>NW_006797096.1:2577755-2596910 GCF_000442215.2 Lipotes vexillifer | reverse complement strand
CTTTCATTTAGCTGTAGGATTCCTTGATTAGTCCAGTTGTTTCCTGATAGTTTTATTACATTAGTTGAATTTTAGTGAAACCCTAAAACATTTCCTCTATACCATATATATGTATATATATGTATTTTTTCAAACTTCATTTTGCTTAACTGTTGAGTATTGAAGACAGTTCTTTAAACATAGTTTTTAAAAAAAAGCATTGTTTTGCTAGAGGCAATCCATATTCTTTCTTTTGCTTTGCCAGTAATTTTCCTAGACTTCATTGCCAAGTTTTCAATAATTTTGTGGCTATATGTCCATTTAAATAAAACTTGAAATTAATACTGGAAAACAATATAAAGTAATAGGGTGATTTTTAGCATAATCAAAATATTTTTCCTATATTTATTTTAATAGGAGCTATAGTTTGAGTATAATAAGAGGAGAGTTTTAGTGGAACTCTAATGGAAAGTTTGGGAATGACCTAGTAATATTTACATAGAAAATTATACAAGCAAACAAAGAAACATAAAAAAAGCAAGACACATATTAACTCCAGGGAAATTAAAAAATGATACAGGGCAAGAAATACGATCATTGTAAGTATATTATTAAACCCTGAAAAATAGTTACATATACATAATAATATAAACACTAAGTATTATTCTAACAAAAAAATGATACATAATATACTGGAGGACTGAGGGGAAAAGAAACGTGAAAATTGTGGGAGGAGGATGTTGAGAGTGAATATTTTTCTTCCACAATAAGCAGTCAGTAGATGATATATACATGACTTCAATGTTCATAGTAGCATTATTTACAGTAGCCAAGATATGGAAGCAACCTAAATGTCCATCAACAGATGAATGGATAAAGAAGATATATATACATACATACATATATACATGTACATACACACAATGGAATACTACTCAGCCATAAAAAAGAATGAAATTTTACCATTTGCAGCAACATGGATGGACTTGGAGGGCATTATGCTAAGTGAAATAAGTCAGGAAAGACAAATACTGTATGATATCACTTATATGTGAGATCTAAAAAAATACAACAAACTAGTGAATATAACAAAAAAGAAGAAGACTCATAGATCAGAGGACCAACTAGTGGTTACCAGTGGGGAGAGGGAAGGGGGAGGGGCAAAATAGGGATGGGGAATTAAGAGGTACAAAGTATTAGGTATAAAACAAGCTACAAGGATATATTATACAACATGGGGAATATAGCAAATATTTTATAATAACTATAAATGGAGTATAACCTTTAAAAACTGTGAATCACTATATTGTACACCTGTACTTTATATAATATTATGCATCAACTATACTTCAGTTAAAAAAATAGATAGTATCTAAAAACTAAAACAAACAAAAAAAGTAATTAGTAACATGATTTTATGCCCCAAACCAGGAAATCCCTTAAAAAGGTTGAAAGGTGGCTTCTGAAGAGTGAAAATTAGGTAGTGGGTTGGGTAGTGTACTAAATTATACCTGGGATCGAATTTATGGAGGTATATGACTGAATGACGACATAGAGAGGGTAATGCTGTTGAAAGAAGAATTTATTATTTATATTTCCTGAAAAAAAGGGACACACCACACCACACCACCCCAGAAGTTTCAGGGTGGTCAGGAGGCAGAAGACAGAAGCAAGGGGAGAGCCCAAGACAAAACCTTTATTGGAGTTGCCTTGAGAAAGGTAATGCAGGGTGGAATTCAACAGTTTAGGATTGGCTAGTCTGAATAATTCCAGCAGGCTTTGGGCTGTAGTATAGTCTCTAGTTGCCTGGTACCTGGCCCTGGGATGATTTAGGGCAGGGGAAATATTGGTTCCATGTGAGAGATAAGGAGGTGGTTAGGGCTATAGACTTGAGATTGGTTAGTTAGCCTATGAAAGATGTGCTACTATCAAGCCAAGCCCTTTGCTATCTCTAGGATCTGGCTAGCCCGGGGAGGGAAATTCTCTCCCTGGCCAGCAAGTTGTTTAAGATGTTGAAACATCCTAAAATATAGGGGGAAAAACGGTTAATACAAGTGGGAGAGAAAACATTTCTTTGATTTAGCCATTGTAAAACTGTTTGACTTTTAAACTATGTACTACCTAACTAGGATAAAATAAAATTATACTGTATATACTCTAGGACTTTAATTTGCTAAAGCTTACAAAGTAGATCTAGGTTAAAAATAAAAACATACACACCCCAAAATAAAAAGGAATAGCAAGTGGATTTAACCTAGTTTAATTGTTCTGGAAAGCTCTTGGGTAAGTGATGTTAAAACAAAACTCACATCAAAGAATGAATAGTAGAGGATTTCTGTTCTGGCCATGCCTTAGCAGCTGAGAGTAGATTTACTCTTCTCTTCTAAACAACCCTAAAACTAGTAAAATATATGAAGCAACTATTTCTTGGTATTTGACAATGGGAATTTGGAGGGCTGCAATCCTTAAGAGAAGGGAAGCACAAGAGGTGAACTCCACGTTTACAATAGCTTTCTGTCTGGCAGCAAATCTGGCACAGAGAAGTGAAACCCAAGCAGAAAGTAACAGTCTTTCTGGGTGGAGGAAGCAGAGGCTGAGCAGAGGAAACAGATGAGTTTTGGGCTGCTAAGGTGGCTGGAATTTGTAAAGCAGGGTACTAGAGAGGAGGGAGCAGCAGATAAGGAGCGCTAGAAATCTGTGTAGGTTTTCCACTCAGGTTCTTGGCTGGATCCTAAAGTGTGCACGTGCGAGGGGAGTTTGTAGGAGAAATTACAGAGAACAAGTGCTGGAGAGCTGAGAGCTGAATAGAGATTTCGGAAGTCACAAATTCAGAGTCATTGGAGTCTGATGCAGCTAAAGTGGAGAGAACTTGTTGAACATGCTTAGTATTCAGTTGAGATCCCAGAAAGGCCAGGTCTTAGGAATAAGGATCATGTCCTAAGAGTAAGGGTTAAACCTACTAGGACTAAGGACAAAAAGTGAAACAGACCTATCCTCAGACTTTTTCATAGAATCAAGATGATCTTCCAGTAGTTGATTGCCTTCCAGAAAAGAACTCAGTAGTTCTTAGAGGAAGATATAAAAACCCAGAGTCTCGGGCTTCCCTGGTGGCGTAGTGGTTGAGAGTCCACCTGCCGATGCGGGGGACACGGGTTCGTGCCCCGGTCCGGGAGGATCCCACATGCCGCGGAGCGGCTGGGCCCGTGAGCCATGGCCGCTGAGCCTGCGCGTCCGGATCCTGTGCTCCGCAACGGGAGAGGCCACAACAGTGAGAGGCGCGCGTACCGCAAACAAAAAAATGGGTAGAGGATCTGAACAGATATTCTTCCAAAGAAAACATACAAATGGCTAACAGGTCCATGAAAAGGTACTCAACATCAGTAATCATCAGAGAAATACAAGTGAAAACCACAGTGAGATATCACCCCACACCTGGTAAAATGTTGGTGAGGGTGTGGAGAAGAGGGAACCCTCGTGCACTGTTGGTAGGAATGTAAATTGTTGCAGCCACTGTGGAAAAAAATATGGAGGTTCCTCAAAAAATTAAAACTAGAACTACCAGATGATAGCAATTCCTCATCTGGGTATTTATCCAAAGAAAATTGAAATCATGATCTCAAAAAGGTATCTGCACCCTCATGTTCTTCGCAGCATTTACAATAGCCAAGACGTGGAAACAACCTAAGTGTCCATCCACAGTGAATGGATTAGAAAAATGTGGTATATATACACAATGAAATCTTATTCAGCCGTAAAAAAGAAAAAAACCCTGCCATTTGCAACAACGTGGTTGGATTTGGGCATTATGCTAAGTGAAATAAGTCAGACAGAGAAAGACAAATATGGTATGATCATTTATATGGACAATCTAAAAAAATAAAATGAGGAAATTCCCTGGTGGTCCAGGGGTTAGGACTCCATGCTTTCACTGCTGAGGACACGGGTTCAATCCCTGGTCAGGGAACTAAGATCCTGCAAGCCGTGTGGTGCAGCCAAAAAAAAAAAAGAAGAAAGAAAAAAAAAATGAACTCATAGTTAAAGAGAACAAATAGATTGGTGGTTGTCAGAGGTGGGGTTTGGGGGTGGGTGAAATGGATGAAGGTGGTCAAAATGTGCAAACTTCCAGTTACAAGATAAATAGATCTAATGTACAGCATGAGATCTAATGTACAGCATGGTGACTGTAGTTAACAATAAGATATTATATATTTGAAAGTTGCTAAGAGAGTAGATCTTAAAAGTTCTCATCACAAGAAAATAATTGTAACTGTGTGATGATGGATATTACCTAAACTTACAGTGATAATCATTTTATAATTTATACAAATATCAAATCATTATGTTGTACAGCTAAAAGTAATACAATGTGATATGTCAATAATATCTCAATTAAAAATGTTTTTAAAGGCACCTAGAATATTAGGGTGGGGAGGCATGAGATTTATTTCAAATTAGCAAAAGAGTATATGAACTTTAAAGGTCTTATAATAATGGTATTGTGTTACAAAGCTCAAGGTTGGAAGAGAGTTTCAAGCTGAGACAATGATATACACTTTATCAAAAAGTAAAAGAAAAAAGACAGAAAAGGATGTTGGATGTCTTTTGGTATTAAATGTTTGGATTACCTAGATTATTTGGGTTGGATGTTGGTTACTGGACTACCTTTGATAATGTAGTTTCAGTAGAGTATTTAGGCTAAACTTTTGAGTAGAGTTAAGAAGAGAGTGTATAGGCAATGGGTGTTTCCAAAAAATGGGTGTTTCCAAAAAATGGGTGTTTCAAAAAGTGTATTTTATGGATGTATTTGTTCAGAAATTATGTCTGAAACTCAGACTGAAAATTTAATGCTTCTTTTCATTTGTATTTTGTATCAAGGTTCCTCGACGTCAAGATGATGAGAAGAATAATATTTACTTAGAACTAATGCAACATGACAGTGCAAAATATCTTCTCTTATTAGGGAGTGTTCAGGTACATCTTTATGAAGTAATTCAGGTATGTATCAAAATTTTTTTCACCTTGGTATCACATTGTCCAGTTGGTGTTTGTTGTTAAGATTTATCTGTACCTGATGGACTCCTTTTGCTTATTATCTGTGTTATGTGCTTAGTAAACAGTGTCTTCCTCTGGCTCAAAAAAAAAGTTAGTTGGTAACAGCATAATGTTTTTTAAAAAATTTTTATTGCAGTATAATTGCCTTACAATATTGTGTTAGTTTCTGCTGTACAATACGTATACATATATCCCTTCTTTTTTGTACTTCCATTTAGGTCACCACAGAGCACTGAGTAGAGTTCCCTGTGCTATACAGTAGGCTCTCACCAGTTATCTATTTTATACATAGTATCAATAGTGTATGTACTGTCAGTCCCAATCTCCCAACTCATCCCATCCCCCACCCATTTTCCCCTTGGTATCCATACGTTTGTTCTCTATGTTTTTAAAAATTTATTTTCTGGAAGGGCAGTGATACAACCTAACAACGTAAAAGGCTAAGCATGCTTGTTTGTTTGTTTCATTTTGTTTTCTGAGATGTTTCTAAAGGAGACCCAAACCACAAACTCTCTTAATTGTGAGCACCAGTTGCACTTCAGTTCTTTTATCTTTAGCTGGGCTGCTAGCAGTCTGCCCTGTGCATGTGTCATTTAGGAGTCAGCCAAAGTTTTAGGCGGAGTTTGTACACAGATTCTGTAGTTCCTTCTCTCTCGCTGTCTACTACCGCCTGCCCTTTCCTCCAAGAAAAGATAATGATTCTTCTGAACTTTATATTTAATATTCTCTTGCTCTTTTCATAGTTTTACTACTTAATGTAAGTTACAAAAAAATAGTATTTTTTGTGTTTCTAAACATATTATGTTTCTAAGATTAATACACTTAATTTCATTAGCTAGTACTCATTTTTTCACTGCTGTATACATTCCATGTGAGAGTATTCCCCAGTTTATTTATCTATAATGTTTTTTTTTTTTTGCTGTACGCGGGCCTCTCACTGTTGCGGCCCCTCCTGTTGCAGAGCACAGTCTCCGGATGCGCAGGCTCAGCGGCCATGGCTCACGGGCCCAGCTGCTCCGCGGCATGTGGGATCTTCCCGGACCGGGGCACGAACCCGTGTCCCCTGCATCGGCAGGCGGACTCAACCACTGCGCCACCAGGGAAGCCCTATCTATAATTTTTCAATGGATATTTTGGTTGTTTTCAGTTTTTTACTATTGTGCACATTGCTGCAGTGAATTTGTTTTTGAATATATCTTCCAGTGTGTATCTGCAGAAAGTCTCTACATTATGATGAATTGCCCTCTATGAGTCTCTATGATGAACTGCTACATCGTAGGTAAAGAGACCATGTTATTTACTGATCAGAGTTACCAGAGAAAGAAATTTTGGTTATCTATGGATTTCCCCCCAAAGCCTTATGGTTTTAGCTGTGGTATATGCTACCTCTGTGTATTATCTGTCAGAATTCTTCTACAGGCACTTCTACCTTAATTAAATATTACATCATTTTCCTTATTAGAATTTCTCAGTTACCCCCTTTTGGCCAAAACTCAGATCCCAGAAGTACAAAGTTTACCATGAGGACTTTGGTCTTTTTTTTTTTTTTTTTTTTTGATGCACTTTTATTGGCTTGACGTTGGCTTGGGCTGACAGTTCTATAATAATATTTAAGCATCTGGACATCAGACAATAGAGGAAGATAAGAACTATGAGACAAATGTTTTGCATTTAGTTTGTATCCAGCCCTATTCAGACTAGGCCTAATGGGAGAATAAGTCCCATGGATGAGTTTGGCCCACCTTAAATAGCCAAGTGACCTTTTTTTAAACTTTTATTTTGAGATAATTATAGATTCACATGCAGCTGAAAGAAATAATACAGCATGATCCTATATACTCATTTTCCCCCTGATGGTAACATCTTTCAAAACTATGGTAAGTATAACCACCAAACTACAGAACGTTTCCATCTATACAAGGATCCCTTATGTTGCCCTTTTATAGCTACACCCACTTCCTTTCTGCCCTTACCCTTCCTTAACAATTGGTTACCACCAGTCTGTTCTTCATTTCTGTAATTTTCTCAATGTAACCTTTTAAGATTGGCGTGTTTTCACGTAGCGTGATTCTCTGGAGAAGCATACAGGTTACTGCATGTATCCATAGATCATTCCTTTCTGTTGTTGAGTAGTAAGTACTTCATGGTGTGAATGTACCACAATTTGTTTAAATATTCGCCCATTGGAGGATATCTGGGTTGTTTCCAGTTTTTGGTGGTTATGAATAAGTTACTATATTCACAGGTTTTTGCGTGAATATAGTGTTCGCTTCTCAGATAAATTTCTGGGTTATAAGGTAGTGTGTGTGTACCATTTTTAAAGAAACTGCCAGACTGTTTTCCATAGTGGCTGTGCCATTGTACATTCCCACCAGAAATGTATGAATGATCCAGTTTCTCAGCATCCTCATCAGCATTTGGTAGTGTCACTATTCTTTATTTTAGCCATTCTGATGGCTGTGTAGTGTCATTGTGGTATTAATTTGCAGTTCCCTAACAGCTAATAATGTTGAACATCTTTTTAGGAGGGCTTTTTTTCTCTTCTGGTTTTATTGAGATGTAATTTACATGCAGCACTGTACAAGTTTAAGGTGTTCAGCATAATGATTTGGCTTACATACCTGATGAAATGATTACCACAATAAGTTTAATGAATATCCATCATCTCCTATAGACAAAACACTAAAGAAATAGAGAAAAAAAATTTTTATGATGAGCAGAACTCTTAGGATTTACTCCCTTAATAACTTTCATGTATAACATGCCATGGTGTTCATTGTTTTTATCATGTTGTACACTACATCTCTAGTACTTATTTATCTTATAACTAGAAGTTTGTACCCTTTGACTGCCTTCATAAATTAAAAGGCCTTTTACAATTTATAATGCTAGCCAACAAAATTATGCTTATCTCTTTGGTCTCTAAAGCTTGAGCTGTATCATTTGCTATTTGGGTCACATGCAGGGATAGATTATAGACCACCTGATGATAGAACTACTAGCCATGGTAGAAATCCTCATGCAGGTTCGTAAAATCTAGTGCTTGGTTGAGTTGGAAAGACCTGATGATAAGACCCAAACTACAGATCATGTTTGGAAGCATGGGAGGGCCATCTGATTGTACAACAATTATCTCACTTGTATACTTGGAAAGTACACATGTATTATTTATGATTACCAATTGGTATCAATTGCTTTCTGAATATAATTGGCCTGATTTGGGAGGACAAAGATGCTGAATTGAATTAAATAAATCACATAATAGGTTTTGCATAACTTTATATAAAAAAAAAGTAATTGGGGTTTCCCTGGTAGCGCAGTGGTTAAGAATCCACCTGCCAATGCAGGGGACACGGGTTAGAGCCCTGGTCTGGGAAGATCCCACATGCCACAGAGCAGCTAAACCCGTGTGCCATAACTATTGAGTCTGCGTGCCACAACTACTGAAGCCCATGCACCTAGAGCCCATGCTCCGCAACAAGAGAAGCCACCGCAATGAGAAGCCCACTCACTGCAACTAAGAGTAGCCCCCGCTCACTGCAACTAGAGAAAGCCCACGCGCAGCAACGAAGACCCAATGCAGCCCAAAAAAGAAAAAAGTGATTGATCTGTACTTGTATCATTAATCCCTTGTTCCTTCCTATCCCTGATGCATTTTGGATTTCTTTGAGGCTCTGGGAGGAACCAGAAACATAAGCTAATTGTTAAGGTCTGGGGTCCAATTAAGGCATATAAGTATATTGGAGTTTATAATATTTCTGTATTGATTATAGAAGGGAATGTAATGTTAATTTTGAAATGAATTGCAGTACCATTTGTATTCATTGGTTTTGAAATGAATTGCAGTACCATTTGTATTCATTGGTTTGTATTCATCTGGTATGATCCATACCAGATGAGCCTAAGACTAGGTGATAACTTCAACAATTAGAAAGATTGATAGCTACTGTAATTATTAGAGAAAGGTGATAGAAAATTCAAAGGTGTGGAAGATTGTTAGAGTAATGCCCCCTAAAGAATCATGCCTCCCGGTATCTATACCTTTGAGTAGTCTGCAGTGCTCCCCACCCCAACTACTGCGTTTAGCCATGTAACTTGCTTTGGATGGAGCAGAATCAAATTCAGGACAGGGAACCAAGTAGCTCATTGTCACACATTGAAACTCATCAGTGGAGCTGGGTGAAGGCAAGCCTAAAACTCAGTGGATTTGGATGAGTTAGATGCACATTCAGGATGAACATTTAATTGGCTCCAATGCAGACTCAGTTGGGTAGATCTCAGTGGGACCTTCAGAAATAACTCAAAGACATTTACAATAGTTAAAAGTATGACTAAAAGTTTACTTATATATGAGGGAGGTGAATCAGTAGGTTGAGTTTTCCATCAAAAGCAGAGACACCATTTTTAAAAGAGAAGAAAAAGGCAGTCTTGGAACAGTAAGATGTTTCTCCACTCCCCACTTTGGGAAAAGGGAAGCTTTAAAAAGCAAGAAGCTATAAAGAACATGTTGACAGGATCATTAAGGAAATCAATTTCAATTACTTATGAATTTTCTGAGAAATCTTGTGACTTTATATGAAGAATATATATGATACGCTAATTTTGTGTGATGTCTGTCATTGTACCACCACCTGTTATTTTCCTCATTATAATGCCTCACCAGGAACTGAGAGGACAGGTGTTAAATAGGTTCTTGTGGATTGCTATGTTTTGGGGGTGCAGAGGACATGTAGACCAGGTGCCAAAGTTTTCACTAAATGAGAATTAGTGACCAGAATGTCTGAAAGACATTCCAGAGAGCATGAGCCTTAAAAGAGGAAAACTTTTTATCTGTATAATAAGATAACAAATAATAATATCTGGAAACAATGGAAGAGAGTATGGAGGATGCTACCCCACCACCTAAACTTGAGATATGTGGACCTTCACTTGAGGAGTCTGTAATGGAAGCAGCATCCTTAGTGGTGAGGCAGGTCTGAGCTAAAGAAAGCTGGAAATGTTTAGTGGAGCAGTTAAAGATGGAAGGTTGCTTGTCAGCTGTGGAATGGGGGTTCCATGAGCCACAGTGGAAAATGCTGGAAAGAAAGAGAACCATTGAATGTTGGATTAGATGGGAGGGCTCATAGCACAGCAGAGATGATCAGAGATGGTGACCAAGGATACCAAATGTTTCCCTGGTTAAAAAGATCCCAACAGGGATTCCCTGGTGGTGCAGTGGTTGAGAGCCCGCCTGCCGATGCAGGGGACACGGGTTCGTGCCCCGGTCCGGGAAGATCCCACATGCCGCCCGCTGGGCCCGTGAGCCATGGCCGCTGAGCCTGCGCGTCCGGAGCCTGTGCTGCGCAATGGGAGAGGCCACAACAGTGAGAGCGAGCGAAAAAAAAAAAAAAAAAAAAAAAAAAGATCCCAACAGTCCCCAAGAGATGAGAGAAGCACTCCGTTCTGTCATGAGTCAGCCTATCATGTAGATTCATGTTTAACCCCTCAAAAGGAGTGCAGGCCTGGCAGTTCCTCTAAGTATAAGCAGCAGGAACATTTTTCTTTAAAACATAAATGTAAATATTAACATTTATTTCTGGTACAACCTGGAATTTTTATTTTCTTCCAAACATTCATTATTTTTGTATTTTAGCTATTAAATTTATATGTGCATTAAACATCATTACCTGATTTTTTTAAATTTATGAAATGATTTAGATAATATACAAGGGACTACATCAGTGATTCTATATTTAAGAATTTTATTGTTTGTTACTTTTTCTAGAAAGGGTGCTTTACTGAAGAACTCCGAATGTTGAATAAAAGCACAGTAAGAACTTTACTGAAACTTCCAGAGCTTTGTGCACACACTTAACATTTCATGTAACTTTATTCTGATATTGTTTTTATTCTTTTGTTACCCTACCAGTCACTGTTTGGACTAATGGAAATATATTAAATAGAACGTATAATATTTGCTCACAATCTTCATCTCCACCGTTTTTTAAAATGCTGCTATCTTACTGCTAAATGGTGAACACAAAAATTAGAAATCATTGGGTAAGAGAGGAAAACGCCTCTGGCTGCTTCTTTGCATAGCCTTAGGATCCTCACATACTGAATTGAGGAAATATTATTTTCCTCCTTAAGGAGTTTCTAAAGAGTTGTTTACAGTTCTTACTTGAATTCCTTTTTAAGTACTTAAAAATTATTATCTTGATTAACTGATCATCTACTCAGAGAGGCTTCTGCTGCCAATAGCTAGATCGGGGATAGGAAACATAAAAAACAGAATGATGGACATTTGAGGGCATAACCTCTGACACCCTCCTTCATTTCACATATGAGCCAGCTGCGGTTCAGAGAGATGAAATCACTTGTCTAAATCAAAATTTTATCTGAAAATGGAAGTGGAGATGGGAAAAGTGTGAATAAATACTTAAAAATATTATATACATGGATATGAATACATATATACATATGTATATATGTATCTCTGTATAATTCTATTCACAATTGTAAATTGATATTTTTCATATTTTAATCACGTAATATTCCTTAACTTTAATGTAAGATTTTTAACATTTCAGTAATGCCATAGATTCTCGTATAGGAGTTACTTGTGTAAATTTTTTTTTTTAATCAAGAGATTCATGCTTTGGTTTTTCTAACTTATAGATTTGTGAGGTAAAAATATCACTTGTTATCACCTCTCCATTAAAATATCTTTCTGATCAAACAATAAAATAAATTTGGCACATGTTTAGTTTATCTGCAGGGCAGAAGTGGAATTTATGTTCTCCTATGGAAACTTTGGTTATGGATTTTCACATCAGGTTAGTTCCCCTCTTTTAAAAATAATTCTACTGCAGCTCTTCAGTTAAATCATCCTCCTGAGCCTCTATCCTTTCCAGTTTGATAAAATCTTTAAAATATTTTTAAAAGAATACCATTTTTCTCTAGCCTAAAGAAAAATGAAACTTTACCATTGTTTGTTTATACATTTTTAAATAATATTTTATTCAAAATGTCTTATTATAATACTTTTCTGTGCGTGTACACACACACTTACGTAATTGACAACAAAATTAAGTATTTAAGAAATGAATGTGGATTTTTATATCTAAAAATAACCATTAAAATAGTCATTGATGTTATTCAGATATTTTGTACTTTAATCACATATAATCCTTTCTCCCCATGATTATTTCAACATCAACCCTTCTTGATTCATCAAGAGAGTAATATGCCCAAAGAAGGTATCTTCCTAGGTTTAGCCTGCCCCTTTAAATTTACTACATATATCCATGTTGCAGAGAAAATTTTTGAACATTAACCTATATCCTTTTCTTTCATTATGTCCTCAGGCCGGATTCCTAGAATGGAAATCATTGTCAGTAATGGCCTTTTCAAGGAATTGTTCTAGAAAAAATGTACCAACATATATTCTTACCAAGTGTTTGAGAGAAATCTTGATATCCCTGGGTACTTTCACAGCTTTGGGGCATTTATAAATTCAGTCCCATTAGTACTGCAGTTATATAGGAGAAATGACCCTATACATATAATCTTTATTACATATAATCTTTAATTTTCAGTTTTTGCTCTTTTTCATATTCTTGGCTATTTTTTAATTAGGAATTAATAATTGAGAGTCGGTACATCAGTCTTATTAAATAAGTCTACTGCTGTGTGTTAACAGGGAAATCCCTGTAAAATGTATTTTTAAATTTTGCCTGTGGTATATCATAATGTTTTTTAATACATTCTGAATCACAGGTAAGTAATATATTGATGAAAGCCACTAGACAGAAGCTTTTTTTCTTTTTCCCCTTTCTGCTTTGATTTTTCTTTCTTTTCATTTTGCCTATTTTCTTATCATAAATTAGGTCTTATAGGGATCCCTAATCAGTCCTAAACTGTGTCACAAAAGGCTTAGTCCTTTTTGTGACAAAGTTTATGAGTACCAAGTTCAGAGATAGGTGTTATATCTGGATATAACATGTAACAATCCCATTCTAAGGGAGATAGATCCTTTTCAAATAAGACTGGGCAAATACTGTATTGTTTTATGTAGGTGGACTCTACTAAAAACTAGGAACAAAGGCATTGTAAGGAAAAGAGTGGGAAATTTAATAAAAGTTCTATTTGATTTTATGTCCATGAACTTTTCAGTAACATAGTCCCCTACTTACCTATCATGATAATGTATAAAGAGGACTGGCACTGGAGGAGATAAAGTTGCATTCAAATGTTGGCTCTCATGCCTGTTGGGTAACCCTTGAACAATTACTGATCTTCAGTATTATCTGTAAAATAGGCATAGTTATCTACCTCATAGGATTATTGGGATGATTAAATAATATTAAAGATGCAAAATTATTGGCAGATAATTAGTGCTCAATGTTAATTCTTCCTCTCTTAATTCCTTTCCTCTTTATATATATCATTTAAGTCCTGGGGGATAGTAGTATTAGGATGAACTGGAATTGTAAGTAAACAGTGTTAATATATACTTATTATTTTCCTCAGTTAAAACCTCTTCAGAAAATTATTAGGCCATCTATGTTTATGAATATTGCACCACCTCCAGAAAGAACAGACCCTGTGACGTAAGTGTTAAAGTCTTATTAGCACAGTTATATCATGTGGCATTTAAAATATGTAATCCATTTGATGGATAATTTTGGTTGTCTTAAGACATGGCCAGAATGAACTAGACTCCAAGATAAAGAAAGCAGTGAATTGTTTTGTTTAAGGGGGAAGATATTTTGAGTTTCTGGGTGTAGCCCTGGAGAGAGGAGTTGAGGAGGTCTGGAGATAAGAAAAGAAGAGAAGGGTTGCCAACTTCATGGCTGAAGGAGGGAAGGGAGGGTAAGCCTAACGAGGAAAGTTGGCCAGTGAGATGTTCCTTTTGCAGAAAGAGGTGAGGAACTTTTAAGAACAATATGCCTAATAGTTGCCAGTTTTCTGCTCTGCAGTATGGTAGCATTACCCCCCACTTCCACACACTCCAGTTGTTACTTCCAAATTTTCAGCAAAAAGCCTATGGTCAAAAAAATGCAATTAGCAGGCCAAAAGTAACTTAACATATAGTATGTCAATTAGTCTTGCAATTTCAACAGTAAAAATAGATCAAAGAAAAATGAGCACCTGAAAGAGAGGTATTTAATCTATTGGTGCTATCCAAGAATAAGGAATGGAAAATACTTGAAATGAGATTGAAGAAATTAGGTATAGAATAGGAAATTATATTCTGAAGTGCTGATCAGCACTGGGTATTATCATTAAGAATAAATTTTGTCCATTTGGTATTGGTGATTTGTTGACATAGCAAAGTTTAATGTTTTTCTTATGTTTATTGATTATTATTTCCTTATTTATCCATTGATTCAATAAACATTTATTGAATGTTTGCTATACCCCCAAGGCACTAAAAATATGAAGATAAATGAGGCTTGGTCCCTGCCCTCAAGTACCTCATGGTTTAATGCAAAGGTAACATGTAAAAAAAAATAAGATAATACAAATGAGATGGAGCCCTTCTAGAGGTTAACATAGAGGTCTGTGGGACACAGCCAAGGGACTTCCCATACTTCTTGGGGGAGTTAGGAGGAACGTATTATCAAGTAAGGATCCACAAAAGAAAGAGTGCTTGATGTAAGACTTGAAAAATGAGTAGTGGTGCATCAGGTTGATTTTGTAAGGGCGAGGAGACACATTCCCCAAAGACGGCACATAAGTACAAGGTGGGAGCCATAAGAGGCTATGTTATAATGGGGAACAGTGAGTAGTTTGTTGTGGGTTGCAAAGCGCATAGGAGCAAGGAAAGGAGCGATGGGAGATGAGATGAAGCAGTGGTCACGGGCAAGATATGGTGGTCAGGAGGTGAAGCTCTAGAGTCCAGACTACATGGACTCTGCCAGGTACTAGCTGTGTGACCTTGGGCAAGTTACTTTGGCTCTTTGTGCTTCATCTATTGAACAGGATAAAAATAACAGCTACCCAATTGAGTTATTGTAATGATTAAATAAGTTAGATATAAAGCACTTGGAACATGGTAGCAAATAGAATTCTCAGTTGTTAGCTACTTATTAAAGTAATAAATGTTTTATCATCACCATCATCATCACTGTAGGTTTATGCTTCTCAAATGTGAGTAAATTTTACTCTTTTGAGTCCTCAGGGGTGTGTCAGGGCAACACAAAGCACTGGAAGATATGGTGCATCTTTCTGGAGTATTACTTTTGCTCAAAGATTTTGAGAGGGAAAATATTACTTAAAATTAACATTTATATATTATGCAGTAGAATTAAGAAGTCACAAATTTTCAAGATAACAAAATGATTCCAAGATGTGTGGTTTGTGTCTGATTGCATTGTTACACCTCCAGCGACCTTCACTGTCCTCTACCCACAGGAGTTCTTTATTGGAAAAATTTGGAAGTGCTTCAGATGTAGAACCATTGAAGAATTTTAAGTAGGGGAAATGCCATGATCAACTTGCATTTTATGTGATCCTATCAATAGGATTGAATATGGACAGAAGTAGCTTAGTATTGGATTGGAGGAAGCTGTTGCATTAGTCTACATGAGAGATACTGACAGTCTGGACTAAGGCGATGACTTGGTGGGTGTGACAGTTAATTCGGTGTGTCAAACTGACTGGGCCAGGGGGTGCTCGGATATTTGGTCAAATATTTTTCTGGATGTTTTGAGTGAGATTAACATTTAAATCAGCAGACTGAGTAAAGCAGATTGCCCTCACTAATGTGGGTGGGCTTCATCCAATCAGTCAGACAAAACTTCTGACCCTTCCCTGAGTAAGAGAGAATTCCTCCTGCCTTATTGCCTTTGACTGAAACATTGGCTTTTTCCTGCCTTCGGACTTGAATGGAAGCATCAGCTCTTCCTGGATCTTGAGTCTGCAGACTTTTGGACTAGAACTATGTACCGTTGGCTCTCCTGGCTCTCCAGGTTGCCCAGTCATCTTGCAGATCTTTGGACTTGTCAGCTTACATAATCACTTAAATTAATTCCCTATAATGAACTTCTCTCTCTGTCTTTCTCTTTCTCTCCCACTCTCTCCATCTTATTGGTTCTGTTTCTCTGAACAGCTCTCACTAATACAGATTTTGATACCGAGTGTGACTCTAGAGAAACAGAAGATTAAGGACAAGTTTTCTGAATTGGTTCTGGGGTTTGTGGAATTAGCTCTCTAATCCGATTATAGATTGAAAAACTCTAATGACTCTGTTTCTAGTGGTAAAGAGACACTGATAGTCCATGGCGTGATCTGGCAATAGCGATGTGAAAAATATCACCCACTGGATACCCCTAATCAAAGCAAAGAAGCAAAGATATGGGTGACTATATATATGATACTTTCAAACATTTTTGTCAAACTAATGAAATAATGAATTGGCTGGGTATTCCTAATGTTGATGGACAAAGGTGAGAAAAGAACGAGCTCAAGGATTCAAATTCCCAGCTCAAGCATTGTGTAAATGACCTGAAATCTTCCATGTATGCCCTGAAGGAGACCCTTATCTCCTATAGCCATAATACTAAGATTGCTGAAAATCGAAGCCAGAATTTCATCCTGCTGCTGCCTGAATTACAACGCAAATTGAGCTCCCAGCCTCACAGGGTGTCTACTGTTAAAGTGAGGTTATTGGTTGGGAATAAGTGGGACCCTTAAAGTTGGAATGGGAAAATAGGAGAAGACTCTGATGAAGCTGGGGATGCTGAGCCCATAAATTCTGATATATCTGCTTTGCCAGGTGAAGTGACCTCTCAAACCCAGTGGAAGAGACCTCTCCACCCCCAGCAAAAGTGGTAGTGGCCTTTCCACCCCATCTGAGGGCATTAACCCTGCATTACTTGAAGAAATAGTAATGGCCTCTTCTGAGGCAGTTGCCATGCAAGACGATGTTGATTCTCCTCAAGACTCACCCCCACGGCCCCCCTTTGCTTCTAGGCCTGTAACTAGACTCAAGTTCCAGCAAGCCCTTAAAGGTGAGGTTCAAAGTGTGACCCACGTGGAAGTACACTACACTCCAAAAAGAACTGCTTGAGTTTTCTAATTTATATATATAAAAATCCAGGGGGGGCTTCCCTGGTGGCGCAGTGTTTGAGAGTCCGCCTGCCGATGCAGGGGATGCGGGTTCGTGCCCCGGTCCAGGAAGATCCCATGTGTCGCGGAGCAGCTGGGCCCGTGAGCCACGGCCGCTGAGCCTGCGCATCCGGAGCCTGTGCTCTGCAACGGGAGAGGCCACAACAGTGAGAGGCCCGTGTACCGCAAAAAAAAAAAAAAAAATCCAGGGGACATGTGAGGGTATGGGGATATTAAAGGTATGGGATAATGGTGGCAGGATCATAAAGTTGGATCATATCAAATTTATGGATATGGGCTCAATAAGCAGAGATTCTACGTTTAGTTTGCAGCTTGGGGAGTTACAAAGGACTCTAACACTTTGTTGGTTACTGAAACATGGACCAAAAGATAGCCCACTGTGAGTGAATTGAAAATGCCAGATCTACTTTAGTTTAATGTAGAGGAAGGAATTCAAAGGTTTAGGGAGATTGTAGTGTTAGAATGGATCTGTCATTTAGGACATACTTATTCACTCTGGGAGGCTCCAGAGGACACACCTTTCACCATGACGGTGACAAATAAGTTTGTGAGGGAAGCCCCACCCTTGAAGAGCCCTGTGATTGCTCTTCTCTGTAGGCCAGTGGGAACTGCAGTCACTGAACTGGAAAACCTAAATGAGCTGGGAGGAATTGGATCCTGAAGTGGCAAGGTGGGTGTGGTTACTGTGATGGACAGCAGGGTCAAAGCAGCAACCAAAATAGTCTGATTCATGTCGACCTATGGCATTGGCTAGTTGATCATGATATTCCTAGAAATAGAATATACAGGAAGGCTGCTAAATTCTTACTTGATCTGTATCAGCAGAAAAGTTCTAGGTCAAATGAACAAAAGTCTAACCTAAATCATAAAAACAGAGGTCCTCAGTCAATTCCCAGTTTGAACCAGTTTACAGACCCAGAACGCTTTGAATGAAGGGGAAGCCTGATCCCCTTGAGGAGAGACCTCAGTACAGTGCCAAAAATTATGTTAATCTTTCTCCCAGCATTCCCCCAAAGGAACTACAGCCTTTTACCAGGGTAACTATGCATCAGAGAAAAGGAAATAGAGTTTTCAGAGACTACTGGACCCTGGCTCTGAACTGACACTAATTCCAGAAGACCCAAAATGTCACTGTTGTCTACCAGTTAGAATAGGGGCTTATGGAGGTCATGTGGTCAATGGAGTTTTAACTCTGATTCATCTCATGGGGGACCCAGTGGGTCCCCAAACCCATCCTATAGTTATTTCCCCACTTCCAGAATGCATAATTAGAATATATGTATTCAACAGTTGGTGAATACCTTCCCTGTCCTGTGGAATGAGGGATATTACAGTGGAAAAGACTAAATGGAAGCCACTAGAGAGAGCTACCACTAAGAGTAAACGAAAAGCAATACCTGGAAGGATTTCAGAGATTAGTGCCACCATAGGGATTTGAAAGGTGCAGGGATGGTGGTTCCCATCACAACCCCATTCAACTCACTTATCTGGCTTGTGCAGAAAAGAGATGTATCTTGGAGAATGACAGTAGATTATTGTAAGCTTAACCAGGTGGTGACTCCAAATGCAGCTGCTGTACCAGTTGCAGTTTCATTGCTTGAGCAAATTAACACACCCCTTGGTACCTGATATGCAGCTCTTGATCTGGCAAATGCTTTTTTCTCCATACTTGTTAATAAAGACCATCCAAAACAGTTTTATTTCCACAGGCAAGACCAGCAGTATACCTTCACTGTCCTACCTCAGAGATACATCACTCTCCAGCCCTATGTCATAATATAGTAGACAGGAACCTTGATTACTTTCTCTTACGTAAGATATCACACTCACCCTTGCAGTAATGACATTATGCTGATTGAACCTAGGGAGCAAGAAGTGGCACTATTCTAGACTTATTGGTAAGATATTTGCATGTCTGAAGGTGGGAAATAAGTCTGATAAAATTCGAGGGCTTTCTACCTCAGTGAAATTTTAGGGATCCAGGTATGGGGCTTGTCAAGATATTCCTGC
>NW_006797096.1:2574047-2577610 GCF_000442215.2 Lipotes vexillifer | reverse complement strand
AGGTGAAGGGTAAGTTGTTGTATCTGGGCTCTCCTACAACCAAAAAAAGAGGCATAACACCTAGTGGGCCTCTTGGGTTTTGGAGGCAACATATTCTTCCTTTGGATGTGCTACTCTGGCCCATTTACTCAGTGACCTGGAAAAATATATTTATATATATGTTTTTCTTCCCTCTCCTTATCATGTAACATAATATATATTTCCTTTATATCATAATATTTAAGTATTATTAACCTTACATCATAGTTATTTAAGTTTCAGGATATTAAGGAGAAGAGTAAACATCACTCAAGGACTTTACATCCTTTTCTGAGGAAGGGGCTAGTGAGTTTTTGGCTGTATGTATACAGGAGAGTTGTATCATGTAAGGTTAATTATGACCTTGTTGTTGTTTTCTTTCGGAGATTAAGCATGTTGTAGGATGTTCATGGGTACCAAGTTGACAAGGGGTGGACTTGTGATGGTTAGTTTTTTGTGTCAACTTTTGACTGAGCCATGAGATAGAGATTTGGATCTAGAGAAAGGGAGAGAGGTCTGGGCTCAAACACTTTGTAATTCTCCTTAGAACTTCAGGTCCTTGTCTTCTTTCCCATCTCTGCTACCCATGATCTTAGTAGTAAGAGTACCCAAGCGGTCACTCTCTCAGTATTTCTGACTTCTGTCTTCTTTCCTAGCTCTATCCTCTAGTGGTCCAATATGGATAGGTGAGCTTACAGTGTAAAAGAGAGTGATTCGAAAGTGATAGCTAACACTGATTTTAGAAGTGGACTTTTGTATAATTTTAACTTTATTACCATTTTCCAGAAATGTTATTATACCACAACCAATAGAATATCCAGCATTCTTATCCCCAGACCTGAATGTTTCGGTTGGGGTGTCAACTACAGTATCCCAATCCAACCAGCCACCTGTAGTACGACTTGAAAAACTTCAGCAACAACCCCGGGCAAGGTAAAAAATAAAAACAAAACAAAACAAAATTTTCATCTTATATATGTGTTATTTGTATATTAATTTTTCCTTTGAGACATAGGCTTGCTATTGGTCCAGAAACCTTCCTCATGGTGATATTTCATGGGTTCAGTGTTTGTTTTTAAAAGTCAATGATCTGGCAAGAAAAGGGGTGAGAACACATTAATATGGGAGGAAGTATAATACTTTCTCTGCCTCTTCACTCAACAATATAGTCTATTGGTCTCTTATACTCTTTTCTGTATTTCCCATCTTTTATCTGTATGCTTTAGATATTTTCTTCTGACCTGTCTTATAATCATTGGTTCTTTCTTTGTCTCTTATCTACTGTTAAGCCAATTGAGTTCTTAATTTCAGTTATTTCCTTTTGTTATGGAAGTTTCATTTACTTTATAGTTCCACTTCTCTACCAGAATCCTCAGTCTTATCTTTTAATTCTTTGAACATATTAATCATTGTATTTCAAAGTTCATCTCTGATAACTTGATTATTTGGATTTCCTATAAGTCTATACCTATTGTTGGTTTTTTTCTCAGAGTTTTTAGTCAAATCTTATGTTCTCATATGCCTAGTTGTTTTTAATCAAGTGCCAAACATTGTATTTGAAAATCTGTAGAACTGATTTGAGGCTCTTGATTATATATTTTTACAGATAATATATACATTTGCATCTGGCAGCCAGCTAGCCTAGGAACACTAGCAATCCCAGATCACCTTAATTCAACTGAGGTGAGACTGAAATGATTTGGGCTTTAGTTCCTGTGGGCATTAGTCTTTTTCTGGTTTGCTCTTATTCTTAACATCAAGGCCGGGACTAGTGTGAGGCAACCAGGGTGTACAATATTTAAGGAAGCACTTATTCTTGGGGTATAGCCCTCTAGGGCCCCAACTGAAAGCCTAGGTGCTTACCATGGCTTCTCATCCTTAACAGGGGCTGAACTCTGGTTTTTGTTCCCTCATTCTTACATATTTCTCTCAAAGCTCTTAACTCTTGTCCACCTCAAATGCCTTGAAGGAAAATGGCTCCAAATTATGGGCTCAGAGTCTCCAGACTTCCTTTCTGTCTGGCATCTTGGATTTACAAATTCGTGCTGCCTTTATAACTGACTGATGCTTCCAAAGAAAAAATTTTTAAATACTTTGTCCAGCTTTTTCAGTTGTGCAGTGAGATGGTCTGAAATAATCGATTCCATCATTGCCAGAAACAGAACTCCTGAAATTTTAAAAATAGTGTTTATGTATATGCATATTTTACTCAGACTTATAAATTAATTCATAAACATTGAGTTGAGTGATCAAGGAACCCCTTTTCCCCCTAGTCCTATGTTTTGTTCTTTCAATAACATTCATTCATTTATTTATTTTTATTGGAGCATAGTTGATTTATGTTGTGTTAGTTTCAGCTGTACAGTGAAGTGAATACATATACACGTATCCACTCTTTTTTAGGTTCTTTTCCCAAATAGGTCATTACAGAGTATTGAGTAGAGTTCCCTGTGCTATATACAATAGGTCCTTACTAGTTATCTGTTTTATACATAGTAGTGTATATATGTCAATCCCAATCTCCCAATTTATCTCTCTCCCCCCTCCCCTCTGGTAACCATAAGTTTGTTTTCTACATTTGTGACTCTATTCCTGTTTTGTAAATAAGTTCATTTGTACCATTTTTTAGATTCCACATAATATTTATTTTTATTTCAGTTTTATTGAGATATAATTGACACACAGCACTGTATAAGTTTAAGCAGTACTTAATGATTTGACTTACATACATCATGAAATGATTATCATGATAAGATTACCAAATATCCATAATCTCATATAGATTCAAAATAAAAGAAAAAGAAAAAAGATTTTTCCTTGTGATGAGATCTCTTAGGATTTACTCTCATAACAGCTTTCATATATAACCTATAGCAGTGCTAATTATGTTAATCATGTTGTACACTGAATGCCTAGTACTTATTTATCTTACAACTGGAAGTATGTACCTTTTGACCACCTTCATCCAATTCCCCCTCCCCAACCCCCTGCCTCAGGTAACCCCAAATCTGATCTCTTTTTTCTGTGAGTTTGTTCTTTCATTTTTTGAAGTATTATTGACCTACAACACTATATTGTTCCTGGTGCACAGCACAGTGACTTAACATTTCTATAAATTACAAAATGATCATCATGATAAGTCTAGTCACCATCTGTCAGCAAAGATATTACATTATTTTTGACTATATTCCCCATGCTTTATATTTCATCCCCGTGATCCGTTTATTTTGTGACTGGAGGTTTGTACCTCTTAATTTCCCTTACCTATTTCACTCCTCTTCCACTCCCCTCCACTCTGTTTGTTCTCTGTGTCTATGATTCTGTCTCTGATTTATGTTTCTTCATCTGTTTTGAATTTTAAATTCCACGTATAAGTGAAATCATACAGTACTTGTCTTTCTATGTCTGACTTGTTTCAGTTAGCACTATACCTTTTTTGTTGCAAATGGCAAGATTTCATTCTTTTTTTATGGCTAATGATACACCATTGCATATGTGTGTGTGTGTGTGTGTGTGTGTGTGTGTGTGTGTGTGTGTGTGTGTGT
>NW_006797096.1:2569941-2573985 GCF_000442215.2 Lipotes vexillifer | reverse complement strand
GTGTGTGTGTGTGTGTGTGTGTGTGTGTGTGTGTGTGTGTGTATACCACATCTTCTTTATCCATTCATCTATCAGTGGACACTTAGGTTGCTTTTGTATCTTGGCTATTGTGAATAATGCTGCAGTGAACATAGGGATGCATATATCTATTTAAATTAGTGTTTGTGTTTTCTTTGGAAAAATACCCAGAAGTCGAATTGCTGGATTGAATGGTAGTTCCATTTATAATCTCTTGAAGAACCTCCATACTGTTTTCCATAGTGGCTGTCCCAATTTACATTCCCATCAACAGTGCAGGAGGGTTCCCTTTTCTCCACACCCTCACCAGCACTGTTATTTGTTGTCTTTTGATAATACCTATTCTGACATTCTGTGAGGTGATAGCTGATTGTGGTTTTGATTTGCATTTCCCTGATGATTACTGATGTTGAGCCTCTTTTTATGTGTCTGTTGACCATCTGTATGTTTTCTTTGGAAAAGTGTATGTTCAGGTCCTTTGCCAATTTTTTAATCAGATTGTTTGCTTTTTTGATGTTGAATTGTATGAGTTCTTTGTATATTTTGGATAATAACCCCTTATCATTCATATTGTTTGAAAATACTTTTTCCCATTCAGTAAGTTGGTTTTACATTTTGTTGATGGTTTCCTTTGCTGTGCAAAAGCTTGTAAGTTTAATTAGGTCTTATTTGTTTATTTTTGCTTTTGTTTTCCTTGTTGGAGGAGACATATCCAAGAAAATATTGCTAAGACCAATGTCAAAGAGTATACTGCCTGTGTTTACTTCTAGAGTTTTATGGTTTCAGGTCTGACATTTACGTCTTTAATCCATTTGTTTATTTTTTGTATGTGGTATGAGAAAGTAGTCCCATTTGAATGTTTTGTATGTAGCTGTCCAGTATTCCCAGCACAATTTACTAAAGAGGCTGTCTTTCCCCCATTGTATGTTCTTGCCTCCTTTGTCATAAATTAATTGATCATGTAAGTATGGGTTCACTTCTGAGCTCTTAAGTCTGTTCTATTGATTTATGTGTCTGTTTTTGTGCCAGTACCATACAATTTTAATTACTGTAACTTTGTAGTGAAGTTTGAAATCAGGGAGTGTCATATCTCCAGCTTTGTTCTTCTTTCTCAAGATTGTTTGGGTAATAAGGGACTTTTGTGTTTCCATACAAATTTTAGAATTATTTGTTCTAGTTCTGTGAAAAATGTCATTGTTATTTTGATAGGGATTGCATTGAATCTGTAGATTGCCTTGGGTAGTATGGTCATTTTAAAAAATACTAATTCTTCCAACCCATGAGCAAAGTATATTTTTCTGTTTGTTTGTATCATCTTCAATTTCTTTCATCAGTATCTTATAGTTTTCCAAATACAGGTCATTGACCTCCCTAGTTAGATTTATTCCTAGGTATTTTATTCTTTTTGATGTGATTGGAAATGGGATTGTTTCCTTAATTTCTCTTTCTGAAACACAGCTGATTCCTTTTTTTTTTTTTGATGTTTGACAATGAATTCTTTAATTGAAGTATAGTTGATTTACAATATTATGTTAGTTTCAGGTCTACAGCATAGTGATTCAGTATTTTTATAAATTATACTTCATTAGAAGTTATTATAGGGACTTTCCCTGGTGGTCCAGTGGTTAAGACTCCATGCTTCCATTGCAGGGGGTGCAGGTTCAATCCCTGGTCGGGGAACTAAGATCCTGCATGCTGCATGGTGTGGCCCCAAAAAATTTTTTTAATTAAATTTTTAAAAGTTATTACAAAATAATGGCTATAATTCCCAGTGATGTACAATGTATCCTTATTGCTTATCCATTTTATACATAGTAGTTTGTATCCTTTAATTACATACCCCTATTCTGCCCCTCTCTTCTTCCCTCTCCCCACTGGTAGCCACTAGTTTGTTTTCTGTATCTGTGAGTCTGTTTCTGTTTTGCTAGATACATTCATTTTATTTTTTAGATTCCACAAATAAGTGCTATCATACAGTATTTGTCTTTCCCTTTCTGATTTATTTCTCTAAGCATAATATTCTCTAGGTCTACCTATGTTGCTGCACATGGCAGAATTTCATTCTTTTTTATGGCTGAGTAATATTCCATTGTGTGTATGAATAAATCTTTTTTTGTCCATCTTCTGTTGATGGACACTTGAGTTGCTTCTATATCTTGGCTGTTGTAAATAGTGCTGCTATGAACATTGAAGAGCATGTATCTTTTCAAATTAGGCTTTTCAGTTTTTCTGATTTATACTCAGGAGTGGAATTGCTGGATCATATGGTGGTTCTATTTTTAGTTTTTTGGGGACCCTCCATATTGTTTTCCGTAGTGGCTTCACCAGTTTATATTCCCATCAACAGTGTGAAAGGGTTCCCTTTTCTCCACATCCTCACCAACGTTTGTTATTTGTAAACTTTTTGATGATAGCCATTTTAACAGGTGTGAAGAGATATCTCATTGTTTTGATTTGTATTTCTCTAATAGTGATATTAAGCATCTTTTTTGTGTGTGTTAGCCATCTGTATATCTTCTTTGGAAAAATGTCTACTCAGGTCTTCTGCCCATTTTTTGATTGGGTTGTTTGTTTTTTGATATTGAGTTATATGAGCTGTTTATATATTTTGGATATTAACCCCTCTGGCTAGTCATATCATTTGTTCAGTTATTGTATTCTTCAGCTCTGTGATTTTCTTTGGTACTTTCTTATATTTTCTATCTCTTTGTTGGAATTCTCACTTTGTTCATGCATTTTTCTTCTGACCTTGATGGGCATCTTTATGACCATTATTTTGAATTCATTATCAGGTAAGTCACTTATCTCTGCTTCATTAATGTCTGTTTCTAGAGTTTTATCTTGTTCTTTTGTTTGGAACTTATGTTTCTGGAGCTTTATTTTATTCCTTTGCTTAAGACTTATTCCTCTCTTACTTCATTTTCCTTGACTCTCTGTGTTGGTTTCTGAACATTAGATAAAACAACCACCTCTCTAAGTTTTGATGTTGTGGCCTCATTGTAGGAAAGGAACCTTATCATCAGCCCAGCCCAAGTTCTTGGTTGTCCCTCAAACCTTTGTGATGGTCCAAGTCACCTTGTTTGTTCTTAGTCACCCTCCCAATAGTTGAGGGCGTGTCAAGACTTGTCAGTGTCCCAAAGGGGAGATCTCAGTCAGCACCTAGATTCAGGCTGATTGGAAGCTGAACCCCCAGTAGATGCTGGGAAAGTATGTAGTTAGAGCCCTTTCAGGGACAAACTGGAAGACTTTTTTTTCCTCTTCCCTCTGTGCTGGGCCTGTTTGTATAGTCACAGGGTTGGTGGTGCACCTGCACCCATTAAAACTGCTTCTTTGTGTACTATAGTCCTGTAGACTGGTAAATGCAAACCCTGTGGACTATGACATCAGGCAATCTGGGGGCCTGTGCCTTGGGTGGCAGCCACAGGATCTGGGGCGCCAGTTGTATGTACAAACTTTTCCTTGGAGATACTGGTGATCTGGTTCAGGCTAGAGGGAGAAGAGAGATGCAGTGTCTGCTGGCTTCCCTGGTTTCCAGGGAGGATTGCAGTCAGCCCCTAGAAGCATGCTAAATTAGAAGCCTGACCCTCAAACATTAACTTTTACAGAATGTGAGAGGCTTCTCTTGGGGAAAGACTGGGAGATGGACAGTTTTTGCCTACTCTGTGCTGAGCCCTTGGCAAATAACCATGGCAAGTCCTAGAGAACCCATTAAGAACTATTTCTATTTTGTGTTTGCCTTGAGGGGCTCATGGTCACAAGCTAGGTGTGACCTAGCTAGGTGTTTTGGGGCCCTGTCCCTCAAGTGGCAGTCTTGAAAGTTGGAGCACTCATTGTGGGGTCCAAACCTTTCTCTCTTCAAACAGATGCTGGGAATTGGAAGTTCCTTCCCAATTGTATGACGTGGTGCCAGGGTTAGGTTTATGATGAGAGTGTGTCTCAGCCTTTCCTACCCATTTGTTGTGGGTATTTTCTCATTTGTCCAGTGTTTAGGAGTTGCTCAGCTATTCCTGGATTTCTTTCAGCAGG
>NW_006797096.1:2523010-2569925 GCF_000442215.2 Lipotes vexillifer | reverse complement strand
TTATCTTTTCCTGGATTTCTTTCAGCAGGAATTGGTCCTTGTACAACTATAGATTTGGTGTATCTCTGAGAGGAGATGAATGAGTTCAGGAGCCTCTTCACCATCTTGGACTGGAATCTACAAATTTCTTCAGTTCTTGGCTTAGAATACATCTGGATCCTTATAATGCTTCTCCATTCAGAGTGGCTCCCTGAGCTCCAACTGCAGAACCTCGACTTCTTTGGCTTCCAGTGACAGTGATGGCTGTTGCTCTGCCTTCTCCTGAGTGGCAGCACCACCCAACCCCCTTCTTCCTAGCAGAATGGGTCCCCCTCTCCTTCTGCTCACTGACTCTTTCACTGTATCTTTGTATCTGCTCAATGTATCTGCTCACTGTATCTTTGTTGTGTGTTTCTGCAATCTAAGAATGTTATTTTGATCCTTATCATCTTCTTATAACTACTTTGGAATTTGGCCCTGATAATTCTCTGTTGCTCAATTTTATATGTAATTAATTTTCCTGAATTTTTTGTAGAAGCTTGGTTCCGAAAGCTTTTCTAGCTTCACAGAGCTCCCACTTCTTAAGTTTTTATTTGGTGTTTAAAAATACAGTGACCTTCTTTCAAGGTTTTCTGAGGCCCTGTCCCTAAGTAGAGACCTGGCTGGTCAGTTTTGAGCATTCTCAGTGGTCAGACTACTCCAGTCCTTTAATTCTCATCATGAATGCTTTGTACTCACCCACTATTGGAATGAGCAAAACCCTCCCAGTTTCAACTGCTATTCTCAAGCTGGCTGGCTGTGCTTTCTTGTGACTACCTGTTGTCTATTTGGGGTTCTCTTATTCTCACATTCATCAGATGCCCCTTTTATACCTGTTGCTTTCTCCCATATATTCACTGATACCATGAAGGTCTTATGTATATGGGGTTCATAGGGAAACCTTGTCACATGGTTTTGTTGTAAATGTTGCCTATAAGTTTTTGGGTTTGCTACCTAGATACTCTGAATGTTTTTATGTAGATATTTGGGAGGATTCAAAAACTATGCTACTTCTGCTTTCATCATCTTCTTGGAATTTTCCTTTTTAGCTAAACTTTCATATTCATAATAACTTATTTGTGGTATCATTTGGGGGAACTTATTTAAACAGTCATATCATCTACAAGTAATAACAATTTACTTTCTTGGTTCCCAATCCTTAATCTTTAGTTTTGTTTTCTTGTCATTCTGTGCTGGCTGGAAGCTCCAGTCAATGTCTGTTATAAATGGTAAGGGTGGACATCTTTGTTTTGTTCAGGATCTTTCATGGCAATGCTTCTAGCATTTAATAGTCAAGCACATTATTTATATAGGTTTTTTGGTTGATGTCCTGTACCAGATTAAGTAAATTATTCCATTCTGTTCCTAGTTTTCTAAGAGTTTTCTATTTTAATCATGAATGGATGTTGGATTTTGCCAAATTATTTTTCTCTTTTAATCAGTTAAATTGTATTTAAATTAAACGTTCTGTTATCAATGTCAAAATATCCTTATATTCCTGGGATAAAGCCAACTGGTTCATGGTATATTATCTTTTCCTTATACCACTACATTTTTCGTACTAAAATTATATTTTATTTGTAACATTTGCATCTATGTTTGTGAATGAGATTAGACTAATTTTCCTTCTTTGTAATGTCCTTGTTATGCTTTATTGTCAAGGTCATAGTGTCCTAATGAAATGAATTGAGAAACATTTCCTCTTTTCCATTCAATTCTTGTCGATTATATTTTTAGATTATGAAAGCCTTTTGAAACTTGGATTAAAAACTAAATTCCTATCTTTTCATTTGTTTTATTGCAGAAGATATCATATATGTGTTGAATAATTTATAAAATATGTATATATAGTTTAAATGAGAGCAATATAAATAGAATAATTTCTTAAATATGTATGTATAACTTAAATAATAAGACCATTGCCTAGATATTTACAATTCAGGTTAAGAAATACAACATTACCAATATTATAATGTGTTTTGTGTGCCCTTATGAGATTACATCCCTCTCCCCAACTCTCCCCAGGTAACTACTATCCTGATTTTTGTTGTAATCATTCCTTTTCCTATGTGTCCTTAAACAATATATTGTTGGTTTTCTTCTTTAAGAACTTTTTATAAATGTATTATACAGTATGTGTTGTTCTTTGCTTCATACCATATATATTCTTCTCTCACTTTTTAAATCTGTAACTGATTTTTCTTTAGGCTAGAAAAAATGAAAAAAGAATATAGACGTCTGAGTACATGGATAGAAAAAGCTAGCTATTTAGAAGGAGTTCTTACCCCAAGATTGGAACATAAAGAAACTAAGGTAATTAACATAATACATTCTTCCGTACATAGATTTTTACATTTTATTTTAAAATTATGATAAGTAAAAATAATGATCAGATATTGTTTATTTGTTCCCTCTCTATAAAATGCTACTCATAGTTCATACACTTTCCTATTCTGATAATGTGACATTCAATAAATATTGATTAATAATTTATAAGGTTTAGTTTTTAACAGCTTTGTTGAGATATAATTCACATACTATACAGTTCATCCATTTAAAGTGTACAATTCAGTGACCCTAAGTATATTGACACAGTTGTGCTTCCATCGCCACAATCAGAGAACATTATCATTACCCCAAAAGGAAACCCCATACCTCTTAGCCTATACCCTCCAAACCCCTCATGCCCTGCTAGCCCTAGATGACAACTAATGTACTTTATATTTCTAAAGATTTCCTTGTTCTAGATATTTCATATAAATGGAATCATACAATATATGGTCCTTTGTGACTTGATTCTTTCACTTAGTAGTGTTTTTAAGGTTCATCACTATTGTAGCATGTATCAATACTTCATTTCATTTCATTGCCAAATAATATTTCATTGTTTGAATATACTACATTTTTTTATCTACTCATCAGTTGATGGACATTTGGTTGTTTCCACTTTTTAGCTATTATGTATAATGCTGCTATGAACACTCATGTGCAGTTTTTGTGTGCATGTATGTTTTTAATTCTCTTGGGTATGTACTTAGGAGTGGAATTGCTGGGTCATATCATAATTCTGTTAACTTTTTCAGAAACTACCAAACTGTTTGCCACAGCAGCTGCACAATTTTACATTTAACCAGCAATGCATGAGGGTGCCATATCTCCTATAACACTTGTTATTTTCCTCTTTTAAAAAAATTTAATTATGGCCATCCTAGTGGGTTTGAAGTGGTATCTCATTGTGGTTTTGATTTGCATTTCTTTAATGACCAATGATGTGAACATCTTTTCATGTGAATACTGGCCGTTTGTATATCTTCTCCGAATAAATTTTTATTCATACCTTTTGCTGATTTTTTAATTAGGCTATTTGTATTTTTACTGTTGAGTTGTAAGAGTTCTTTATATATTTTGGATACTAGACCCTTATCAGATATATAAGTAAGATTTACTATTTAGAAGTACTATCTAATCTATACATTTTGACCTGGCAGTAAAAGATTCATAGGGATTTCAGTGAATAGATAAAACATTGACTAAAATCACAGCTTTGAAATGGTACTCATAATATATTGATATATTCATGTTTTCAATGCCTCTTGAGATAATTGGGCAGGATTGTGCTGCGATAAGATAAATTGATTAGCATTTGCTAATACAGAATTAGTATTTTAGGAAAATTTTGCGGGGCTTTTCATTAAAGGGACTCTGAACTTTGGGTTCTCATTGAAAAATTAGTATTTTATAAGAGCCAGTGGTCACTCCACCTTATAATTCTTCTTGGAATTTTATAAAGATCCACATTACTTTGCAACTGGTAGATCATAATGTATTCCAATAACAAAGTGATCTGTTTCCCAGGGGTATCCCCTTATACCACTTGAAGTTAAACATTATGTCATTTGTCTTGTAATCTTTTTCTGTCATGCATTCATCATTTGGAAACCCTATCAATTCTTGGGTCTTCTCTTCCTGGACCATTAACTCCTAGCCAGGGTGTGCCTCTCTTTAAAACAGTACTGTTTGCTTTTCTCACAAACCCATATTCTTCTTGTCTTCTGTAAATTTTTTTAAAGTATTTTAAAAAGTTATGAAAGCAGGAAAAAATGTTTTAGCTCTTTAAACATTTCTCCAATATGTTTTTTTCTTCTAGGAAAGTAATACCAATGAGGTACTTGAAAGCCAATTGGAAGAGAGACCTACAGATACTGTAACATCAGGTTAACAAACTAATTTACCTTTTTGTATTTATTATTAAGATAATTAAAACGGTTATATCACAAAAAGAAAATTAGCAATCTTCTTTAAGTATACTTCATTTTTTGTTAGGGAATAAAAATACATTTCATTATAGTTTTGGTATATAGTATTTATTTTGTAACACTCCAAAGAAAATACTTAGACCCAATTAAGAGTTATTTTTATTTTTATCTTTAATACTCCTTTCCTCTTTAAGAACAAGGAAAAAGTTAAATCTTACCTATAATCTATGAAAAGGTATTTTTGTTAAATATTGTTAACTGTAGAGCTATTGGTCTCTTTTATGTGGAGGATGTGTGTGTGTGTGTGTGTGTGTGTGTGTGTGTGTGTGTGTGTGTGTAAGAGAAAGGGAGGAGGAGAGAGAGCAGGACAGGAAATTAAATTAACATTAAATGTGAGAACTTTGCACGAATTATCAGTAAGATATTTAATTAATAGAAGATACTGTTCATGCAGTCTTTAAGAAAAATCTCTCTTAAAAGATTCATTTAGAAAGTAAGTTAAAATAGATGCATAATACTCTATCTTTAAAATCTTGGATTCTGCTGGTGTGGATTAATGATTTATTGTTATAAGACTTCGGCCACAGGTTACTTCTCTAATTCTACTTCCCCGGCTACCTCAGGCTTTGATATATTCATTTCTTAACCTCTGAGGATCAACCAGCCTAGCAGAGCTATTTCATCTTTAATCTACTCTTTCACTGAAACATTCAAGTTTTAGGTTGTAGGAGAATCACAACTTCCCTCTTCAATATTGCTGTTGAATATTGGAGGTTAACCTCTCTCACACACTGGTGGTTACTATTTTTTTTTTTTTACTTTTTTTCACTTATCCACGGAGTTTATTTCAAGTCCCATTGGATCCTCTAGTGACTTCTTTCCTTTTGGCATTCCAGTGGCTACCTATAGTTTCAGCTAACATTTACTGATCACTGGGTTCCAGGCACATTACTTGGATTATGTAACTGAGTACTCAGAGCAGTCAGTCGAGGGTGCTATTATTATTTATCCACATATTTACAGATGAGAAAACTGAGGATCAAGTCAATGAGAGGTGACACAGCCATTAATTTGAACCTAGTCTATTTGACCCAAGAACTCAAGCATTTAACCACATTGCTGCTCCCATTGTATATACTTGTAACATACCTATATGATAAGCTATCACTAATCTATTTTACATGTGAGAAAACCAAGGCTCAGAAAAATGAGCTGACAGCAGTCATGCAGCTAATAGTGACCTTAATAAATTTTTTTTTACTAGACTTATGCATCCCTTTGTATCTCAATTATTTATTCCCTTTCCCTTTTAGAATTTTCTTTTTTGTTTGCTAAATATGTATTCTTTATATTTCTAGGAAAATTTTACAAGTGCTTCAGTTAGCCTCTCTTGAATGGTCCTATTTTTTCTTTTTTTTTCTTTTTTTTTAACATCTTTATTGGGGTATAATTGCTTTACAATGGTGTGTTAGTTTCTGCTTTATAACAGAGTGAGTCAGTTATACATATATATATGTTCCCATATCTCTTCCCTCTTTGTCTCCCTCCCTCCCACCCTCCCTATCCCACCCCTCCAGACAGCCACAAAGAACCGAGCCGGTTTCCCTGTGCCATGCGGCTGCTTCCCACTAGCTATCTACCTTACGTTTGTTAGTATATATATGTCCATGTCTCTCTCTCGCCCTAACACACCTCACCCTTCCCCCTCCCCATATCCTCAAGTCTGTTCTCCAGTAGGTCTCTGTCTTTATTCCTGTTTTACCCCTAGGTTCTTCATAACATTTTTTTTTTCTTAAATTCCATATATATGTGTTAGCATACGGTATTTGTCCTTCTCTTTCTGACTTACTTCACTCTGTATGACAGACTCTAGATGGTCCTATTTTTTCTGGTTACATACAACTTTACTCTTTTGTTCCAATCCTAACCTTATCACTGATCATCTGGGATTTATTTTTATTTCCTCTTGACTTTTAGTAAAATATAGTACATGCTTGTTTTTATGTCTTATATTGAGGAATCTGAAACCTTATCATTTTATACCTGTTTTCACTTCATCTCCACACTTGTTCATTTACTCCTCCATCTTCCCAGAGATTCATCAGCCTGTTTTTACTAAATATGTAGTGTTTATGTTTGAATAACTGCTTTGATTTAAATTGCTCTTATTCTTGGTGAGAAAAACTGTAATATTTTATTAATGCATATAAATAGTTTACTTTTTATATATAATAAAATACTTCTATGAATTTCTTAACAGATATCCTTCTTATAAAGGAAGAAGCTGAAACTCTTCCAAGTGAGGTAAGGGAACTTGACAGAGAACTTTGAATAGTTACTATTTTATAAAGGGATGAAATATTTGTAAATGGAGAAATATTTATAGATGGAAAGAAGAAAGCACTCAAGATGTTATTCAGGTTTTCATGGTTATTTCTGTTACAACAATATCTGTACAGTGTTACACGATTTATTTAACTTAAATTACACTGTTAAAAGGGAAGTTTCAGTATCAAACAGTAACATTTTAAAGTACATATGAATATAGGGGACAAAAGGTGTTTATGAACAGAAAAGGGGAAACAAGTAAAAGAAAGCATAAAGTTCTGCACTTAGAAATGGATGCCACAGACCTAACTACATTCTTTACTTTTTCTCTATAATACAACTGTGTATTCTCTGTAATGTATAATCTCCAAAGTAATAGTCTGTATTTTATAAATAGAAATAGAGTTCACATAATATTATTTGCTTTTTAGCTTTTACAGAAGATATTAATTCCGTAAGGCAGTGGACCCCTATGTAAACCAATAAAATATAAAAGATTCTTCCATACTACTTGACAAATAGGATTTAATGATTTCTATTCTTGGGCCAGTGGCTCCCAAAATACCAATTGAAGAGTCAGTGTGTTCTGTTTTGCACAATCCAAAGAGAGAGAAAAAAAGACAATATAGAGAATTTCTCATACAGCTAAATTTACTTGGCTTAACAGACTTAACAGTCCTTTCTTTTATGATACTATTGTTTGTACTATTTTGCTATTTAAATTTCCTTTATTTTACCATATAATTGTGATTTTTATGATATTGTTCTTTGTGCTATTTTGCTATTAAAGTTTCCTTTGTTATGGTATATTGGTGATAGTACAGTAACAGTAAAATGTCAGACCCCTTGGTTTTCTTCTCTGAGATGCTGATGATTTATAAAATATGAATATATGAGAACCACTAGTTTATAATGCAGTATGATCATTTTTATGGATAATATCCTATAGTCCATGGTATCAGGCAAGTAGAGAATTTCTCAACTCTTCTAATAAGGAATGTAATAATTTACAAATATTGATGGTAACTTGTTATAATAAAGGATAAAAGTACAAATGATTTTAAGTCCAGTTTTGTTAGTTTTAAATATTTTCTAGTTGATAATGATTAATAGGTAGCTTGTCTTATTGATACATTTTCTAGTTACTGGATAATGATGATAAGAAAGGCCTGACTCTACCAACTTTGAACCAGTCAGGTGAAGATGATTCAAATGTTGTTGCTCCTAAAAGTGACATGTCAACAAAGGAAACAGATACTCCATTGCCCACTATTCCTAGGCTGACGTTAACAGAAGAGGATGAAATACCACCTTTAGAGGAACACCAGCAAGAGGCTATGCCGGAGAGAAAAATGAAAAGTCTATTCTTCCCACCAGAAGAAAAACTGAAAGATAGATATCCAAGCCTTTTAAAAACTGACTCATCTCCATCAGAGGTAAAGTTGAAAAATATCCATATAAATCCAGGTAGAATAAAGAGGAGGAACTTAAATTTATCTCCAACAGAAATTAGGTGGCAAAGCAACAATGTGAGCTTAGCTTGAAGGAAGAGCACAAGCTTAGTTTCCCCAGATTCAAAATCAAAAGGTAGTTTTCAAAGTCACGATCCAAAGGAAGACCTTGAACTAAAGGTATCTGCCCTCGTATTAGAAGTATAAGACTAAGAAAAACTAAAGAATTCATTAATAAAAAATAAATAAATTGAAAATACACATGTCTCCAAGGAGAAGTGTGTCTAAGTATATTAAATATTCCCACCCTACTAATACTCATCAAGTAAGGAGGAAAAAAACCTTTGAAGGAAAAGCAAAGTGATCTGAGAAACCAGTAATACAAACCAGTCTCAAGGTTTGATGTAAAATTCAGCTGAAAATATAACAGTGGTAGCAAAATCTAAATTCAAAGGAAAGCCTGAGAGGTTATTTCAGTGGAAATTTTTAATGAAACTGTTATAGGAAATAGCATATGTGTCCCTGTTACAAACAGTTTTATAGTTTAAAATGAGAATGGAGCTTCCCTGGTGGCACAGTGGCTGAGAGTCCGCCTGCCGATGTAGGGGACAGGGGTTCATGCCCCGGTCCGTGAAGATCCCACGTGCCGTGGAGCGGCTGGGCCCATGAGTCATGGCCGCTGAGCCTGCGCGTCTGGAGCCTGTGCTCTGCAGCGGGAGAGGCCACAACAGTGAGAGGCCCACATACCGAAAAAAAAAAAAAAAAAAAAAAAAGAGAATGATCTGAAAATTTAAAGGTATACCAGGGAAAAGCATTTCTCAAAATGACAGTTGTTCTACTTAGATCTTTACATCTTGTTTGAGTCACTATCATAAAGCAGTGTAAAAATGTGTATTGGTCAGTGGGAAAACAATCTGAGTTCTAAGTATGGCTCTGCCTCTAAATACATCAGCAAGCTTGTGCACCTGAATCCCTAGGCCTATTTTCTCATCTACTGAATGGTAGTTTATACTAGGTCATTTCTAAATTCCCTTCCAAATTCCAAAAGATATAATTTTATTAAATATCTCAAGTTGGGGAATTATTCCTAATTACCTAGATCAATACGCTAAGCAATGTAAGTTAAAAAGAAAAACATTCTTGTTTTTACTGAATGTGAAAGTAATACCCAGTCATTATAGGAAATTTAGAAAATAGAAGCATATAAAAGAAAGTAAAAGTAGTTATAATTCTACTGCCACATTTAATAATTTTATTTCCTTTCAGTCTTTGTTATTAACATATGTATATCTCTTTTTTTTCCTAAAGAAGATGTCAGGGGTAGGAGTTTATTAATTTATTTATTTTTGCTGTGTTGGGTCTTCATTTCTGTGCGAGGGCTTTCTCTAGTTGTGGCAAGCGGGGGCCACTCTTCATGGCGGTGCGCGGGCCTCTCACTATCGAGGCCTCTCTTGTTGCGGAGCACAGGCTCCAGACGCGCAGGCTCAGTAGTTGTGGCTCACGGGCCTAGTTGCTCCATGGCATGTGGGATCCTCCCAGACCAGGGCTTGAACCCGTGTCCCCTGCATTAGCAGGCAGATTCTCAACCACTGCGTCACCAGGGAAGCCCACATATGTATATCTCTTATTTATTTTTAAAAACTTGGATCAAACTATATATGTATAATTTTATATTATGCTTTTTTAAACTTGATATTATATTATAAGCATGTTACCTCAATTTTCTCTAAAATTTGCAAGGTGCAGGATATCCTCAAATATTGATATTCAGTAATTTAAAATAGTTTCTATATTTTTGGACATTAAGCTTGAAATTAATATTCTTTTACCTATTTATTTGTGTCTGTGATTATCTCCTCATATATTTATAGAAATAGCATGTTGACAAATTGCTCTCCTGAAAGATTGTGCCACTTTATATTCTGACCAGTGATATTTGAGTATTAATGATATTTTAAATAATGATTAAAACATTTTCATGCTTATTAGCCACTTTGATTTTTCCTATGAGTAGATGAGTAGATTGTCCATTTTTTTCTGTTGAGTATTTGGTGATGTTGTTTAGGTTTTATAATGAGCTCTTTTTATTATAAAGATAATAACCTTGTATATTCATGGCACATACTTTTTCATAGTTTTTGTGGTTTGCCTTTTAATTTCTTTATTGAATCTAACTTTCAAAATATTCAGTTTTCATTTGATAAGTGAATTATTTATTGCTCCATAACAAACCACTCCAAAATTTGGCTTAAAATAACCATTTTATTATTTCTCAAGATTCTATGGGTTGACTTCACTTAGGTAGGCAGTTGTTTTGCTCTACTTGATGTTGGCTGACCCTGTAGTCATCTAGGAGCTTGACTGGGTTGGAACACTCATTATGGCTCACTTATGTGTTTTATACCCTGATGGAAACAGCCGTAGGTCTGGGCTCAATTGGGATGCATGGACATCTGGTTTGATGTGCCTCTTTCTCTCTCTTTCTCTCAACCTCTCTCTCTCTCTCTCTCTCTCTCTCTCTCTCTCTCTCTCTCTCTCTCTCTCTGTCTCAGTTTCTCTCTCTGTAATCTTAGGGATTATTCCTCCCCCTGTCCATGCAACCTCTTCATATGGTCTCTCTATGTGGTCTTTCTAGCAGGGCAACTGAACTTTTTATGTGGCAGCTCAGGGCTTCCAATATACAAAAACAGAAGCTTCAGGTACTCTTAAGACTTAGGCTTTGTACTAGCATAGGGTCACTTTCACTCCATTCTGTTAGTTAAAGTAAGTCCCAGGCTTAGCCCTGACCCAATATGGGAGGGGACTACATAAGAGCATGAATTTTGGAAGGTGTTGTTCATTGGGGGCCATCCACAGATTAACCATCTCTAGCTCCAAGTAATTTCTCTCCCACATGCAAAATACGCTTACTCTGCTTCCAAGATTCTTAGTTTCATGCCATTACTGCATTAGGCTCAAGCTTAAGTACAGAATTTCATCATCTAAATCAGATCCAGGTAGATGAAGCTTCTTGAGCGTGGCTTCTCTCAATCTTAAGACCTGTGAATTGAAGAGACCAGTTATCTGTCCACTACATACATACAATGGTGAATCAGAAATAGGATAACAACAGGCACTTACATTCCAAAGGTGAAGGAAGGGTAAAGAGAAGCATATAGCAGTCAGTGAGCCATAGTAATTCTGAAGCTTCTGGCTCTGCCCTCTGAGAATCTTTCTTTTTCCATAAGAAAGAGCTTATATTTGTAGCTGAGTAGCTTTGCAGCCTATGTCTTATCTGTAGAAAGTTAAGAATTCAGAAACCTCTTTGCATTTTAAATTGTCTCTGTTCCTTTCAGTCCAAGAAACTATGATTATCTTAGAGATTTTGTGGGTTTCCTGGGTATCAAATTATGACCTTAGCCAAATGTTACACCCCTAAATATCTTTGAAACATGACCCCGTTTAATTTTGACTGATAGTCAAGATGCTGTAGCACAATATCCTTAAGAATCTTAGAAGCTCTCTGGTCTAGCAGAGAGGGTCTAAGAGGCCACCCTAAGATACTTAGAATATTTTTTGTCTAGTCAAGTGGGTCTGTGAGATACTACCTTAAATATTTTTGAAGTGTTAACAACGAAACTACATTTTACTGGCAATGCCATTGGAACCTGACCAATGAAGTTATGAGGTAGGGATTCCTGGCATTGGTTTAGTGGCTTAACAGTGTCATTAAGGACCCAGGAACCAGGCTCTTTCTTATCTTTCCTCTTTTTCACAGTCTGCTTGTTGCTTCATTATTACCAGATGTTTGCTTCAGTCCTAGGCATCATTTGTAGATCAAGGCAGGGGGTAGAACTTTCAAGTTTTCTTTTGCACTTGCCCCCTTTTATTTCTACAAAGAAACAGAAATTTACCCAATAGTCCTCCAGCAGATTTTATGTCCCATTGACTAGAATTAGTTTACATGACTATGGTTAGCTTCAAAGGAGAATAAGAAAACTAGCATTTGGCAAAATGGAATGGGGTTGCCAATAATGATTCATCATTTGGGGCTGTATACCTTGCTGTTACAAGCAGAATTCAGGTTCTGTTATGACAGGGTAGTATCAGGAGTGGTTACTGTATAATCAGCAGTTAGCAGTAGCACCACAATTATTCTTCTGTCTGAGGGGAATGCTCTTCTCCAGATCTTCTTGGGGTTCGTTAATTCACACCATTCAGGTCTCTACTCAGCTGTTACCTCCTTAGAGGGGCCTTCTCTGACCACTCTAAGTAAAATAATTATCCACTTACTCACCCTACCCCATCTCTATTTTTTTCATGTATCATTACCTGGTATCATATTACATGTTTCTTGTTATTGTCCGTCACTCCCACTTGACTTTGTTCCAAATGGTAGGGATTTAGTCTTACTCATCACAGTATCTTACCATTTAGAGTAGTGGTGAGTCCATGATGGGCACTCAATAAATATTTGTTGAAATAGTTAATTAATTAAAAATACTGCAGGGTGTTGAGGCATTTTCTTTGGAATCTCTGAATATGTTACAATTCCTGAGCCTCCTTGTATGTGATTAATCAAAATCATTTGGTCCTAGGGAAATACACATTATTTTAATACTTTCAAGGTGAATGAAGCACCTAATTCTAGCATACCAAATATCAGGCATGAGGCAGCGAGATTAATTCCATATTCCATAAAGAGTAGTGATAAAGGCTCTGATTATTTATGAGTTTTTGAGTTTAAAGTCACTAGTGCCTGCTGAAGACTAGGATTAAGGAAGGCAGGGAGTGGGTATGTGTGATATCACTAACCTTCTGTTCATTCATTTGAATTTTTAAAAAAATTTTATTTTACATTGGAGCATAGTTGATTAACAATGTTGTGTTAGTTTCAGGTGTATAGCAGAGGGATTCAGTTTTATATATACATGTATGTATGTATTTTTCAAATTCTTTTCCCATTTAGGTTATTACAGAATATTGAGCAGAGTTCCCTGTGCTATACGGTAGGTCCTTGTTGGTTATCAATTTCAAATATAGTAGTGTGTACATGTCAATCCCAAAGTCCCAATCTATCCCCGCCCCGACCCTTCCTCCCTGGTAACCATAAGTTCGTTCTCTGAGTCTTTGAGTCTGTTTCTGTTTCGTAAATGAGTTCATTTGTATCATTTATTTTAGATTTCACATATAAGCGATATCATATGATATTTGTCTTTCTCTGACTGACTTATTTCACTTAGTATGAGTGAAATAGTATGCTATACAGTAGGTTCTCATTAGTTATCTATTTTATACGTAGTAATGTATATATTTCAATCCCAATCTCCCAGTTCATCCCACTCCCCTCCCCCCTTGGTATCCATAAGTTTGTTCTCTACATCTGTGTTTCTATTTCTGCTTTGCAAATAAGTTCATCTGTACCATTTTTTAGATTACACGTATAAGTGATATTATACAATATTTCTTTTTCTCTTTCTGACTTACTTCACTGTGTGGCAGACTCTAGGTCTATCCATATCTCAGCAAATGGCACCATTTTGTTCCTTTTTATGGCTGAGTAATATTCCATTGTATATATGTACCACATCTTCTTTATCCATTCCTCTGTTGATGGACATTTAGGTTGCTTCCATGTGCTGGCTATTGTAAACAGCACTGCAGTGAACACTGGGCTGCATGTATCCTTTCAAACCATGTTTTTCTCCAGGTATATACCCAGGAGTGGGATTGCTGGATCATATGGTAGCTCTATTTTTAGTTTTTTAAGGAACTGCCATACTGTTCTCAATAGTAGCTGTACCAATTTACATTCCCACAAACAGTGTGGGAGAGTTCCCTTTTCTCCACACCCTCTCCAGAATTTATTGTTTGTAGACTTTTTGATGATGGCCAATCTGACTGGTGTGAGATGATATCTCATTGTAGTTTTGATTTGCATTTCTCTAATAATTAGTGATGTTGAGCATTTTTCATGTGCCTCTTGGCCATCTGTACATCTTCTTTGGGGAAGTGTCTATTTAGATCTTCTGCCCATCTTTTGATTGGGTTGTTTGTTTGTTTGTTTGAATTTAGCCACATGAGCTGTTTGTAAATTTTGGAGACTAATCCCTTGTCAGTTGCATCGTTTACAAATATTTTCTCACATTCTGTGGGTTGTCCTTTCGTTTTGTCTGTGGTTTCCTTTGCTGTGCAAAAGCTTTTGAGTTTAATTAGGTCCCATTGGTTTTTTTTTGTTTTTATTTCCATTACTCTAGGAGATGACTGAAAAAAGATATTGCTGCGATTTATGTCAAAGAGTGTTCTGCCTGTGTTTTCCTTTAACAGTTTTATAATATCCACCCTTACATTTAGGTCTTTAATCCATTTTGAGTTTACTTTTGTGTATGGTGTTAGAGAATGTTCTAATTTTATTTTTTTACATGTAGCTGTCCAGTTTTCCTAGCACCATTTATTGAAGAGACTATCTTTCCTCCATTGTATAGTTTTGCCCCCTTTGTCATAGAGTAATTGACCATACATGCGTGGGTTTCTTTCTGGGCTTTCTATCCTGTTCCATTGATCTGTATTTCTGTTTTTATGCCAGTACCATACTGTCTTGATTACTGTAGCTTTGTAGTATAGTCTGAAGTCAGGGAGCCTGATTCCCCCAGCTCCATTTTTCTTTCTCAAGATTGTTTTGACTGTTAAGGGTCTTTTGTGTCTCCATAAAAAATGTATCTCCTTAAAAATTTTTAATATTTATTTTTTATTCTAGTTCTGTGAAAAACGCCACTGGTAATTTGATAGGAATTGCATTGAATCTGTAGATTGCCTTGGGTAGTATAGTCATTTGACAATATTGATTCTTCCAGTCCAAGAACATGGTATATCTTTCCATCTGTTTGTGTTATCTTTGATTTCTTTCAGCATCAGCATCTTATAGTTTTCAGAGTACAGGTCTTTTTTCTCCTCAGGTAGGTTTATTCCTAGGTATTTCATTCTTTTTGATGCAATGGTAAATGGGATTGTTTCTTTAATTTCTCTTTCTGATCTTTCATTGTTAGTGTATCGAAGTGCAAGAGATTTCTGTGTGTTAATTTTGTATCCTGCAATTTTACCTTATTCATTGATGAGCTCTAGTATTTTTCTGGTAGGTCTTTAGGATTTTCTACGTATAGTATCATTTCATCTGCAAACAGTGACAGTTTTACTTCTTCTTTTCCAATTTGGATTCCTTTTACTTCTTTTTCTTCTCTGATTGCTGTGGCTAAGACTTCCAAAACTATGTTGAATAAATGTGGAGAGAGTGGACATCCTTGTCTTGTTCCTGATCTTAGAGGAAATGCTTTCAGCTTTTCACTGTTGAGTATGATGTTAGTTGTAGGTTTGTCGTATATGGCATTTATTATGTTGAGGTATGTTCCCTCTATGCCCACTTCCTGGAGAGTTTTTATCATAGATAGTTGTTGAATTTTGTCAACAGCGTTTTCTGCATCTATTGAGATGATCATACGGATTTTTCCTTCAATCTGTTGATGTGGTGTATCACACTGATTGATTTGTGGATATTGAAAAATCCTTGCATCCTGGGATAAATCCCATTTGATCATGGTGTATGATCCTTTTAATGTATTGTTGGATTTGGATTGCTAGTATTTTGTTGAGGATTTTTGCATCTGTGTTAGTCAGTGATATTGGCTTGTAACTTTCTGTTTTTGTGGTATCTTTGTCTGGTTTTGGTATCAGGTGATGGTGACCTCATAGAATGAGGTTGGGAGTGTTCCTTCCTCTGCAATTTTTTTGGAATAGTTTCAGAAGGATAGGTGTTATCTCTTTTCTAAATGTTTGATAGAATTTGCCTGTGAAGCCATCTGGTCCTGGACTTTTGTTTTTTAGGAGTTTTTAAATTTCAGTTTCAATTTCAGTACTTATGATGGGTCTATTCATATTTTCTATTTCTTCCTGGTTCAGTCTTGGGAGACTGTACATTTCTAAGAATTTGTCCATTTCTTCCAGGTTGTCTATTTTATTGGCATATAGGTGCTTATAGTAGTCTCTTATGATCCTTTGTATTTCTGGGGTGTTGATTGTAACTTCTTTTCATTTCTAATTTTATTGAATTGAGCCCTCTCCCTTTTTTCCTTGATTAGTCTGGCTAAAGGTTTATCAATTTTGTTTATCTTTTCAAAGAACCAGCTTTTAGTTTCACTGATCTTTTCTATTGTTTTCTTCATCTCTATTTCATTTATTTATGCTCTCATCTTTATGATTATTTCTTTTCTTCTACTATCTTTGGCCTTTGTTCTTCTTTCTTGTTCCTCTGGTGGGCAGGGCCATGCTCAGGAAGATTTAAGCAGCCTGTCTGCTGATGGGTGGGGCTGTGTTCCCATGCTGTTTGTTGTTTGGCCTGAGGCATCCCAGCTGGGGGTGAGGAGGGGGTGGGGGGGTATGGTGGCCTCCAGGAGGGCTCACGCCAATGAGTACTTGCCAAAACTGCTGCTGCCAGTGTCTTTTTTCCTGCAGTGAGCCACAGCTGCCCCACCAGCCTTTGTGGGTAGCCCTTCAATACTAGCAGGTAGGTCTGGCCCAGTCTCTTATGAGGTCACTGCTTTTTTCTCTGGATCCTGGTGTGCACTAGACCTTGTGTGCACCCGCAAGAGTGGAGTTTGTTTCTCTCATTCCTGTAGAATTCCTGCAATCAAACCCCACTGACCTTCAAAGCCAGATTCTCTGGTGGCTCCCCGCACTCCATTGCCAGACCCACAGGCTCAGGAGCCTGACGTGGGGCTCAAAACTTTCACTCCTGTGGGAGAACTTCTGTGATATAATTATTTTCCAGTTTGTGGGTTGGCCACCCAGCAGGTATGGGATTTGATTTTGTCACTATTGCACCCCTCCTACCGTGCTGTTGTGGCTTCTTCTTTGTCTGTGGGTGTAGGGTTATTTCTTTTTGATAGGTTCCAGCGTTCTTTTTTTTTTTTTGTCGATGGTTGTTCAGCAGTTAGTTGTGATTTCCGTGTTCTTCTTACTAAGAAGGGGTGAGCTAACATCTTTCTACTCCTCCATCTTGCCAGCAAGTCCCATCCATTTGAATTTAACTGCCTTTACTATGCCATGAATTCCATTTATGAAATTTAAATCCTTAAATAATGATTGATAGCCTAGTGGAAAACATGCCATGATCTTCCAAACTCATTGTCTCTGCTAACTCCGCACTTCGAGTCGACCCAAGTCATGCAAGTAAAATGCACCTTACAATTATTTTATCCACTATAATTTTTAATTCAATAATTTTTCACTGGTAAATTTTTCTAATCTATATGTTTCCTTTTCACAGATGTAATAAATTCTTGAAACTGAGACTATAAAACAGAGATTAAAAAGAGAAGTAAGGGGAAACTTTTCCAATTGATTAAAATAGACCTTCTTTTGAAATAGATAATTTAAAATTTCGAATCATTTTTCCCTTTGTTCACACTTTTCTCTGGAAGGTCTGTTTTGCTTTGGTATCTGAGATGGATTTTATCAGAGATTGTTCATTTAAATCTTTTGGTGCCAGAAAAAGGAGTCATATTATATTTCCAATAATTTTAACACTGCAGTAGGCCTTCAGTTGCCTGTGAGGAATAGGAAAAAATATATACAACCTGAAGCAGTACATGCAAGAGCACATCACTGAACCTTAACTTAGCTGGTACCCTAGACTAATTGCAGATGCTATGAACTTGAGGAAATGTGTGTTTCCATTGAGGGGGGCAGGATTCTGTTCACTTTTTTTCAAGTCAGGCTTTTACTTGAATTTAGTAAATTCCAGGTTGCTTGGTCAACCCTTCAATCTGATTTCATCTTGACTGTATCTTACAGAAATATTTTTGGACTGTGGGCAGTACCTGTGCTTATTATATTGTCTCCTCCCCACCCTAATCTATTCTCCACCTTTCTCTGTCCTGTTATTTTTGTTGTTGTTTTGTTTTGCCTGAAGAGGATGACCCCTATGTGCTGCCTCACCAGCCTCTCTCTCTAGCTGACTTCCAGTTAGGTCCAACAAATGGCAAGCACTGCCAGGATATTGGAGAGCAAGAGGGGAAAGAAAATTTGGGGGTTTTCTGTCCTACTCTCTTCCTACTTTGGTGCTGTGGTTCTGGCAATGGATTTTCCTTCATATCTACAGCTACTACTGGGTGCTCCCAACCTCCATGACTCCAGCTGTCATATCACTGGGCTCTGGATGGAATAACATCTTCTCACTGTTGACCTCAATATCCTTTATTGGTTCCTTATTCATACACACAACTTTCATTTATATTAAAGCCTCTTTAGTTGAACCATTTTAGAGGAATTCTAATTCCTGCCTTAAGTCTAATTAGTAATCTTCCCAGTTTTTTAGTATGCATACAGATTTTCTTCTATTTTTGTATCTCTCTGCTCATTTTACAAGGACTTTGTAAAAATTCAAATTATCATCTTGACCTGAATATTCATAATGCATTTTTTAAAGTACAGAGCTGAAAATGATGCATGCTTATAAAAATTCAAGCAATTCCCCAAAAAATGCAAGAGGAAAGAGCCTATAGTTCTGCCATTTGGAAATTACTAGCGTTAATAGTTAATATGTAGTGAACATCATTCCATAAATCTTTCCCTTTTGTTGGGGGACAGTTCTCCATACTTCCTTGCATTTCTGCACATCTTGTAAGAGGCACAGGGTTCCTGTCCTGAAACATAATCCATTGCATGTGCAGGTACGGCCCTCTTCACATCACCTTGTGGGAATTAGGGCTTGAGGAATGGATGCAAAAATGCTTAAACTCTGGTTACTGCAATTGCTCTGAGTAGTAAGCTGTCCTTTGAGGTCTGCTATCAGCATTCATGAAACTGTGGCAAGCTAACTTGGTAGCTTACAAGTAGGGTAAGTTCTTGACAACTTTGGTGATAAGATGGGATACTGACAGACATGGCTTTCTGAAGGATGATAGATAAGGATGTTGTCATGTGATCAGTTGGATTTCAGGGAAACCCATAGAAAATGGTAGTGAACACACTTAGTTGCATGGTAAATCAGGCAATAAATAGCCTTCCACTTTATTGCCTGTTAATGAGGGACAGTTGGAGAGGCAGTTGCAAGCCAAGTGTGAGGAAGTAGGTTCAAAAACAGCTGCCTGAACAGTGCTCTGGTTGTTGTCCAGGTGGGGAGACTTCCTTGCCAGTCTGATGATCCACCTCAGTCTGTTCCATTTTAACAATTACTGCTAAGATCTGCCCTGGGTAGGCAGAAGATTCTACTCTCTGACAACAGTTACAGAGATGCATACCTCCACTGAAGACGACAGGATGGGAATTCATGACTGCTATGAGCAGAAACCGAGTGAATCATTAGAACTTTGGCTGGTTTGTTTGGGAGATGAAGGTGCACACTGTGTAGTACCTGTAAAGGAAGGGTGGCAACAGCTGGGCCATCTTATGGCCAACTACTCCTGCAGTATATAGTGACAATCTTACATCCATTTCAAAACAACAAGAAGATTTCAGAGTTTTTTGTTGGGGATTCTGGCTGCTATAGGTAGTTTTGGCCCTCCTGGGGAGACTTTGCTGAAATAGACGAACTCTTGTGGGAAACCATACATAGGCATTAACTAGTATTCAGGCTCTTAGTGCCCTGAATTAGGTACACAATGTTGATGAACGTGATCCACTAGGAAATTAGAAACTGACCCAAAGAAATATAAATTCTTGCAGTCAGCTCTGGTGTCCTGGAAAACTCCTTTAGCCCTTATGTTGGAATCAGGCAAGAAATTATGAGATGTCATCATGGTAATAGGACAGCAGATGCCCTGGATTGATGTGGACTCCACAAAGTAGGTCACTGCTGTGCTGCTGTGCAAACCAAGTTGAAGTCACCTGAGGACACACAAACCTCAAGACCCTATCTAGAAAGCAGTGTGGTGATGGCTTGAGTCAAGGAATTCCCAAAGATGAAATAGATGGTGTCAGCTATGAAGACTGTGCTGCCTGATATAGAGTGTTGGAAAGACCAATAACATTAGAAGTTCGTTTGGTTGAGCCATGAGTTGCTGCTACACCACCCAAAATTAAATGTAAATGTGAAGTCTTGTTAAATGGCGTGGAGTTGCTTTCTCCTTCTGCACTGCATGACACCTCCCTTTCCCCTTGTCTTAATCTCAGCTATTTTAAGACGAAACATGATTAGAGGTGGAGCCAAGGTCTTCCCATCACTAAAGGGGAAAGAAGGCCCTAAATAGCCATCCAAGTTCACTGGAGCATTTCAGGGAGGGAAGGACCGCAAACTTTTATGGCTCTGTTGGTTGTGGGTGCCCAAGTCTGTAACTTATCTGAACCTATAGGAGGAAAAGTCACTTGGATTCAGCTTATAGAATTTAGGCAGGGTTCACAATGGGGAAGGGAACTAACATGACCTTGTGAATAGGGCTCTTTAGGTCAGTTGAATGTACTGTTGTTTCTACATCTGAATGTGTAGCAGGAATCATTGTGTTATATACTTGTTCGTGTCCATCCCATAAGTGCCAGAGGGATTGGAAGAGCTATATTTAGAGAGGTGCTGGTAGGAATTGTAAATCACTACCCAGCTTGTCTCCCTGTGCCCTCCCAGATGGTCTAACAGAAAAATGATAGAATCCTAGGAGGACAGAGGGAAATCACAGCCTCCATTAAGAACGTAAAGGCAGTTGGGAAAGTAAGAGATGTGTTGTCTCAGTACAGCATCCCTGTGTGGCTAGTGAGATTTGCTAATGGAGTTGGAGACTTACAGTGGATTATCACCAACTGAATCCAGTTGTTGCTTCGATGTCCAAGCCATTCCAGATATTGTGACTGTAACTGAATCCACTGCCCAGACTGATGGCATTTGGTATGCTATCCTGGATGTTGCCAACACCACCTTTGCTGTACCACTGACACCTGAGGACCAAGATCAGTTTGCGTATGTTTTTAGTACTCCCCCAGAGGTAACTACTCACCTGCCATTAGCCAGCAGTGGGTGGGTCAGGATTTAGCATGAGTGCTTCTACATTCAGATTTCCACAGCTTTCTCTATATGGATGATATCCCGTTGGTTAGCAAGTCTAAAGCCTTAATCTCAACAGCCTTGAAAATGGTATTATCACATTCCACCAGCAGAAGTGGCTAGTAAACCCTGACAGAATTCGGGGGACTACTTACCAGGTAAAGTTTATTAGGACTGTTTGGAAAGATTAATAATGTCAGTCCTCTGGCAGTCAAAAAAAAAGCAAAACCAAAAACTGTTGTCTCTTTGCCCCACCCGCTCCTGCCAACACTGTAAAAGAAGGCCCAGCACCTTGCTTGTATGAGGGGCAGTACGTGCCTCACTTGGGCATTCTACATGGTTCTTTATCTTGTCTAACCTACAAATCAGCATCTTTTCAGTGGGGCCCAAGCCACAAGCTGAGTTAGAAGCTGTCCAGCAAGCTGTGATATGCTATCTTTGGGCCCCTACAATCCTTTTTAAAAAAAATAAATTTATTTATTTATTTATTTTTGGCTGTGTTGGGTCTTTATTGCTGTGCGCGGGCTTCCTCTAGTTGTAGTGAGTGGAGGCTACTCTTCGATGCGATGCGTGGGCTTCTCATTGCAGTGGCTTCTCTTTGTTGTGGAGCATGGGCTCTAGGCACGTGGGCTTCAGTAGTTGTGGTACGCAAGCTCAGTAGTTGTTGGCACACGGACTTAGTTGCTCCGCGGCATGTGGGATCTTCCCAGACCAGGCCTCAAACCTGTGTCCCCTGCATTGGCAGGCGGATTCTTAACCACTGTGCCACCAGGGAAGTCCCCCTACAATCCTAATGACCCCTTTGAGCTACAAATCTCTGTGCTGATTTAGAGCCTCTGCCTGAAGACCTCTCTTAGGGTTTTGGACTTCTTCTCCTTTGGCACAGGTACCAGGTTTACCCCTTTTGAAAAGCAGTTATTACCTTGATTACCTAGTACCAAGAGTTACTGAGCTCTTGTCAGAAGTGAACACCTTACTTGTATGAACTCCGTGACTCTTCGGCTTATTATTCTTATTTTAGGATGGGTCAAGTTGGACCCCGCAACTAACAAGGTGGAAAGGGCCCAGTAAGCCTCGCTTGTCAAATGGAAATGGTTTATTCAAGAACACAGACAGCCTGGCCCCAGCAGTATCTCAGCTTTTCATGAAAATGTGGCAATTACACCTTTGGGAAGACCTTATTCCTCCCTCTGCCCCTGAAGAAAATCCTTGGCTCAATGGGGCTTTTGCCGTAAATAATCAAGTCCTTTGTTTCTGACTCAGGAGTCTTCTGCTAGCATTCATGAAACTGTAGCAGGAGAGCTTCATAGCTTGTAAGTAGGTAAAATCCTAGAACCTGTACCGTTCTTGATAGTTTTGGCAGTGAGAATGGGATACTGACAAGAGACAAGACTTTTTGGAAGAGGAAGGAAAAAGGGCCCCTACAGGCTGGGTTAGGGAATGTGAGATTTCCTGGATTTTAGTAGCAAATGCTCTCACCCAAGTGGTGGTGATGGTGGGGAAGGGGGGAGCAGTAGGCATCTTCCACTTATCCTACCTGTAAATAACTGTTCAGAGGCTGAGTGGTGAGAGACAGGATTTAAAAAAAAAAAAAGAAAAACACCCAGTGAGCTTTATTTGTTGCTCACTCCCCTCTGGGGATGGAGGTGGGGGTGGGGAAGAAAGGGATGACCTCATCTGCTTTCAGGAAAAGGCCCTGTATCCTGGGGGAAACTTCCTGGGAGGTAAAGGGCACATAGCTGTACAGCTCTGTTGGATATAGGCCCCAGAGACTCCAGCGTGGAGCTGTAGTAGAATATGCCAGAAGGAAAGGAGCTCCTGAGCCCAGAGGCACTCTGGAAGCAAGGAGGTACACAAGAGGGGAGGGGTTCCAGCCTTGAGATAAGGGGCCTCCCTGCTGCTCCAGCTGTCTGCCAAAGGCTAACCTCCCTCACACCCTTGTTCCCCTATGCTCCCAGTCTGGAAATAATAATCTCCTGATGGCTAGTGTAGCTGTTGTAGCTCCTAACATGTAGGTTAATCTGAAATCAACTCATAGGGTTTGGGCAAAACTTGCAGTGTGGAGAAAAGTTATGTTAAAGTAACCTTATGTGTAGGGCCTTCTCTGCTGAGTCCGTGTACTGTTGTTATATCTCTCACTGCCCATTGTATATTGAAATTGATGTGTTGCATGCCTATACTGTAAATATTCATAAAGGGTCAAGAGGGAATTCTCCCATTCAAGGCACCGCAATGTGTAGATAAGTCCTTGCCATTTGCCATACGTGGGTGGATCAGGATTTAAGTAAGTGCCTCCACCCTCTCATGTCTAAAGATATAGATGATGTCCTGTTGGTTAGCAAGTCAAAAACCTCAGTTTCAGAGGCCCTGACTGTGGTGGTATCACACCTCTACCAACAGAGGTGGCTGATAAACCCTGACAAATTCAAGGGCCTGCTTGCCAAGTAAATTTTCTTGAGACTATGTGGGCAGATTCACAGTGCTCAGTTCCTTTGGCAGTCAAAGAAAAAGTGCTGTCTCTTTGGCCACACACCACCTAAAAGGAGGCCCAACATATTTTTGAACTCTTTGGGAATGGGAGACTATATGTACATCACTTTGGGCATTCTACTTAGCGCTTTATGTCACCTAACTTGCAAATTAACATGCTTCAAGTAAGGCCTAAAACAGCAGGCTTTTCTGGTCAAATGGTAGTAGTGTGTTCATGAGTGCATCTGACCTGGTCCTAACATTATTTTGGTTTTGTATGAAAAAGTGGCAGCAACCAATTTTGGTGGAACCTTATCCTTCATTCTGCCTCCCTGACTTAGTGGAGCCCTGGATTCACAGATGTGCTCCTAAATACCTGGGCCAGGTTCATGCATGGTTCAGATAAGCTGAACATTGGGCTACTGTGGCTGTTCAGCCTAAAGGTCAGCCATGCAGAATCAAAAATGGATGTGGTTATTCCACTCAGCTGGACAGAACTCTGGCCAATACTCCACTTTAAGAACCTTGTTATATTTTGCTTACTCTGGAGCTATTTCCAGTGGTCTAGCTGCTTGGTTTGCCATTTGAAAAACTACCAACTGGCAGGTTAAAGACACCTCTCTTTGGGGCTGCAAACTATAGAACCAAATTGCTGCTACTAAAAGACCCATCTAGTCAGTTATGTAGATGTACACAGTAAGGGCATGTGGTCTGTGAGACTGATTGGAATCAAGCTGCTCATTGAGCCTCTCCTCCACAGATTGCCCCCATTGCTGTTTGGATTAATCGTTGTACTGGACATGACAACACATCCACCATCATAGCTGGGCACAAAGTAAAGATGTCAACTTTGGTAAAGTTTCTGATGCAGAGGCTGCCGCTGCATGCCAGATTTGACTCCTCAAGAGCTGACCCATTTACCTTGCAGTGAGAGAGCTTCATTGCAGGAATCCCACCTGCTTCTGCCACTGGACTTTGGGCTCCTTTTGAGGGTAATCGGTTGACAATTTTTCAGTGTATCGTGTTACTTTCAGTCCAGTCAGACGACTTCAGTTACTCTATTGTAGTGCTTGAAAATGTTCTTGGTCGTGTCTTTGGCTTTCTGGCTCATTTGCAGTCTGAAAACAGTTTGCAAAAGCCACTTTATAAAGGGCTAATAATTCTATCAAACATTCAGAGACAAGTTAACCCCGATCCTTCTCAAACTCTTCCAAAATACAGCAGAGGGAGGAACACTCCCAAACTCATTCTACGAGGCCACCATCACCATGATACCAAAGCCAGACAAATATGTCACAAAAAAAGAAAACTCCAGGCCAATGTCAGTGATGAACATAGATGCAAAAATCCTCAACAAAATACTAGCAGACAGAATCCAACAGCACATTAAAAGGATCACACACCATGATCAAGTGGGGTTTATCCCAGGAATGCAAGGATTCTTCAATATATGCAAATCAATCAATGTGATACACCATATTAACAAATTGAAGAAGAACAACCATATGATCATCTCAATAGATGCAGAAAAAGCTTTTGACAAAATTCAACACCCATTTATGATAAAAACTCTCCAGAAAGTGGGCATAGAGGGAACCTACCTCAACATAATAGAGGCCATATATAACAAACCCACAGCAAACATCATTCTCAATGGTGAAAACTGAAAGCATTTCCACTAAGGTCAGGAACAAGACAAGGTTGCCCACTCTCACCACTCTTATTCAACATAGTTTTGGAAGTTTTAGCCACAGCAATCAGAGAAGAAAAGGAAATAAAAGGAATCCAAATTGGAAAAGAAGAAGTAAAGCTGTCACTGTTTGCAGATGACATGATACTATACATAGAGAATCCTAAAGATGCTACCAGAAAACTACTAGAGCTAATCAATGAATTTGGTAAAGTAGCAGGATACAAAATTAATGCACAGAAATCTCTGGCATTCCTATACACTAATGATGAAAAATCTGAAAGTGAAATCAAGAAAACACTCCCATTTACCATTGCAACAAAAAGAATAAAATATCTAGGAATAAACCTACCTAAGGAGACAAAAGACCTGTATGCAGAAAATTAGAGCCTCACTCTAATTATTGATGTTTGACTGCTGACAGCTCCTTTCTGGCCCATTTCTGGGCAAGCTGATAAGAAGCCCTAAGTGTGCCCTCTTTTGGTGCCATACAAACATCTTCTTCCACATGGGAGCTGTCATCTCAGTCCCAACATTTAACCACCATAAAACCCTTAAACCTGTCTCCTTTCCCTGCTCTCAGGTTTTTTGGGGGCTAGCTTGGGAGGCCAGTCCTGCTCTCCCAAGAAAACTTCATTTTGCACAGCAAAAGAAACAAGCAAGAAAATGAACAGGACTTTGATCCATTTTGAGTTTATTTTTGTGTATGATGTTAGAGAATATTCTAATTTCATTCTTTTACATGTGGCTGTCCAGTTTTCCCAGCACCACTTATTGAAGAGATCCTTTTCTCCATTGTACATTCTTGCCTCCTTTGTCATAGACTAATTGACCATAGGTGAATGGGCTTATTTCTGGGCTTTTTATCCTCTTCCATTGATCCATATGTTTGTTTTTGTGCCAGTACCATACTGTTTTGATTACTGTAGCTTTGTAGTATAGTCTGGAGTCAGGGAACCTGATTCCTTCTCTGTTTTTCTTTCTCAAGATTGCTTTGGCTATTCGGGATCTTTTGTGTTTCCATACAGATTTTAAAATTATTTGTTCTAGTTCTGTGAAAAATGCCATTGGTAATTTGATAGGCATTGCATTGATTCTGTAGATTGCCTTGGGTAACATAGTCATTTTGACAATATTGGTTTTTCCAATCCAAGAACATGGTATATCTTTCCATCTGTTTTTGTCATCTTCGATATTTTTCATCAGCGTCTTATAGTTTTTGGAGTACGGGTCTTGTGCCTACTTAGGTATGTTTATTCATAGGTATTTTATTCTTTTTGATGCGATGATAAATGGGGTCATTTCCTTAATTTCCCTTTCTGATCTTTCATTGTTAGTGTATAGAAATACAACAGATTTCTGTGTGTTACTTTTGTATCCTGCAACTTTACTGAATTCATTGATGAGCTCTAGTAGTTTTCTGGTAGCATCTTTATGTGTAGTATCATGTAATCTGCAAACAGTGATGGTTTTACTTCATCTTTTCCAGTTTAGATACCTTTTATTTCTTTTTTTCTCTGATTGCTGGGGCTAGGACTTCTAAAACTATGTTGAATAAAAGTGGCGAGAGTGGGGGCTTCCCTGGTGGCGCAGTGGTTGAGAGTCCGCCTGCCGATGCAGGGGACGCGGGTTCGTGCCCCGGTCCGGGAAGATCCCACATGCCGCGGAGCGGCTGGGCCCGTGAGCTATGGCCGCTGGGCCTGCGAGAGGCCACAACAGTGAGAGGCCCGCGTACTGCAAAAAAAAAAAAAAAAAAAAAAAAAAAAAAAAAAAAAAAAAAAAAAAAAGAGTAAAAAAAAAGTGGCGAGAGTGGACATCCTCATCTTGTTCCTGATCTTAGAGGAAATACTTTCAGCTTTTCACCATTGAGTATGATGCTAGCTATGGATTTGTCACATATGGCCTTTATTATATTGAAGCAGGTTCCCTCTATACCCACTTTCTGAAGAGTTTTTATCATAAATATAAGACCAGATACTATAAAACTCCTAGAGAAAAAGAAAGGCAGTACACTCTTTGACATAAATCGCAGCAATATCTTCTTTGGATCTGTGTCCTAGAGTAATGGAAATAAAAAAATAAATCAATGGGACCTAGTTAAACTTAAAAGCTTTGCACAGAAAAGGAAACCATAAACAAAACAAAAAGACAACCTACGGAATGGGAGAAAATATTTGCATATGATGCAGCTGACAAGGGATTAATCTCCAAAATACACAAACAGCTCATGCAGCTCAATATCAAAAAAAAACCCAATCAAAAAATGGGCAGAAGATCTAAATAGACATTTCTCCAAAGAAGACATACAGATGGCCAAAAGGCACATGAAAAGATGCTCAACTCTGCTAATTATTAGAGAAATGCAAGTCAAACCTACAATGAGGTATCACCTCACACCAGTCAGAACAGCCATCATCAACAAGTCTACAAATAGTAAGTGCTGGAGAGGGTGTGGAGAAAAATGAACCCTGCTACACTGTTGGTGGGAAATGTAAATTGGCCACTAGGGAGAATAGTATGGAGGTTCCTTAAAAAACTAAAAATAGAGCTACCATATGATCCTGAAATCCCACTCCTGGGCATATATCCAGAGAAAACCATTGTTCAAAAAGATACATGCACCCCTATGTTCATTGCAGTGCTATTCACAATAGGCAGGACATGAAAGCAATATAAAAGTCCATCAACAGATGAATGGATAAAGAAGATGTTGTACATATATACAATGGAATATTACTCAGTTATTAAAAAAAATGAAATAATGCCATTTGCAGCAACATGGCAGACCTAGAGATTATCATGCTAAGTAAGGGAGAAAGATAAATATCATATGATATCACTTACATGTGGAATCTAAAAAAAAGGATACAAATGAATTTATTTACAAAACAGAAACAGACTCACAGATATAGAAAACAAACTTATGGTTATTGAAGGGGAAAGGTGGAAGGAGAGAGAAATTAGGAATTTGGGAGTAACATGTACACACTACTATATATAAAATAGATAAACAACAAGGACCTACTGTATAGAACAGGGGACTATACTCAGTACTTTTGTAATATCCTATATGGGGAAAGAATCTGAAAAAGAATATAATATATATAACTGAATCACTTTGATGTACACCTGAAACACAACATTGTAAAACAACTATACTTGAATAAAATAAATTTAAAAAAAATATCTTGTCTGCAAAGATGTATGATGGACAAGCCTGTTGCAAATATTTTCTCCCAGTCTGTAGGTTGTCTTTTCATTTTTTTATGGTTTCCTTTACTGTACAAAAGCTTGTAAGTTTGATTAGGTCCCATTTGTTTATTTTTGCTTGTATTTCTATTGCCTTGGGAGACTGACCTAAGAAAACTTCGGTATGATTTATGTCAGAGAATGTTTTGCCCATGTTTTCTTCAAGGAGTTTTATGGTGTCATGTCTTATATTTAAGTCTTTAAGCCATTTTGAGTTTATTTTTGTGTACAGTGTGAGGATGTGTTCTAAATCCACTGATTTACATGCAGCTGTCCAACTTTCCTGCCACCACTTGCTGAAGAGTCTATCTTTTTTCCATTTTATATTGTTGCCTCCTTTGTCAAAGATTAATTGACCAGGGCTTCCCTGGTGGCGCAGTGGTTGAGAGTCCGCCTGCCGATGCAGGGGACATGGGTTTGTGCCCCAGTCCGGGAAGGTCCCACATGCCACGGAGCAGCTGGGCCCATGAGCCATGGCTGCTGAGCCTGCACATCCGGAGCCTGTGCTCCGCAACGGGAGAGGCCACAACAGTGAGAGGCCCGTGTACTGCAAAAAAAAAAAATTAATTGACTATAGGTGTGGGTTTATTTCTGGACTCTCTATTCTGTTCCATTCGTCCATATGTCTGTTTTTGTGCCAATACCATGCTGTTTTGACTACTGCAGCTTTGTAGTGTTTTCTGAAGTCTGGGGGGGTTATGTCTCCTGCTTTGTTCCTTTTCATCAGGATTGCTTTGGCAATTCTGAGTATTTTATGTTTCCATATAAATTTTATGTGTATTTATTCTAGTTCTGTGAAAAAAGTCATGGGTAATTTGATAGGGATTGCATTAAATCTGTAGATTGCTTTGGGTTGTATGGCCATTTTAACAATAGTAATTCTTCCAATCCAAGAGCATGGGATATCTTTCCATTTCTTTGAGTCACCTTCAGTTTCCTATATTAATATTTTATAGTTTTCAGTGTTTAACTCTTGGTCACCTCCTTGGTCAGGTTTATTCCTAAGTAGCAGACAATATCTTAACTGCATCCAATTTTCTCCAGGAGTACAGGTATGACACCTTCTTCCAAGGTGATTTATTTGACATACTCATTCAGGACATACAAATATTCACAAAGGAGTTTATGAAAGGGGATGGGCCATTGCCCCACACCTAGTGCAAAGCCTGACATCTTCACTAGATTCCTGAAAATTATTCAGTAAACTGAGAGCTGCTCCATTCTTGACACTATCAAGAAACAGTTTTGAAACTCTTGGCACCTACAACATTAAAATAAGCCCAACATATTTTGGGGTTCTGGAAGCAACAGGTCTTATGTCTTTAATCCATTTTAGGTTGATTTTTGTGTATGGTATGAGATAAGGGTCAAATTTCATTTTTTTGCATGTGGATATCCAGTTGTTCCAACACCATTTATTAAAAAGATTGTTCTTTCCCCAGTGTGGATTCTTGGCATGCTTTTCAAAGATCGGTTGACCATATATGTGTGGGTTTATTTCTGGGCTCTGTGTTCTGTTCCATTTTCTATTCTGTTCCATTGGTTTATATGTCTGTTTTATACAAGTGATATACAGTTTTGCTTACTGTAACAGTCAACAAAATGAAAAGGCAACCATAGCATGTGCAAAAATATTTACAAATTATATATCTAATGAAGGGTTAATATCCAAAATAGATAAGAAACTACTACAACTCAATAGCAAGAAAACACACATAACCCAATTAAAAAACAGGCAAAGGAACTGAACAGACATTTCTCCAAAGAAGGCATGCAAATGACCAAAAAAAAAGGTGCTGAACATCACCAATCACCAGGGAACTACAAATCAGAACAACAATGAGATTTCACCTCACACTTGTAAGGATGGCATTTATTAAAAAAAAAAAAAAGGTAAACAAGTGACAAGACAACAATGAGATTTCACCTCACACTTGTAAGGATGGCATTTATTAAAAAAAAAAAAAGGTAAACAAGTGACAAGTGTTGGCGAGGATGTGGAGAAAAGGGAACCCTTGTACACTGTTGGTGGGAATGTAAATTGGTGCAGCCACATTGGAAAACAGTATGGAGGTTCCTCAAAAAATTAAATATAGAACTACCAGATGATCCAGCAATCCCACTCCTGGATATATATTCAAAGGAATTGAAACCAGGATCTCAAAGAGATATTTGCCTTCCCATGTTCACTGCAACATTATTCACAATAGGCAAGATATGGAAGCAACCTAAGTGTCCATCAGTGGATGAATGGATAAAGGGAATGTGGTAAACATACACAATGAGTATTAATCAGCTGTAAAAAAGAAGAAAATCCTGCCATTTGAGACAACATGGATGGACCTTGACAGCATTATACTAAGTGAAATAAGTCAGAGAAAGACAAATGCTTTATGATTTCACTTATATGTGAAACCTAAAACAAAAAAACTAAACTCGTTTGTACAGAGAACAGACTGGTGGTTGCCAGAGGTGCATTTTGGGGGTGGGTGAAATGGGTGAAGGTTGTTGAAAGGTACAAACTTCCTGGTTATAAGATAAATAAGTCCTTGGTTTGTGATGTATAGGGTGGTTAACAATACTATGTTGTATACTTGAAAGTTGCAGAGAATAAATCTTAAAAGTTCTCATCATAAGAAAAAAATTATAAAAGTGTGGTGATGGATGTAAACTAAGCTTATTTTGTGATCATTCTATAATATATACATGTATAAAATCATTATGTATACTTAAAACTAATACAATGTTGTATGTCAATTATATTTCAGTGCAAAATAAATTAAAAAATTTTAAGCATGTAGGAAATTTTAGAAGTTACAAACCAAAAATATAATAATAATGGCTTTTATATTTACCTACATAGTTACCTTTTCTGGAGTTCTTTGTTAATATGGGCTTGAGTTACTGACTAGTATGTTTTCTTCCATCCTGAGAGACTCCCTTATCATTTCTTGTAAAACAAAAATAATAGTGACAGACACCTCTAACTTTTGCTGATCCAGGAATGTCTTAATTCTTCTTTATTTTTGAAGGATGGTTTTGCTTGTTATATAATTCTTGGTTGACAGTCTTTTTCTTTCCACTGTCTACTAACTTACATGGCTTGTGACAAGAAATTGGCTGTTAATCTTATTGAAGAATTTTTATATGTGATGAGTCACTTTTTTTCTTGCTGCTTTCAAGTTCTCTCTTTGTCTTTTAGGAGTTTTATTATGTCTTGGTGTATATATCTTTGAGTTTATCCTTCTTGAAGTGTGTTGAGCTTTTTGGATGTGTAGATTCATGTCCTTTACTAACTTTGGGAAGTGTTTGGCCATTATTTCTTCAAATATTCTTTCTGACCATTTCCCTTCTCCTTTTACTCCCATAATGTGTATGTTGGTACACTTGATTGTTGTCCCCAGGGTCCTTTAGGCTCTGTTTTTTCATTCTTTTTTTCTTCCTGCTTCTCAGGCTGGATAATTTTAATTTCCTATCTTCAATTCAGTGATTCTTTCTTCTATCTGCTCAATATGCTGTTGAACTTCTTAAGAGTTTTTCATTTCAGTTATTGTACTTTCTGATCCAGAATTTCTATTTGGTTCCATTTTATAATTTCTATCTCTTTATTTACATTTTGTTTATATATTGTTTTCTTGATTTCCTTTAGTTGTTTGTCCATGGTTTCCTTTTGCTCTAAGAGCATATTTAAGAAAGTCATTTTAAAATCCTTGTCTATTAAGTTCAATAACTGGGCTTCCTCACAGGCCATTTCTGTTAAGTTTTTTCCTATGAATGGGCCATATTTCCTATATCTTTGTATGTCTTGTGATTTTTTGTTGGAAATTGGGCATTTTAAATATTATAATGTAACTCTGGAAACTCTCCTCCATCTCTAGGGTACTGTTGTTGATTTTTGAGGGCTGTGGTCACATGTTTCTTTAGTGACCTATCCAAACTATTGTTTTGCAAAGACTGTAAATTCTTTGCCATTTGTGGTCAGTCACTAAAGTCTCTCTTCCATTATCTCAGTGGCCAGATAATGACCTTACAGATTTCTTAAAACACCAAAATTTAGCTGCCCCTTTTTGCATTAACCAGTCCCTGGTTGCTATAAGTTTTGTATTTGATTATGGAGTTTGAAATAGTTGATCTGTGAGCCTTTGACACTTATATTTGTTTCAGTGAAGGGACCAATTCTTTGAGCACCCTACTCTACCATTCTCCATCATATCACTTCTTCATTCTCCTTTGATATATGCTTTCTTTGATGTTAATATTATTTTTATTTTACATTTTAAGTTACTATTTTTGTTCCTTGGGGTTTAGAGGAGTAAGAAGAGATCAATAATATACAAAGTAGTATCATGTACTTTTTTTTTTTTTTTTTTTTTGTGTTATGCGGGCCTCTCACTGTTGTGGCCTCTCCCATTTGCGGAGCACAGGCTCCGGACGCGCAGGCCCAGCAGCCATGGCTCACGGGCCCAGCCGCTCCGCGGCACGTGGGATCCTCCCGAAACGGGGCACGAACCCGCGTCCCCTGCATCGGCAGGCGGACTCTCAAGCACTGCGCCACCAGGGAAGCCCGTATCATGTACTTTTTTGATGCTTGCCATTTCCTACCTCAACAACCTACTACTACAATGTTTCAGCCATGCAAGTTATCTCACCACCTCCAGGTGTACTGGTTATAGTAGGAATGAATTATTTTCCTTATATAAGATAAATCCAAATGGTAACATTAGATCTCATTTTATTATTATTTATAGCTATCAATAATGCTAAGTTTAAAAATTATATTGATATTTAATTATTTTTTTCTATTCACTTTTTCTGGTCTATTTTTATTTCAGAGTTCACATTGTTCCTGTAGCACAGTGAATGAAAATTTAAATATCCCTAATGGTGTAGGTAAGTTATTATTTGTATACATGGTTGTAATTTTCAAATATTCAGTGAAATTGAGAACATAAACTCATGTAAAACAATTACTATCAAGACTTTCCTTCAAAATATAAATTACACGATGATGTTTGTGATTACTGGCATGAAAAACCTATGGAATTACAATATTAGTGGGAAATCAAGCAAAGCAAAACACAGATGGCCTTAAGATCCTAGGTAACATTTATTTTACATGCATTATAATATTACTAAACGATTTATTACATTTATCTGTGTTTACAAACATTCTGGCTATCTATAGATCTATCTAGTGAAGTTTTTCTAATTCAAGGAATTGTTCTGTGATATTGTTATGGAGACACATTTGACATATTAGTAAACCCAAAGATAATCAAGATAACGACTAGTACAGCATGAGCATGGAACAACCAGATCAGACAAAGCTGCTGAATCCAAGTTCTGGAAGTCCCCTGCTGTGTCATGTTGGGGTTGAAGGAAATGGGAGATTCCTAAGGGAATCAAGATAGCCAGGGCAATGAATCTAAGGTGGATACTTGGATATCTTGAGGCAGCAACTTTTTACAAATTAGTACAGAAATGTTTTAATATTCAACAATTGGGACAGTTATGACTGTGTAGTCACTGAGTATCCATCCAGAGGAGACTGTAGTAATCTAATTAAAATGAAGAGAAAATAAGAATAAAACACTTGGCAGGGAGAATGAGCAAGCAGGCACATTTCTTTGTAACATGAAAGCATCCTTGAGTAGTAGAGAGTGTTCTCCAATTAGGAACGTATGGGGAAATAGAAGATGAAAAAATATGTTTAAAAAAAAAGACATACAGGGAAAATATCAGATGAAATTGTAACTGAGAAGTGTATTTTTAGAAGAAAGTCCCCAAAAGGGAAATTTGACTTATCTTGAATAGTTGAATGTCGTGAAATGAAAATTATTATAAATTAATGTTTTAGCCATATATGTGTTTGTATTTATCCATATGCATACATATGGATATGTATTTATACATCTGTTCTACACAATAATAACAGTTCTAAGAATATATATTGGGGTACAGGAAGCTATTTTAGAACAAAGGATGACAGTTCCAGGAATACTTTAAATGTCAGGAAAAATTTAAAGTACACCTACATTATTATTTATTTTAGAAGAGAAAGTGACCATTTGGAATAACATTCATGAGTAATAAGAGGGTACCTATAATATGATGCCTCCAAAACTTTCATTCTAATATCCTTTGGAGTCTTCTAATCATAAAAGAACTTTTGGGGTAAATCTGCTAGAACAGTAAGCAAGCTCCTTATTTTATTATTTCTGACTATTGCTTGAAAAGGGGAAATAGTGTATCAAATAATAGAAAATATTGTTGAGGGAGTAAACCGGATCTCACCCCTGCCTTGCCACTAATTAGCTGTGGACCTTAGGCAACCACTTGTCTTATAAAAGCCTCAATTTTCCCATTTTAAAAATTAAAGAATGGAACTAGATACTAAGAATAAATATTTCAGTACTCCCTTGCAGTTTCCTTATATTGCCTTACAATCATCATAACTTTGTAGATATTTCACATACATTAATTTATTTAATCTTCATAAATACAACCCTGTTAGGTTGACACTATTATACTAGTTTTATAGATGAGGCAACTGAGGCATGGAAAGGCTGAGTAGTTCGACAATTCTGTAAAAGAAGTCTGTGAAACAAGCCAGTGGTCCAATCTCCTCTGAAGAGTAAAGAGCCTTTATAAGCAGTGTCAAATCAAATACAGAATTGGCAAGAACATCTATGGTGTATCTTTTAAAAAGTAAATGCTTAGGGAGGAAAACAGGGCTTATTTTCTTACTGTTCACTCCTATTTGCTCTTGGGCAGGTCATAACTTTTCTGGATTTTTTTCTCATTTTTAAAGTGAGAAAGATGGTTTTAAGACTGTTTGGTCTCCTATTTCTCTAGAAGGCTATATTCCTAAATTTATATCTGAGCAGAGCCTTTTAAAAACGATTCAAGATTCCTAAACATATATTTTAAATGATTTTATTATACTTTGCATTACACTCTTCAGTTTATTTATGTAGACCAGTCTTATATAATTAACCTAATTCTTCTATAGATACATTATATAAGATAAAATGCAGTATATTAAAGTTTATTTAGTAAGGTTCAGCACTCTTGCTAAAGTCCTTGAATTATCATTACCTTTAAGTAAATTAGAGGCATATGTCTAGCCCAGTTCCTTTGGAGCTACTTTCATAGATACCCTCTGACTCCTGATATATATGCACATATTTTTAGCCTAGCACCACAATTCATTGAAGAATATGGTCGTTCCACTCCATACTTTTATAAATTCTTTAAGTTTATTACATAAGAATCCTCTCTAGGGTCATGAATTGAATTAAGGAAATATAGAATTATTCATGAAATGTATCTAGAATGTAGACTGTCTGTCCACACAGCTTTACAGAGTTGGGTATGTATAGCAAATGAATGATGGAAGATTACCCAAATGACTGCTAGAGGATAGGCTAAAATGAGGCTCCAAGAAGGATTAGTAAAAGCAATCTTTTAAACATGCAGTCAAGCATAGCTCTGATAAGGTGTCTAATCTTTAACAGCCACAAAAACATTCAGAACCACCTAGCGTGAAATGGCGATATTTTTTTTTGTTTTTACTTCATTTTTTGAACTGACATTAAGACCCAGAAAAGTAGAAGTATTCAATACATTGACTATAATCTGACTCCAAGACAATCTTTGTTGTACATAAAGTATGGTGCATGATAACATTTAACTTTAATAACTTTATGTATTTTAACAATGCTATTCAAATTAGTAGTCAGAGTTACTAGATGACAGACCCAAGGGTGCAGTGTGTCAGGGGTCAGAATAGAGGGAGTAGTAACGATGGTAACAATAACAGCAAAACTTCCATTCATTTGTGCTTATTATGTCCCAGACACAGTATTAGATGCTTCAGCCCTTTAAATCACACAATCCTACGAGAGAGGATCTTTACCCTTTGACAGATGACGAAACTGAGACAGAGAGAGGCAAGATAACTTGTCCAAATTTAGATGGTTAGTTGTTGCAGAGACTGTTTGAGTCTAGGCAGTCTGGCTCCAGAGCCTGTGCCCTTAACTGCTATGCTACATAGTCATTCGAGACATGCCTGAAGAACATGCTTGTCAAATGCCACAAGTGCTAACTTAATTATATCATTTTTTCATTCTTTTTCAGATGAGTTAATGCAAGATAAGGCCTATGGACAGAAAACTACAAATAGAAAAGGAAAATCAGTAAGTAGATTGATATATCCTTTAAAAACCATTGTTAACATTTTACATTGTTTTGAATTAATTTTTACTGAATATTCTGTCATCAAAAAAGCATATACTTTATTGTGAATTTATTATAAGTAAATTTTATTTATATTATTTATCATAGTTTATTATACATTTATAAATTATTATAAAGCAATATAAGTATAACATTAACTTCAGCAGGTTATAGTATTTAATTCTTCTGCCGCTCCCAAAATGGCTGTTGTTTAATGGGCAACTCACAATAGCACCAGGAAAGCATAGACTATCTTCGCCCAACTGTTGTGACATGAACAATTTTACAGAAGCCATTCTCCTCGTCCCAATTTTCCATTAATACTTGAAATTAACTATACTGGATTCCTTTTTTTACACCTTGAGAATTTTCAGTTGTTCAAGATTCGGCTGTCTAAATGCCATGCCAGGCTAACAGCAGTATTTCACAAATGGAACAAGGGTTGTGTGGCTTGGGATGAGGATCGGGCAAGAAAGAAACACTGAGATGAAAGGCGAAAAGAGGAAGGAAAACTTGGTCTACTTCATATTTTGCACTCAGTAGGTATGAACCATGCTCACACAGGGGAGAAGATTCTAAGCCCTTAAAGAATTGTCAGTACTTTTCGTCATAATTTTTAATAACTGACTCCTTAATCCAAGACATTGGAACCCCATGCTAATACTATTTTGTAGGGAGTAGAATTTGATATAAGAATGTCTTGGACTACACGCAGAAGGGTTTAGTCACTTTAAAGACAGAAATCCCAATTGTCCAGGACATTACTGTTTCTAATATTCAATCCAGTTGGCCCAATAAGCCATTAAAATGTCCTGGAAATTTTAATGTTTTGCTATTCAAACTACTTCTTCCAGGCTCATTCATCTAAAAAATAGCACAAAAATCCCATCTGATTACTGGCCTAAAATTTATTTAGGAAAAGAGTGGCATACATCTACCAGGCATCATACTGTTATAGAAAGAGTACAAGATTTTGAGTCAGAAGACTTGAATTCTGGCACCAGTCCCTTCACTATTAGCTGGAGGTTAAATGGGAACAAACATATTTGAATGAATCTGAGGTGGATTTTCAGTAGATGAAGCAACCCTTACACAATTTTTCCCCTTCCATTTTATTCTTCCATTTATTATCGCAGCCCTAGCAGCCATCCATCTTCTATTTCTTCACGAAACAGGCTCTAATAACCCCACAGGAATCTATCTGACATAGATAAAATTCCGTTTCATCCAATATTATACAGTCAAAGATATTTTAGGCACTTTACAACTAATCCTAGCATTACTAATACTAGAATTATTCTCACCCGACCTGCTAGGAGATCCAGACAACAATATTCCAGCAAATCCTCTCAACACACCACCCCATATTAAGCTAGAATGATATTTCCTATTCACATATGCAATCCTACGATCAATGCCTAACAAACTAGGAGGTGTACTAGCCCTAATCTTCTCAATTTTAATTCTAGCATTCATTCCAATATTCCACACATCCAAACAACAAAGTATAACATTCTGACCTCTTAGCCAGTACCTATTCTGAGTATTAGTAGCAGATCTACTAACATTAACATGAATTGGAGTACAACCCATAGAACACCCCTTCATTATTACCAGACAGCTAGCATCCATCTTATACTTCTTCTTAATTCTAGTGCTAATACCAGTAGCTAGCATTATTGAAAGTAATCTCCTAATATGAAGAGTCTTTGTAGTATATTTATTACCCTGGTCTTGTAAACCAGAAAAGGAGAATACTATATCTCCCTAGGACTCAAGGAAAAAGCTCAAGCTCCACCATCAGCACCCAAAGCTGAAACTCTACTTAAACTATTCCCTGATAATTGTTATGGGACATTTCCACAATCTTAAAGTACCATGTCAGTATTAAAATAACATTTTCCCCTCCCATAAATAGCTAATGTATTTCATGCATATGGTATATATCCACATATATAAGTACATACATATTATATATACATAATATATGATATGTGTAATTGTGCATTAATTATCTGCCACATGCTTATAAGCATGTACATTATATTATTGATATTACATAGAACATAATAGTATTAATAGTACATAGTACATTAAGTCAAATCAATTCCAGTCAATATGCATATCATATCCAATAGATCACAAGCTTAATCAGCAAGCCACGTGAAACCATCAACCCACTTAGCATGTGTCTCTCTTCTCGCTCAGGGCCCATGACTTGTAGGGGTTTCTATTAATGAACTTTATCAGACATCTGATACTTTTTTTTACTTCAGGACCATCTCACCTAAAATCGCCCACCCTTTCCCCTGAAATAAGACATCTCAGTGGGCTAATGACTAATCAGCCCATGCTCACACATAACTGTGGTTCATGTATTTGGTATTTTTTAATTTTTAAGGGATGCTGTGACTCGGCTATAGCCATCTGAGGACTTAATAAAGTCAAATAAATTGTAGCTGGACTTAATTGAATATTATTAACCAGCATCATCAACTGTAAGGTATTATTCAGTCAATGGTTACAGGACATAAGGAAATTACACACACGTACATGTACATAATTACAGGCACATACACGTACACATTTATTAAATAGGTAAACGCCCTGCTTAACAAATTCCCTTACCCCCCACTAAGCCCTATGCTCCATATGCCTATAACACCCTACCAAACCTCCAAAACAAGGTAAGAAACATACAAATACATAGAATTTAATTAATCTATCCAACAAAACACAGACATTTCAATACTCAAGTAAAACAAACCCTAATCATACCAATGAATTACATAGATATATACCACTTATATAGACAGACATCTCCCTAGATTTATCAGCCACTTTTATTAAAATTAAATTTTAAAATTCAACACTAAATCTAATATAAAATACACAGATTAATCATATACACATTACCCCATAATCATGCATACAAACTTAGCCTGTTAATGCAGCTTAAGACTTAAAGCAAGGCACTGAAAATACCTAGATGAGTTTACTAACTCCATAAACACATAGGTTTGGTCCTGGCCTTTCTGTTAGTTTTTAATAAAATTACACATGCAAGCATCCTCACCCCAGTTAGAATGCCCTGTAAATCATAAAGATTAAAAGGAGCAGGCATCAAGCACACTATAATAGTAGCTCATAATGCCTTGCTCAACCACACCCGCACAGGAAACAGCAGTGATAAAAATTAAGCCATAAACGCAACTTTGACTAAGTTATATTATTCAAGGCTGGAAAATTTCGTGCCAGCCACTGCGGTCATTTGATAAACCTAAATTAATAGAAAACCTGCATAAAGCATGTGACAGAATAAGTTTTCAAAAAGTTAAATTCTAACTAAGCCATAAAAAGCCATAGCTAAAATAAAAATAAACTACCAGTGACTTTAATATTTCCTGATTACATGACAGCTAAGACTCAAACTGGGATTAGATACCCCACTATGCTTAGCCCTAAACTCAAATAATTACAATGACAAAATTATTCACCAGAGTACTACTATCAGCAGCTTAAAACTCAAAGAAGTTGGCAGTTTCATGTCCCTCTAGAGGAGCCTGTTCTATAATCAATAAACCTCACCAACCCTTGCTAATTCATCTATATACCACCATCTTCAACAAACCCTAAAAAGGAACAACAGTAAGCATAATAATTTTACATAAAAACGTTAGGTCAAGGTGTAACTTATGGAGTGAGTAGAAATGGGCTACATTTTCTATTTCAAGAATATATTTCTTTTTTTTCAATTTTTTTTTTAAAATCTTTTGGCCACGCTGCATGGCATGTGGGATCTTAGTTCTCTGACCAGGGATCGAACCTGCAGCCCCTGCACTGGCAGCATAGTCTTAACCACTGGGCCACCAGGGAAGTCCCAAGAATATATTTCTTATTACACAAAAGTTTTTATGAAACTAAAAACCAAAGGAGGGGACTTCCCTGGTGGTCCAGTGGGTAAGACTCAATGCTCCCAATGCAGGGGTCCTGGGTTCGATCCCTGGTTGGGGAACTAGATCACACACGCATGCCGCAACTAAGACGTCTGCGTGCCGCACCTAAGAGCCCGTATGCTGCAACTAAAAGATCCCTCATGCCACAACTAAAGATTCCGCATGCCGCAACTAAGATCTGGCACAGGCAAAATAAATAAATAAATAAATATTTTTTTATAAAGGAGGATTTAGTAGTAAATTAAGAATAGAGTGCTTAATTGAATAAGGCTATGAAGCACACACACCTCCCATCACCTTTCTCAAGTATTAAAATAATCCTCTATAATCTATTAACAAATACTAATCATGAGAGGAGACAATTTGTAACAAGGTAAGCATACTGGAAAGTGTGCTTGGACAAATCAAAGCATAGCTTAAATAAAGCACCTATTTTACCACCCAGGAGATTTCATAATTTATGAATACTTTGAACTAACTGTAACCCAAACCTCCCACGATTTTAATTACCACAGAAAATCAAATAAACCATTAACCTAATAGTTAAAGTATAGGAAATAGAAATTTTAAAATCTTTTGGCGCTATAGAGAAAGTACCGTAAAGGAATGATGAAAGAAGCATTAAAAGTAGTAAAAAGCAAAGCTTACCCCTTTTACCATTTGCATAATGATTTAACTAGTAAACATTTAACAAAAATAACTTAAATACCCTGAAACCAGACAAGCTATTTATGAACAGTTTATTAGAACAAACTCATCTATGTGGCAAAATAATGAGAAGATTTATAAGTAGAGGTGACAAGCCTAATGAGTCTGGTGATAGCTGGTTGTCCAGAAAAAGAATCTTAGTTCAACTTTAAAAATTACCCAAAAAACTATAAATTGTAATGTATTTTTAAATGTTAATCTAAAAAGGTACAGCTTTTTAGAAGTAGGGTAAAACCTTATCTAGAGAGTAAAAACACCACCATAGTTCGCCTAAAAGCAGCCACCAATTAAGGAAGCGTTCAAGCTCAACAATATATTTACCTTAATAACAACTATAAGCAAATCAACTCCTAGTTTAATACTGGACTAATTATTAACCAATAGAAGCAATGACGTTAATATGAGTACCAAGAAATATTTCTCCCTGCATAAGCTTACATCAGTAACTGATACTGTACTGAAAATTAACAGTAAATAAATCTAAATCAACATTAAATTACTTATTATAATATACTGTTAACCCAATGCAGGCATGCACTTAAGGAAAGATTTTAAAAAGTAAAAGGAACTTGGCAAACACAAACCCTGCCTGTTTACCAAAAACATCACCTCTAGCATAACTAATAGTAGAGGCACAGCCTGCCCAGTGACATCTGTTAAATGGCCACGGTATCCTGACCATGCAAAGGTAGCATAATCAGCTGTTCTCTAAATAAGGACATGTATGAATGGCCACAGGAGGATTTCACTGTCTCTTTTAATCAGTGAAGTTGACCTTCCCTTGAAGAGGCAGGAATAATAAAATAAGATGAGAAGACCCTATGGAGCTTTCATTTGTTAACACCCCCAAAAACCCAAACTAAACCACCAAGGGATAACAAGTTTCATTATGGGTTAAAAATTTTGGTTGGTGTGACCTTGGAGGACAAAAAAGCCTCCAAGTGATTAAAATCTAGACCAACTAGTCAAAATATCTTATCACTTATTGATCCAAAAATTGATCAGTGGAACAAGTTACCCTAGGGATAACAGTGCAATCCTATTCTAGAGTTCATATTGACAATAGAGTTTACGACCTTGATGTTGGATCAGGACATCCCAATGGTGTAACCGCTATTAAAGCTTCGTTTTTTCAACAATTAAAGTTCTACGTGATCTGAGTTCAGACCAGAGTAATCCAGGTTGGTTTCTATCTATTATGTATTTCTCCCAGTATGAAAGGACAAGAGAAATAAGGTCTACTTTACAAAAATGCCTTAAAATCAGTTAATGATATGATCTTAATTTATTTTATAAATGTACTACCCATGAACAGGGTTTGTTAGGGTGGCAGAGCCTGGTAATTGCATAAAACTTAAACCTTTATAAACAGAGGTTCAACTCTTCTCCCTAACAAAATGTTTATAATTAACATCTGGATACTCATGGTCCCAATTCTTCTAGCTGTGGCATTTCTCACATTAATTGAATGAAAAGTATTAGGTTACATGCAACTTTGAAAAGGACCAAACATCTTTGGACCATATGGCCTATTAAACCTGTCGCCAATGCAGTCAAACTATTCATTAAAGAACCACTACAACCAGCGACATCTTCCATCTCCATATTTATTCTTGCACCAATCCTAGCTCTAACCTTAGCCTTAACCATAAATCCCGCTACCTATACCTTACCCTCTCATCGACATAAATCTAGGAGTATAATTCATATTAGCTATGTCAAGCCTAGCCGTCTATTCCATTCTATGATCTGGATGAGCTTCCAATTCAAAATATGCTCTAATTGGAGCCCTATGAGCAGTGACACAATTTCATATGAAGTAACACTAGCAATTATCCTTTTATCAGTCCTTTTAATAAATGGATCCTTTACCCTCTCAACTTTCATCACAACACAAGAACATCTATGAATAATTTTTACATCATGACCTCTAGCCATAATATGATTTATTTCTACCCTAGCAGAAACTAATCGAACCTCTTTCGATCTAACAGAAGGAGAATTAGAACTTGTATCTGGCTTTAACGTAGAAATATGCAGCAGGCCCATTTGCTATATTTTTCCTAGCAGAATATGCCAACATCATCATGATAAACATTTTCACAACAATCCTATTTCTAGGAGCATTCCACGATCCCCATACACCAGAACTATACACAACCAGTTTTATTATCAAAACACTACTATTAACAATCTCCTTATGCATTCAAGCATCCTACCCATGATTCTGATATGATCAACTCATACGTCTACTTTGAAAAATTATCTATCACTAACACTAGCCCTGTGTATATGACACGTTTCATTACCTATCATAACATCAAGCATCCCTTCACAAACATAAGAAATATGTCTGATAAAAAAGTTACTTTGATAGAGTAAATAACAGAGGTTTAAATCCTCTTATTTCTAGAATTATAGGAATTGAACCTACCCCTTAAGAATTCAGAATTCTGGGCTTCCCTGGTGGCGCAGTGGTTGAGAGTCCGCCTGCCGATGCAGGGGACACGGGTTCGTGCCCCGGTCTGGGAAGATCCCACATGCCGCGGAGCGGCTGTGCCCGTGAGCCATGGCTGCTGAGCCTGCGCGTCCGGAGCCTGTGCTCCACAACGGGAGAGGCCACAACAGTGAGAGGCCCGCGTACAGCAAAAAAAAAAAAAAAAGAATTCAGAATTCTTTGTGCTACCACATTACACTATATTCTGTAGTAAGGTCAGCTAAATAAGCTATTGGGCCCATACCCTGAAAATGAAAATCCCATTATCCTTATCATTATCTTAATAACCATTATTTCAGGGACCATAATGAAATAACTAGTTCACACCGATTACTTATTTGAATTGGGTTTGAAATATATTAGCTATCATCCCTATTCTAATAAAAAAACTTTAACCCATGAGCCATAGAAGCATCTACTAAATATTTCTTAACATAGGCAACCGCATCAATATTACTTATAATAGCTGTCGTCATTAACATACTGTATTGTGGTCAATGAACCATTACAAAAATCTTTAATCCAACAGCATCAATAATCATTACAATAGCTCTAGTCATAAAATTAGGACTATCCCCATTCCACTTTTGAGTACCTGAAGTCACACAGGCATTTCACTAAAAGCAGGCTTAATTCTATTAACATGACAAAAACATGCACCACTATCCATATTATACCAAATTTCACCATCCATTAACCTAAACTTACGACTAATCATATCCACACTAGCAGTCATAATTGGAGGATGAGGCAGACTAAATCAAATGAAACTATGAAATGTCATAGCTTACTCATCACTCACTCACATAGGCTGAATAACAGCTATCATATTATATAATCCAACTCTAACAATCCTAAACCTACTAATTTACATTATAATAACACTCACTGGACTTCCCTAGTGGCACAGTGGTTAAGAATCCGTCTACCAATGCAGGCAACATGGGTTTGAGCCCTGGTCCGGGAAGATCCCACATGCCGTGGAGCAACTAAGCCCATGTGCCACAACTACTGAACCTATGCTCTAGAGCCCATGAGCCACAACTGCTGAGCCCGCCCACCACAACTACTGAAGCCTGCATGGCTAGAGCCCGTGCTCCGCAACAAGAGAAGCCCGTGCACCTCAATGAAGAGTAGCCACCACTTGCTGCAACTAGAAAAAGCTTGCTGGCAGCAACGAAGACCCAATGCAGCCAAAAATAAATTAATTAATTAAAAAAAAATAACACTCACTATATTCACATTACTCATTCACAGCTCAGCCACCACTACATTATCATTATCACACGCATGAAACAAAATACCCATCATTACAACTCTTATCCTCACCATTCTATTATCAATAGGAGGCGTCCCACCACTATCAGGATTGAGTAATTATTCAAGAAATAACAACAACAAAAAAGAACATTATTTTATCCACACTAATAGCTATCACAGCACTGCTTAACCTATATTTCTCTATACAACTTACGTATTCTACATCACTAACCATATTACCATCAGTCAATAACATAAAAATAAAATGATCATTTGAATATATAAAACAAACAACTTTTCTACCAATAATAACTGTAATATCTACATTACTTTTATCCCTTACACCAATCCTTTCAGTACTGGAATAGGAATTTAGGTTAATATAGATCAAGAGCCTTCAAAGCCCTAAGCAGGTATAATTTACTTAATTCCTGTATAATAAGGATTGCAAGACTCTATCCTACATCAATTGAATGCAAATCAAACACTTTAGTTAAGCTAAATCCTCACGTGATTGGTGGGATTTCATTCCCACGAAATTTTAGTTAACAGCTAAACACCCTAGTCAGCTGGCTTCAATCTACTTCTCCCGCCGTCAGGAAAAAAAAAGGCGGGAGAAGCCCCAGCAGAATTGAAGCTGCTTCTTTGAATTTGCAGTTCAGTATGTTTAATTCACCACAGGACTTGGCAAAAAGAGGACTCAACTTCTGTCTTTAGATATACAGTCTAATGCTCACTCAGCCATTTTACCTATGTTCATAAACTGCTGATGATTCTCAACCAATCATAAAGATAACGGCACCTTGTACTTATTATTTGGTGCTTGGGCTGGGATAGTGGGTACTTCCTTAAGCCTACTAATTTGTGCTGAATTACATCAACCTAGAGCATTACTTGGGGATTATCAAATTTACAATATAATTGTAACAGCCCACAGATTCGTAATAATTTTCTTCATAGTTATACCTATTATAATTGGAGGCTTCAGAAACTGGTTAGTTCCACTGATAATTGGAGCACCCGATAAAACCTTCCCTCGTGCGAACAACAGAAGCTTCTGATTACTTCCACCCTCTTTCTTACTCTTACTTGCATCATCAGTGGTAGAAACTGGTGCAGATACAGGCTGAACTGTATACTCACCTCTAGCCAGAAACTTAGCTCATGAGGAGTTTCAGTTGATCTTACCATTTTTTTCTTATATTTAGCAGGTGTTTTTTTCAATTCTAGGTGCTATTAATTTTATTACCACAATTATTAACATAAAACCACCCACTATATCTCAATACCAAACAGCATTATTTGTGTGATCTGTCCTAATTACAGCTGTATTACTATTATTATCATTACTAGCAGCTGACATTACCATACTATTAACGGACCAAAATCTAAATACAACCTTTTTCGACCCTGCAGGAGGAGACCTGATTCTTTTATCAACACCTGTTCTGATTTTTTGGTCACCCTGAAGTTTATATTCTTATCTTACCTGGATTTGGAATAGTCTCACATATTGTAACTTATTATTCAGGAAAAAAAAGAGCCTTTGAGGCATAGTATATGGGTATATGGGCATAGCGTGAGCTATGACATCTATCGGCTTTTTACGGTTTATCATATGAGCCCATTATATGTTTACACATAGATGTTGATACACGAGAATATTTTACATCAGCTACTATAATTATCGCTATTTGTACAGGAGTAAAAGTATTTAGCTGACTGGCAACTCTTCACAGGGGTAATATCAAATGATCCCCTGCTATATTATGAGCCCTAGGCTTACTTTCCT
>NW_006797096.1:2503661-2522976 GCF_000442215.2 Lipotes vexillifer | reverse complement strand
GCAGGAATCATTTTAGCCAACTCGTCCCTAGAAATCGTTCTTCACGATGTGTATTGTGTAGTTGCACATTTCCATTATGTACTATCAATAGGAGCAGTATTCTCCATTACAGGAGGCTTCATACATTGATTCCCACTATTCACAGGCTACACACTTAACTCAGCATGAGTAAAAATTCATTTCGTAATTATATTTGTAGGCGTAAATATAACTTTCTTCCCACAACATTTCCTTGGTCTATCTGAAATACCATGATGATATTCCTACTACTCTGATGCATACACAACATGAAATAGTATTTCATTAATAGGCTCATTCATTTCACTAACAGCAGTGATACTAATAATTTTTATAATCTTTATAATTTTTATAACCAAGAAGCATTTGCATCAAAACAAGAGGTCTCAATAGTAGAGCTAACCACTACAAACCTAGAATGATTACATGGATGTCCTCCACCATATCACACATTTGAAGAACCCACTTATGTTAAAGTAACTAAATAAGAAAGAAAGGAATCAAACCCTCTTTCACTGGTTTCAAGCCAATACCATTATGTCTTTCTCGAGAAGTGAGATATTAGTAAAATTTACATAACTTTGTCAAAGTTAAGTTATAGGTGAAAACCCTGTATATCTCTTTGACACATCCTTTTCAACTTAGGCTTTCAAAATGCAACATCACCTATTATAGAAGAACTTCTACACTTCCATGATCACACATTAATAATCATATTTTTAATTAGCTCCTTAGTCCTATTTATTATTTCACTCATATTAACAACTAAGCTAAGACATACAAGCACAATAGACGCACAAGAAGTGGAAACAATCTTACCAGCCATCATCCTAATTTTAATTCCCTTGCCATCACCATGAATTCTTTAAATGATAGACAAAATTAATAATCCCTCTCTGACTATAAAAACTATAGGACACCAATGATATTGAAGTTATGAATACACAGACTATGAAGACTTAAATTTCGACTCATATATGATTTGTACATCAGATCTAAAACCAGGAGAGCTGCAATTATTAGAAGTAGATAACCAAGAAGTTCTAGCCATAGAGATGACAATCCGAATATTAATTTCTTCCTAAGATGTTTTACACTCATGAGCTATTCCTTCATTAGGCCTAAAAACAGATGCCATTCCAGGACACTTAAATCAAACAACCCTTATATCAACACCACCAGGCCTATATTATGGACAATGCTCAGAAATTTGTGGATCAAATCATAGCTTCAAGCATGTCATCCTTGAATTCATTCCACTTAAATACTTGGAGAAATTATCCGCATCAATATTATAAATTCATTAAGAAGCTAATTAGCTTTAACCTTTTAAGTTAAAGACTGGGTGTTAAATCTACCCTTAATGATATGCCACAACTAGACACATCAACGTGGTTTATTACTATTTTATCAATAATTCTAGTTCTATTCATTATATTCCAACTAAAATTTTTAAAATATATTTATACTTCAAACCCAGAATTAAAATATACTAAAACACAAAAACAACTCACCCCTTGAGAAACAAAATGAACAAAAATTTATTTGCCTCTTTCATCAACCCCAAAATATTAGAACTTCCTGTTGTTGTATTAATCGTTATATTCTCAAGTATTTTATTCCCCACACCTAACCAACTAATCAACAACCACATGATTTCTATTCAACAGTGATTAGTCCAACTTACATTGAAATAAATAATAGCTATTCACAACCACAAAGGACAGACCTGAACACTAATACTTATATCACTTATCCTGTTTATTGGATTAACGAATTTACTAGGACTCTTACCACATTCATTTACACCCACTATACAACTCTCAATAAATTTAGGTATAGCAGTCCCTCTGTGAGCAGGAACTGTAATTACTGGTTTCTGCCATAAAACAAAAGCATCCTTAGCCCATTTTTTACCACAAGGACCACCAGTTCCTCTTTATTCAGGCAATAGCCTTAGCTGTATAAGTAACAGCTAACATTACAGCAGGACATCTATTAATTCATTTAATTAGGGGAACAACTCTAGCACTACTAAATATTAGTACCACCACAGCCCTCATTACATTTATTATCCTTGTTTTACTTACTATGCTCAAATTTGCTGTTGCCCTAACTCAAGCTTATGTATTCACCTTACTAGTAAGTCTTTACTTACATGACAACACATAATGACCCACCAAACCCATATCACATAGTAAGTGCCAGTCCCTGACCCCTTACAGGAGCTCTCTCAGCCCTTCTAATAACATCAGGCCTAGTAATTTGATTTCACTTTAATTCAATAATATTATTATCATTAGGTCTATTAACTAATACCTTAACAGTATACCAATGATAAGAAGATATTGTCCGAGAAAGCACTTTCCAAGGCCGCCATACAGCAGTTGTTCAAAAATGACTTCAGTATGGAATAATCCTATTTATTAATTTCAGAAGTCTTTTTTTTTACTGGCTTTTTCTGAGCCTTCTATCACTCAAGTCTTGCTCCTACACCTGAATTAGGTGGATGTTGACCACCAACAGGTATCCGTCCTCTAAATCCACCAGAAGTGCTACACCTTAAAGCCTCAGTCTGATTAGCTTCTGGAGTGTCCATCATCTGAGCCTACCACAGCCTTATAGAAGGAAACCGTAAGCATATGCTCCAAGCTCTTTTTATTACAATTACCTTAGGTGTATACTTTACACTTCTACAGGCCTCAGAGTACTACAAAACACTTTTTTACAATCTCAGACAGGGTATATGGCTCAGCTTTCTTCATAGCTACAGGATTCCATGGTCTGCCTATAATTATTGGCTCTACATTCCTAGTCATCTGCTTCTTAGGCCAGTTAAAATTCCACTTCACTTACAATCATCACTTCAGCTTTGAAGCCACTGCTTGATATTGACATTTTGTAGATGTAGTATGACTGTTCCTTTATGTGTCTATTTATTGATTTGGATTTTATTCTTTTAGTGTTAAAAACTACATTGACTTCTTATCAATTTGGTATAATCTGAAAAAGAATAATAAATCTTATAAATGATACTAATTACAAGTATAGCACTAGCCTCACTACTTGTATTTACAGCATTCTGACTCCCTCAATTAAATATTTATACAGAAAAAACAAGTCCCTATGAGTGGGAGAATTGATCCCATACAATCAGCATGCTTACCCTTTTCCATAAGTTTTTTCTTAGTAGCTATAACATTTCTTCTCTTTGACTTAGAGATTGACCTTTTTACCTTTATCCTGAGCATCCCAAGCAAATAATCTAAAAACAATACTTGTTATAGCACTATTCCTAATCCTACTACTAACAACAAGCCTGGCTTATAAATGAACCCAAAAAGGACTAGAATGGACTGAATATGATAATTAGTTTAAGCTAAAATAAATAATTTCGACTCATTAGATTGTGATCAAGTTCATAATTATCAAGTGCCTTTAGTATATATAAATATCATTATAGCATTTACAGTATCTCTTATGGGATTATTAATATATCGATCTCATGTAAGATCCTCACTCCTCACTACTGTTCCTAGAAGGAATAATATTATCACTGTTTATTACAGTAACACTAATAATTTTAAATACACACTTCACCCTAGCTAGCATATATTATACCTACTACATAGCAGGCACCATGCTATAAATCATTAACAATGATATACTATAGATGGGTACCATATTGATAAGCTTTTTATGTTTATCATTTTATTTAATCCTTATAACAAAGTAGGCATTGTTATTTTATACATTTTGCAGATGAGGAAACTGAGGTTCAGTAAGATTAGATAAGGGAGTTGGAATTTGGACCTAGAATGCATATGATCAACCACCTTCTCCTGCCCACCTGACCTTGAGTAACTAAAAATGTATTAGTGAATGTAGCTGACAGAAAGTGGGGAATTACAATACATCTATAACACTAGATGAGTGCACAGGGTACCTTGGAAGCATCCTGTGAAGAATGTACCTAACAGGGACCTGGGGCAGGAGAGGGAGGGTAGGTATGGGTAGTGAAAGGCCTTTTTAACCAAAAAGTGTGATTCAGTGAGATATTCGGTTGGCCAAAAAGTTCATTCAGGTTCTTCCGAAACATCGTATGGAAAAACCCGAACGAACTTTTTGGCCAACCGAGTAATATATGTAAAATATTTACCAGTGCTTTGCCAACTTATATTGTGTTGGTTGAATTGAACTGAACCCTAATAGCATGACATTCCCAGGACCATTCAAGCAATTCATATTGTGAAAAGACCAATGAGCTAGAGAAATGAAGATTTTTATGTCTATTCCAACTCAAACTATTTTGACAAAGACAAATTTATCAAAAATATGCAGCCCTGGGCTTCCCTGGTGGCGCAGTGGTTGAGAGTCCGCCTGCCGATGCAGGGGACACGGGTTCGTGCCCTGGTCTGGGAAGATCCCACATGCCGCGGAGCGGCTGGGCCCGTGAGCCCTGGCCGCTGAGCCTGCGCGTCCGGAGCCTGTGCTCCACAACGGGAGAGGCCACAACAGTGAGAGGCCCGCGTACCGCCAAAAAAAAAAAAAAATGCAGCCCTAAGGGTCTCCAAGGGGCTCACTTAGAGACTCCTAAGTAAAGTACAAGCCATCCCCTAAATGACAGAGTACTAAGGTCTTTAATCATAGTTGTTCATCTTCTTTACCATAATGTGAGCATCTTGAGAGCTAAGAGTTTGTGTGTCTTGTATTCCCAGTATCTAGAACAATGTCTGGAACCTAGACAATTGACAAATACTTTTTGAATGAGTACCTACTATGTGCCAGGTACTGTGGGTACAAGAATGAAAAGAATGTAGCTGTCGACTTCAAAGACCTTATAGCCAGGTGGAAGAAAAGACGTACTTGGAGTAAACCATTATATTACAGTAACATAATTGGTATAAAGGAGATAAGTTTACAAAGTACAGTACGCATCAGCAAAGAGCACTGACAGATTAAGATGATCTGTCAGCTGGCTTAAGATTGGTCTTGACTCCATATGAACTATGGCACCTTAGGTGATTTGTCACATTACCACCACAGCAATATCCTTTACAACTGATCATATGACCATTGTCTTTACTAGATTGGGGCAAGGTATTTGTCCCACTCATCGTTCTATCTTCTGACACCTAACACAATGGTACAAAGTAGTCAACTGATAGGTGTTGTGTTTTGTTTATGTTTAAACCATGTGGATTTTTGGCTTATTCTGTTACCACTAATAGTTTCTGTCTACCAAGTGCTCTATGACTTTCCCCTAAAGGTGTTGGTAGTGTTAGGCAAATGCTCACAAGTATACTCTAAATATATTTTCCTACTCCCAGGGATACTATACTCCTCACTCCCTATAAGATCACCTGCAGCCAAGGCCAAAGGCCACCTGTGGACTTGGGGAACTGCATGTTATAACCCCTCAAGGATCTAGACTGAGGGCAGTCAAGACCTATATAGGGGGAGGGTTATTGAACTCAGCTAAAACCCTGAAAATGATAGGTATATTTCTTTGTTAGAAACACACACAGATATGTACACACACACACACACAATTTATGTAATTGATATACAAAATTTCACCACTTTAAAATATATGCAGAAGAAGAAAACAAAAGATAAATGGGGGATAAAGGAAAAAGATTTATCATAGCAGTAGGGAGAGGCATGGCAACTAACGAAAGGACAGCCTTCATATATACCAACATGGTATCAGTACAAGCAGAAAGTTGATCTTCTATCTCAAACCCCCATTCCCACCCCTGGGAAAAACGTGGTGCACTCTGATTTCCCCATGTGGTAGGACTGAACAGGCAGCCAATCTTCTATCTCTACCCAGGAGAACAAGGTAATGCTCCAATTTTCCTGCTAGGATAGTGTTGCGGGGCTAAGCTGTGAGCTGATCTTTCATCCCCAGCCTGTTGAAAGAGGCAATGCTGTGATTCTCCCATCAGGGTCAAGTAGCCAGCTATGCCCCTATCTGCACTTAGTTGCAATAAGATTTAATGAGGCTGTGCAGTGTGGTCCTAATCAGCATTAGACTTCATCCTCTTCACTGTCAGGAGGATCCAGTGGGGAACTGAGCCTCCACCCCACCTGGCATCAATGAGGAAAAACTAGGTGGTGAGAGGCAGGCTACATGGCACTTTGCTTCTCCCTTTTTACTCTTTGTTGTCAAGGGGCCTAGTGGAGAAATGACTTTACACCCACACTTGGAAGCAAGAGATGATGCAAGTAGCTGCCCCACTTTCACTGGAAAGATGCCAACTGGGCAGGGGGGAGGTGTTCAACGTCCATCCCACCTGTTTGCAACAAGTTAGTGTGAGTCACTGCCCCATTTTTGCTGGGGTGGTGTCAGGGGAGCCTAGTGGGATACCAAACATGCACACCCACCTGGCTGGCCCCATGCTACATCTCAACAGAGCGACTGCCTGCTAAAAAAAATATTTCAAAAGATTCAGAGTCTTATAAGATCCAAAGTGTCCAGGATAAGATTGAAAATGACTTGTCATGGGCTTCCCTGGTGGCACAGTGGGTAAGAATCCACCTGCCAATTCAGGGGACACGGGTTTGAGCCCTTGTCCGGGAAGATCCCACATGCTGCAGAGCAACTAAGCCCGTGTCCCACAGCTACTGAGCCTGCACTCTAGAGCCCACAATCCACAACTACTGAAGCCCACACACCTAGAGCCCTTGCTCCACAATTTTTGGCTTATTCTGTTACCACTAATAGTTTCTGTCTACCAAGTGCTCTATGACTTTCCCCTAAAGGTGTTGGTAGTGTTAGGCAAATGCTCACAAGTATACTCTAAATATATTTTCCTACTCCCAGGGATACTATACTCCTCACTCCCTATAAGATCACCTGCAGCCAAGGCCAAAGGCCACCTGTGGACTTGGGGAACTGCATGTTATAACCCCTCAAGGATCTAGACTGAGGGCAGTCAAGACCTATATAGGGGGAGGGTTATTGAACTCAGCTAAAACCCTGAAAATGATAGGTATATTTCTTTGTTAGAAACACACACAGATATGTACACACACACACACACAATTTATGTAATTGATATACAAAATTTCACCACTTTAAAATATATGCAGAAGAAGAAAACAAAAGATAAATGGGGGATAAAGGAAAAAGATTTATCATAGCAGTAGGGAGAGGCATGGCAACTAACGAAAGGACAGCCTTCATATATACCAACATGGTATCAGTACAAGCAGAAAGTTGATCTTCTATCTCAAACCCCCATTCCCACCCCTGGGAAAAACGTGGTGCACTCTGATTTCCCCATGTGGTAGGACTGAACAGGCAGCCAATCTTCTATCTCTACCCAGGAGAACAAGGTAATGCTCCAATTTTCCTGCTAGGATAGTGTTGCGGGGCTAAGCTGTGAGCTGATCTTTCATCCCCAGCCTGTTGAAAGAGGCAATGCTGTGATTCTCCCATCAGGGTCAAGTAGCCAGCTATGCCCCTATCTGCACTTAGTTGCAATAAGATTTAATGAGGCTGTGCAGTGTGGTCCTAATCAGCATTAGACTTCATCCTCTTCACTGTCAGGAGGATCCAGTGGGGAACTGAGCCTCCACCCCACCTGGCATCAATGAGGAAAAACTAGGTGGTGAGAGGCAGGCTACATGGCACTTTGCTTCTCCCTTTTTACTCTTTGTTGTCAAGGGGCCTAGTGGAGAAATGACTTTACACCCACACTTGGAAGCAAGAGATGATGCAAGTAGCTGCCCCACTTTCACTGGAAAGATGCCAACTGGGCAGGGGGGAGGTGTTCAACGTCCATCCCACCTGTTTGCAACAAGTTAGTGTGAGTCACTGCCCCATTTTTGCTGGGGTGGTGTCAGGGGAGCCTAGTGGGATACCAAACATGCACACCCACCTGGCTGGCCCCATGCTACATCTCAACAGAGCGACTGCCTGCTAAAAAAAATATTTCAAAAGATTCAGAGTCTTATAAGATCCAAAGTGTCCAGGATAAGATTGAAAATGACTTGTCATGGGCTTCCCTGGTGGCACAGTGGGTAAGAATCCACCTGCCAATTCAGGGGACACGGGTTTGAGCCCTTGTCCGGGAAGATCCCACATGCTGCAGAGCAACTAAGCCCGTGTCCCACAGCTACTGAGCCTGCACTCTAGAGCCCACAATCCACAACTACTGAAGCCCACACACCTAGAGCCCTTGCTCCACAACAAGAGAAGCCACCGCAATGAGAAGCCTGCACACCGCAACGAAGAGTAGCCCCTGCTCACCGCAACTAGAGAAAGCCCATGCACAGCAATGAGGACCCAATGCAGCCAAAATAAATAAATAAATTTATATATTAAAAAAAAAGAAAATCACTTGTCATACCAAGAACTAGGAAAACCACAACATCAATGAGAAAAGATAATGAACAGATGCCAACACCAAGATGAGTCAGATGTTGAAATGATCTAAAAGAAATTTAAACAACCACCATAAAAATGCTTCATCATCAGTCATAAATTCTCTTGAAACAAATGAAAAAACAAAAAATTATCAGCAGAGAAATACAAGTTATAAAAAAGACCAAATGGAAATTATATAATTGAAAAAGACAATAACCAAAATTAAAATCTCATTGATTGGGCTCAGTAGTGGAGTGGAAATGACAGAGGACAGAAGTAGTGAACTTGAAAAAATATCAGTAGAATTCACCCAATCTGAACAACAGAACGAAGATAGACTGAAAAAAAATAAACAGAATTTCTGGGATCTGTGGAACAGTAACAGAATAGTTAATATTCATATTAGAATCCCAGAAGTGGAGAGGGGAGGGAGGAGGAGGAGAAAGAGAAGAAGGAGAAGGAGAAATTATTCAAAGAAATAATGGCTGAAAACATCCCAACATTGGTGGAAAACATAAACCTATAGATTAAAGAAGCTGAGCAAAGCCCAAAGAGGATAAACCCAAAGAAATGCAAGGCATACCATCATTACACTTCTAAAAATTAAAGAAAAAATTTCTTGAAAGCAGCCAGAGAGAAACAATGAAACCTGTAGGGAATAGAAACCTACCAGATAATACCTATTTGAGTGACAGGGATTTTCTCATTTAAAATAATGGAAGCCAGAGGATGTGGCACAATATTTTTCATGTATGAAAAGAAAAGAACTGGCAACTGTAAATTATATACCCAGCAAAAATTCAGAAGTAAAGGGGAAATAAAGACATTCTCAGACAAAGGAAAAGTAAGAGAATTTGTTTGTAGCAAACATACCCTTAATGAATGCCTAAAGGAAATTCTCTAAAAAGAAAGAAAAGGATAACAGAAAAAGGATTGGAACTACAGAAAGAAAGAAACATCAGAATGGGCAAATACTGGAGACTATCCTAATTCTCAAGAGTTTTTAAATAATATGTGATGAGTGAAGCAAAGGTTATAACACCATCTTCTGTAATGTGAAATGTAAGTAGGGGAAATACTTAAGACAGACAATTATTATTATTATTTTTTTTTTTGCGGTACGCGGGCCTCTCACTGTTGTGGCCTCTACCGTTGCGGAGCACAGGCTCCGGACGCGCAGGCTCAGCGGCCATGGCTCACGGGCCTACCCGCTCCACGGCATGTGGGATCTTCCCGGACCGGGGCACGAACCCGTGTGCCCTGCATCGGCAGGCGGACTCTCAACCACTGCGCCACCAGGGAAGCCCCAGACAATTATTTTTTAAAAGTAGGGAGGATTAAAGTGCCTAAATGGAAGTAAGATGTCTATACTTCACTCAAAGGGGTAAAATATCAATACCAGTAGGTTGTAATAAGTTAAGTGAATATATTATAATACCGAGCACAACCACTAAGAAAACTGTAAAAAGCAATATACTGGGACTTCCCTGGTGGTGCAGTGGTTAAGAATCCACCTGCCAGATGACGTGATACTACACACAGAGAATCCTAAAGATGCTACCAGAAAACTACTAGAGCTAATCAATGAATTTGGTAAAGTAGCAGGACACAAAATTAATGCACAGAAGTCTCTGGCATTCCTATACACTAATGATGAAAAATCTGAAAGTGAAATTAAGGAAACATTCCTATTTACCATTGCAACAAAAAAGAATAAAATATCTAGGAATAAACCTACCTAAGGAGACAAAAGACCTGTATGCAGAAAATTATAAGACACTGATGAAGATATTAAAGATGATACAAATAGATGGAGAGATATACCATGTTCTTGGATTGGAAGAATCAACATTGTGAAAATGACTCTACTACCCAAAGCAATCTACAGATTCAATGCAATCCCTATCAAACTACCACTGGCATTTTTCCCAGAACTAGAACCAAAAATTTCACAATTTGTATGGAAACACAAAAGACCCTGAATAGCCAAAGCAATCTTGAGAAAGAAAAACAGAGCTGGAGGAATCAGGCTCTCTGACTTCAGACTATACTACAAAGCTACAGTAATCAAGACAGTATGGTACTAGCACAAAAACAGAAATCTAGATCAATGCAACATGATAGAAAGCCCAGAGATAAACCCACACACATATGGTCACCTTATCTTTGATAAAGGAGGCAAGAATATACAGTGGAGAAAAGACAGGCTCTTCAATAAGTGGTGCTGGGAAAACCGGAGAGGTACACGTAAAAGTATGAAATTAGAACACTCCCTAACACCATACACAAAAATAAACTCAAAATGGATTAAACACCTAAATGTAAGGCCAGACACTATCAAACTCTTAGAGGAAAACATAGGCAGAACACTCAATGACATAAATCACAGCAAGATCCTTTTTGATCCACCTCCTAGAGAAATGGAAATAAAAACAAAAATAAACAAATGGGACCTAATGAAACTTCAAAGCTTTTGCACAGCAAAGGAAACCATAAACAAGACCAAAAGACAACCCTCAGAATGGGAGAAAATATTTGCAAATGAAGCAACTGACAAAGGATTAATCTCCAAAATTTACAAGCAGCTCATGCAGCTCAATATCAAAAAAACAAACAACCCAATCCAAAAATGGGCAGAAGACCTAAATAGACATTTCCCCAAAGAAGATATACAGATTGCCAACAAACACATGAAAGAATGCTCAACATCATTAATCATTAGAGAAATGCAAATCAAAACTACAATGAGATATCATCTCACACCAGTCAGAATGGCCATCATCAAAAAATCTACAAACAATAAATGCTGGAGAGGGTGGGGAGAAAAGGGAACCCTCTTGCACTGTTGGTGGGAATGTAAATTGATACAGCCACTATGGAGAACAGTATGGAGGTTCCTTAAAAAACTAAAAATAGAACTACCATATGACCCAACAATCCCACTACTGGGCATATACCCTTTGAAAACCATAATTCAAAAAGAGTCATGTACCAAAATGTTAATTGCAGCTCTATTTACAATAGCCAGGACATGGAAACAACCTAAGTGTCCATCAACAGATGAATGGATAAAGAAGATGTGGCACATATATACGATGGAATATTACTCAGTCATAAAAAGAAACGAAATTGAGTTATTTGTAGTGAGGTGGATGGACCTAGAGTCTGTCATACAGAGTGAAGTAAGTCAGAAAGAGAAAAACAAATAATGTATGCTAACACATATATATGGAATCTAAGATGAAAAAAAAGGTCATGAAGAACCTAGCGGTAAGATGGGAATAAAGCCACAGACCTACTAGGGAATGGACTTGAAGATATGGGGAGGGGGAAAGGTAAGCTGTGACAAAGTGAGAGAGTGGCATGGACATATATACACTACCAAACATAAAATAGATAGCTAGTGGGAAGCAGCCGCATAGCACAGGGAGATGAGCTCAGTGCTTTGTGACCACCTAGAGGGGTGGGATAGGGAGGGTGGGAGGGAGGGAGGGAGACACAAGAGGGAAGAGATATGGGAACATATGTATATGTATAACTGATTCACTTTGTTACAAAGCAGAAACTAACACACCATTGTAAAGCAATTATACTCCAATAAAGATGTTAAAAAAAAAAAAAAAACGAATCTGCCTGCCAATGCAGGGGACACAGGTTTGATCCCTGGTCCGGGAAGATCCCACATGCCACGAAGCAACTAAGCCCATGCACCACAACTACTGAAGCCTGTGCACTTAGAGCCCACGCTCTGCAACAAGAGAAGCCACCTCAACAAGAAGCCTGTGTACCACAACGAAGAGTAGCCCCTGCTCACTGCAACTAGAGAAAGGCTGCACACAGCAACAAAGACCCAACACAGCCATAAGTAAATAAATAACAAACAAACCAAAAAACCCCAAAACAATGTACTGAAAAATTATAAACCAATGTGGAATCCTAAAAAATATTCAAACAACCTACAGGAAGGTAAGGAAAGAGAAAATAAGGAATGAGACATAGAGGAAACAAACAGAAAATAAACAACAAAATGGCAGACTTAAGTCCCAGCATGTCATTGATAACTGATATGGAAATTTAGAAAATGATAAATGGTCTAAATACACCATTTAAAAGACACAGTTGAGAGAGAGCAACTAAGATGGCAGAATAGAAGGGCCCGAAGTTCACCTCCTCTCATCAGCACACCAAAGTCACAACAATCTGCAGAATAACCATCATTGAAAAAGACTTGGGACTTCTCTTGTGGTCCAGTGGTTAAGACTCCACACTCCCAATGCAGGGGACCCACGTTTGATCCCTGGTCAGGGAACTAGATCCCGCATTGCCGCAACTAAGAGCCTGCATGCTGCAACTAAAAGATCCTGAATGCCACAACTAAAGATCCCGCATGCCTCAATGCAGAACCTGTATGCCGCAACTAAGACCTGGCACAGCTAATTAATTAATTAATTAAAAGAAAAAATTAAAACCTACCAGAAAAGACCCTCTACGGCTAAAGACATAAAGATGGAACCACAACGAGACTGGTAGGAGAGGCGGACTCTAGATATAATCAAACCCCATATCCTCCAGGTGGGTGACCCACAAACTGGAGATAATTATATTACAGAGGTTCTCCCACAGGAGAGTTCTGAGCCCCATGTTAGGACCCCCAGCCCAGGGGTTTGGCACCAGGGAGAGGAGCTCTCAGAGCATTTGGCTTTGAAGGCCAATGGGGCTTGATTGCAGGAGTTCCACAGGATTAGGGGGAATAGAGACTGCACTCTTAAAGGGTGCACACAAAATCTCACATGCACTGAGAACAAGGGCAAAAGCAGTAATAGAGGAGCCTGAGCCAGACCTACCTGCTGGTCTTAGAGGTCTTCTGGGGAGGCAGGGAGCAGCTGTGGACCACCATGGGGATATAGACACTGGTGGTGGATATATCAGGAAGCATTCATTTGCATGAGTTCTCCTGGAGGCAGACATTTTGGCACCAAGACCTGGCCCCAGCCAACAGCCTGCAGGCTCCAGTGCTGTGATGCCTCAGGCCAAACAACAAACCGGGTGGGAACACAGCCCCACCCATCAGCAGACAGGCTGCCTAAAGACTTCCTAAACCCAAAACTGCCTCTACATATGCCCTGAGACATGACCCTGCCCACTAGAGGACCAAGACCCAGCCCCACCCACCAGGGAGCAGTCACCAACCCCTCCCATCAGGAAACCTGCACAAGTCTCTAGACAAGCCTCACCCACCAGGAGGCATACACTAGAAGCAAGAAAACTACAGTCCTGCAGCCTGCAGATGGAGTCCACAAACTCAGGCTGGACACTACCTGGGGACCAGCTGGCCCCTGGCCTTTGGGTGATGAGAGAGGAGTACACTGCTGGGACACATAGGATATCCCCTACAGAGGGCCACTTCTCCAAGGTTGAGAAACATAACCAACCTACCACATACATAAAAATACAAATAGCAATTTACACAAAGGAATATATTTCAGACAAAGCAACAAGATAAAACCCCAGAATAAGAACTAAGTGACATGGAGCTAGGCAGTCTAACCAAAACAGAGTTCAGAGTAATGATCGTAAAGATGATTAAAGAACTTGGGAGGAGAATGGATGCACAGAGCGAGAAATTTGAAGTTTTTAACAAAGAATTAGAAAATATGAAGAACCAAACAGAGTTGAAGAATACAATAACTGAAAGGAAAATACACTAAAGTTAATCAATAGTACACTAAATGAGGCAGAAGAACAGATCAGTGAGCTGGAAGACAGAGTAGTGGAAATCACTGCTGCCAAACAGAAGAAAGAAAAAAGAATAAAAAGAAATGAGGACAGTTTAAGACAACAGTTCTGGGACAACATCAAGCACACCAATATTTGCATTAGAGGGTTCCCAGAAGGAGAAGAGAGAGAGAAAGGGCCTGAGAAAATATTTGAAGAGGTATTACCTGAAAACTTCCCTAACCTGGGGAAGGAAACAGTCACCCAAATCCAGGAAGTGGATAAGCGTTCCATACAGGATAAACCCAAGAAGGAACACACCAAAACACATATTAATCAAACTGACAAAAAAAAAAAAAGGTAAAATATTAAAAGCAACAAGGGAAAAGCAACAAATAATATACAAGAGAATCCCCATATGGTTATCAGCTGAGTTTTCAGCAGAAACTGCAGGTCAGAAGGGAGTGGCACAATGTATTTAAAGTGATGAAAGGGAAGAACCTACAACCAAGAATACTCTAATCAGCAAGGCTCTCGTTCACATTTGACAGAGGAGTTTAAAGCTTTACACACAAGCAAAAGCTAAGAGAATTCAGCACCACCAAACCAGCTTTACAACAAATGCTAAAGGAAATTCTCTAGGCAGAAAATAAAAGGACACAACTAGAAACAAGAAAATTACAAATGGGAAAGCTCACTGGTAAAGGCAAACATGCAATAAAGGTAGGAAATCATCCATACACAAATGTGCTATCAAAACCAACAATCATGAGAAGAGGAGAGTACAAATGTAGGATATTGGAAATGCATTTGAAATTAAGAGGCCAGCAACTTAAAACAATCTTGTATATATATAGACTATTATATCAAAACCTTATGATAATTGCAAACCAAAAATCTACACTAGATACACACACAAAAAAGAAAAAGCAATCCAAACACAACTCTAAAGATAGTCATCAAATGACAAGAGAAGAGAACAGAAGAGGAAGGGAAGAAAAAAGACCTACAAAAACACATCCTAAACAATTAACAAAATGGCAATAAGAATATATATATCAATAATTACCTTAAATGTAAATGGATTAAATGCTCCAACCAAAATATATAGACTGGCTGAATGGATACAAAAATAAGACCCATATATATGCTGTCTACAAGAGACCCACTTATGTGGTAGATATATACAACGGAATATTACTCAGCCATAAAAAAGAATGAAATAACGCCATTTGCAGCAACATGGATGGACCTAGAGATTATCATACTACGTAAATCAGAGAAAGAGAACTATCATATGATATCACTTAAATGTGGAATCGAAAAAGATGATACAAATGAACTTATTTACAAAACAGAAACAGACTCACAGATATAGAAAACAAATTTATGGTTACCATAGTGGAAAGCTGGGGGAGGGATAAATTAGGAGATTGGGATTAACATATACACACTACTGTATATAAAGTAGATAATCAAAAAGGACTACTGTACAGCACAGGGAACTCTACTCAATATTCTTTTTTTTTTTTTTTTTTTTTTTTGCGGTACATGGGCCTCTCACTGTTGTGGCCTCTCCCGTTGCAGAGCACAGGCTCCGGACGCACAGGCTCAGTGGCCATGGCTCACAGGCCCAGCCACTCCACAGCATGTGGGATCTTCCCGGACCGGGGCACGAACCCATGTCCCCTGCATTGGCAGGCAGACTCTCAACCACTGAGCCACCAGGGAAGCCCTCAATATTCTTTAATAACCTATATGGGAAAAGAATCTGAAAAAGAATGGATATATGTATTATATAACTAAATCACTTTGCTATATACCTGAAATTAACATAACATTGTAAATCAACTACACCCCCATTAAAAAATAAAAATTAAATTAAAAAAATAGGGAATTCCCTGGCGGTCCAGTGGTTAGGACTCACTGCTGTCACTGCCAGGGCCCCAGGTTCAGTCCCAAAGTTAGTAGAAGGAAAGAAATCATAAAGATCAGAGCATAAATAACTGAAATAGAGATGAAGAAAACAATAAATAAGATCAATGAAACTAAAAGCTGGTTCTTTGAAAAGATAAACAAAATTGATAAACCTTTAGCCAGACTCATCGAGAAACAAAGGGAGAGGGCTCAAATCAATAAAATTAGAAATGAAAAAGGAGAAGTTACAATGAACACCACAGAAATACAAAGGATCATAAGAGACTACTATAAGCACCTAAATGCCAATAAAATGGACAACCTGGAAAAAATGGACAAATTCTTAGAAACATACAGTCTCCCAAGACCGAACCAGGAAGATATAGAAAATTTGGACAGACCGATCACAAGTACTGAAATTGAAACTGTGATTTAAAAACTCCCAAAAAACAAAAGTCCAGAAGCAGATGGCTTCACAGGCGAATTCTATCAAATATTTAGAGAAGAGTTAATACCTATCCTTCTGAAACTATTTCCAAAAATTTGCAGAGGAAGGAGCACTTCTGAACTCATTTTGTGAGGCCACCATCATCCTGATACCAAAACCAGACAAAGATATTTTAAAAAAAATTATAGGCCAATATTACTGATGAACATAGATGCAAAAATTCTCAACAAAATACAAGCAAACCGAATCCAACAATACATTAAAAGAATCATGTGCCATGATCAAGTGGGATTTATCCCAGGGATGCAAGGATTTTTCAATATCTACAAATCAATCAGTGTGATACACCACATTAACAGATTGAAGAATAAAAGCCAGATGATCATCTCAATAGATGCAGAAAAAGCTTTTGACAAATTTCAACACCGATTTATGATAAAAACTCTCCAGAAAGTGGGTATAGAGGGAACATACCTCAACATAATAAAGGCCATATATGACAGATCCACAGCCAACATCATTCTCAATGGTGAAAAGCTGAGAGCATTTCCTCTAAGATTAGGAACAAGACAAGGATGTCTACTCTTGCCAATTTTATTCAACATAGCTTTGAAAGTCCTAGTCACAGGAATCAGAGAAGAAAAAGAAATAAAAAGAATCCAAATTGGAAAAGAAGAAGTAAAACTGTCACTGTTTGCAGGTGACATGATACTATACATAGAAAATCCTAAAGATGCTACCAGAAAACTACTAGAGCTCATCAATGAATATGGTAAAGTTGCTGGATACAAAATTAATATACAGAAATCTGTTGCATTTCTATACACTAACAATGAAAGATCAGAAAAAGATATTAAGGAAATAATCTCATTCACCATCACATCAAAATGAATAACATGCCTAGGAATAAACCTCCCTAAGGAGGTAAAAGATCTGTCTCTGAAAACTGTAAGACACTGATGAAAGAAATTGAAGACAGAAAGATATACCATGTTCTTGGATTGGAAGAATCAATATTGTTAAAATGACCATACTACTTAAGGCAATCTGCAGATTCAATGCAATCCTTATCAAACTACCAGTGGCATTTTTCACACAGGTAGAACAAAAAGTTTTAAAATTTGTATGGAAACACAAAAGAGCCCAAATAGATAAAACAATCTTGAGAAAGAAGACTGGAACTGGAGGAATCATGCTCCCTGACTTCAGACTCTACTACAAAGCTAGAGCAATCAAAACAGTATGATAATGGCACAAAAACAGACACAGATGAATGGAACAGCATAGAAAGCCCAGAAATAAACCCACACACTTATGGTCAATTACTCTATGACAAAGGAAGCAAAGATATACAGTGAAGAAAATATAGTCTCCTCAATAAGTGGTGCTGGGAAAACTGGACAGCTACATGTAAAGAATGAAATTAGAACATTCTCTAACACCAAACACAAAAATAAACTCAAAATGGATTAAAGACTTAAATGTAAGACCAGATACTATAAAACACCTAGGGGAAAACGTAGGCAGAACACTCTTTGACATAAATTGCAGCAATATGTTTTTGGATCCTTCTCTCAGAGTAATGGAAATAAAGACAAAAAATAAACAAATGGGACCTAATTAAACTTCAAAACATTTGCACAGCAAAGGAAACCATAAACAAAACAAAAAGAAAATCTATGGACAAGGAGAAAATATTTGCAAATGCCATGACCAAAAAGGGATTAATCTCCAAAATATACAAACAGCTCATGCAGCTCAATAACAAAAAAACAAACAACCCAATCAAAAAATGAGCAGAAGACCTGAATAGACATTTATCCAAAGAAGACATACAGATGGCCAAGAGGCACATGAAAAGATGCTCAACATCACTAATTATTAGAGAAATGCAAATCAAAACTACAATGAGGTATCACTTATCACCAGTCAGAATGGCCATCATTAAAAAGTCTACAAATAATAAATGCTGGAGAGGGTGTGGAGAAAAATGAACCTTGCTGCATTGTTGGTGGGAGTGTAAATCGATACAACCACTATGGAGAATAGTATGGAGGTTCCTTAAAAAACTAAAAATAGAGCTACCATACGATCTAGCAATTCCACTCCTGGGCATATATCCGGAGAAAACTCTAATTTGAAAAGATACATGCACCGCATTGTTCATAGCAGCACTATTTACAATAGCCAAGACATAGGAAGCAAACTATATGTCTATCAACAGATGAATGGATAAAGAAGATGTGGTAGGTAGGTAGAGATATAAAATGGAATATTACTCAGCCATTGAAAAGGATGAAATAATGCCATTTGCAGCCACATGGATGGACCTAGAGATTATCATACTAACTGAAGTAAGTCGGAGAGAGAAAGATAAATATCATATGATATCACTTATATGTGGAATCTAAAAAATGATACAAATGATCTTATTTACAAAACAGAAATAAACTCACAGACATAGAAAACAAACTTATGGTTACCAAAGGGGATAGTGTTGGGTGGGGGTGAGATAAATTTGGAATTTGGGATTAACATATACACACTACTATATATAAAATAGGTAAACAGCAAGATCTACTATATAGCACAGGGAACTATACTCAATATCTTTTTTTTTTTTGCGGTATGCAGGCCTCTCACTGTTGTGGCGTCTCCCGTTGCGGAGCACAGGCTCCGGATGCGCAGGCTCAGCGGCCATGGCTCACGGGCCCTCCCGCTCCACGGCATGTGGGATCTTCCTGGACCGGGGCACGAACCCTTGTCCCCTGCATCGGCAGGTGGACTCTCAACCACTCTGCCACCAGGGAAGCCCTATACTCAATATCTTGAAATAACCT
>NW_006797096.1:2453185-2503651 GCF_000442215.2 Lipotes vexillifer | reverse complement strand
GTATAACTGAATCACTTTTTGTACACTTAAAACTAACACAACATTGTAAATTAACTATACTTCAAATAAAAAAAAAAAAAAAGACAGGGCCTTCCCTGGCGGTCCAGTGGTTGAGAATCCTTCCAATGCAGAAGACACAAGTTCGACCCCTGTCGGGGAACTAAGATCCCACACGCTATGGGACAGCTAAGCCTGCACACCACAACTAGAGAGCTCGCATGCCGCAATGACAGAGCCCATGTGCTCTGGAGCCCATGTGCCATAACTAGAGAGAAGCCCGTACACCACAACTAGAGAGAAGCCCACACACCACAACCAGAGAGAAGGCCGCATGCAACAACGAAAGATCCCGCATGCCGCAGCTAAGACCCAACACAGCCAAAAAAAAAAAAAGACAGTTGGCAGTGTGAATCAAAAACATAATCCAACAACATGTTATCCACAAGAAATTAACTTCAAATATCAGTGCAATGACATATGTAAACTAAAAGCAAAAGAATGGGAAAAGATATGACTTCAAAAATTTAATCAAAAATTTCAAAAATTTAATCATTAGGGCTTCCCTGGTGGTGCAGTGGTGGAGAGTCCGCCTGCCGATGCAGGGGACACGGGTTCGTGCCCCGGTCCGGGAAGATCCCACATGCCGCGGAGCGTCTGGGCCCATAAGCCATGGCCGCTGAGGCTGCGCGTCCAGAGCCTGTGCTCCGCAATGGGAGAGGCCACAACAGTGAGAGGCCCGCGTACCGAAAAAAGAAAAAATTATTAAATGCAACAAGGGCTATATTAATATCAAATAAAGTAGATAGACTTACGTGCAAAGAAAATTACTAGAGATAAAGAGGAATGTTATATAATAATACAAGTGTCACTCCACCAGGAAGACATAACAATACTAAAGTAACAATACTTTACAATACTAAAGTAACAAAGCATGACATTACATGATAGAGCGGAAAGAAGTAATAAAATCCACACCTCACTCTCAGTAAATATAGAACTACTAGACAGAAACTCAGCAAGAATATAGAACATCTTAACAACACAATAAACCAACAGGATCTAACTGACCCTCTATCCAACAATAGCAGAGTACACAGTGTTTTCAAGTGCCCATGGAACATTCACCAACATAGGCCACATCCTGGACCATAAAACCAAGTTCAACACATTTAATATAATTAAAACTATATGTAGTGGTGCTGTCTGACCATAATGGAACATAGGGAGTTCAAGGGATTTGGGGGCTGATCAAGGAAAACCATTTGACCAGGAGGTGGCAGTAGCACACACAGCTTTATTTGAATGACACTTTGACAGGTTTGCATGTGGGGGAAGTTTCTCACAGCATGAGACCATCTAGAGGCTACAGCAAAGAGGCCAATACTCAGAGGGAGAGAAGGACAAGGAAATTCCTAGAGGAGAGGGATATCAGAGAGGGGGTTACATCTCTAGGTGATTTCACTTAGCAGCCTGGAAGGGAGTCTCTGGGTCAGGAACCCCAAAAGGCAGCAGAGTCTTGGGGTCTTTATAACCCCAGGGTTTATTTTACCTATGGCTAGTATATGCTGGGCACAATTTCTTGAGTATATAAAGCAGGCAGGCTCTAAATAGTTAAAAATCTGCTTATTTGGTTGTGTTTAAAATAATTGGATTTGTACAAATTTTAGTCTGGTGCTGGCAGACTTTTGAGCTAATGGGTCTCAGCCTGCTGTGAATAAGTAAACAACCTGGGGTGGGTGGGGTGGCAATATACAGAGGCCATCTTTGTCTTGCATACAGAACACAAAATCAAATGAGAAATCAATAACAGAAAGACAACAGGAAAATCTCCAAACACTTGGAAATTTTAAAACACACTTCTAAATAATCCCTGGGTCAAAGAGGAGATCTCAAATGGAATAAAAAATACATAGAATAAAAATGAACATGTAACATATCAAAATTGATAAGACACAGTTAAAACAGCAGCACTGAGAGAAATGTATAGCACTAAATGCATACATTGGAAGAGGAAAACTTTCAAATTAATAAACTAAGCTCCCACACCTCAAGAGCTTAGAAAAAGGAGCAAAATAAATCCAAAAAGATGAATGAAGGAAATAATAAAGAACAGAGAGGAGATGGATGAGGATGGGCTTCCTCTCATGGGGTCAGGCATAGACCTGACTAAGGTGCCAGCTGTTCAACAGAACAGAACGGCGGCATTTCTAAACCAATTTGTGGTACACAGTGTACAGTTTCTCAACCGATTTTCTACAGTTTGTGAGGAGAAACTGGCAGACCTTTCTCTTTGTATCCAGCAAATTGAAGCAACTCTCAATATTTTAGATGCAAACTTGTCATCTATCCCAGGGCTAGATGATGTCACGTTTGGAGTATCTCCTATAAGTGTCACTAGGATCACAAATGAAACACATTCTGAAACCACTTCAGAGCAATCACAGCAGAACAGTTTACAAGACTCTGGACCACAGGAAAGTGAAGTAACACCAGAAAATATCTTAACTGTAGCCAAGGATCTAAGATATGCCAGATATCTCAAAATGGGTGGGTATTCCAGTGATGGCAGTAAGAAACAAACTGATATCAGAAGGACTAGACCCAGATCTTCTAGAGAGGCCAGATGCTCCAGTGCCTGATGGTGAAGGTGAAAAAAATATAGAAGAAAGTTCAGACAGCAAATCTTCTTTAGTGACTAAGCTTAATTTTTATAACAATTACATATACATGTGTTGGCACACATTTACATTCTATAAGAAAGAGAGCCTGAACTTTAACTCAGTCATAAAAACACCGCATGGCTACATATCCACCACCGAGCTTCCTCTATGTTAAAAAATAAATAAATAGGGCTTCCCTGGTGGTGCAGCGGTTGAGAGTCCGCCTGCCGATGCAGGGGACACGGGTTTGTGCCCCGGTCCAGGAAGATCCCACATGCCGCGGAGCGGCTGGGCCCGTGAGCCATGGCCGCTGAGCCTGCGCGTCCGGAGCCTGTGCTCCGCAATGGGAGAGGCCACAACAGCGAGAGGCCCGCGTACCACAAATAATAAATAAATAAATTTTAAAAAAATAAAATAAATAAATAAATAAATAAATAAAGCATTTATAATAAAAAACCCAGAAATCAGTGAAACTGAAAATTAAAAAAAAAAAATAGAGAAAAATCAATGAAACAAAGAAAGCTGGTTCTTCAGACTAATCCATAAAATTGATAAACCTCTAACAAGACTGACAAAGGTAAAAAGAGAGAAGATGCAAATCACCAAAATCAGGAATGAAACCTGATGTACCACTACATACATATATGCAACCATTAAAAAGATAACAAGGAAATACTACAAAAAGTTTTATGGTCATAAATTAGAAGAAATGGACCAAGTCCAGAAAACCACATACTAAATCAAGATGAATTAAACTGAATAGTCCTGTAGCCATTAAAGAAATTGAATTGGTAATTTAAAAGTTCCTGGAAAAGAAATGTCCAGGCCTAGATGGTTTCACAGGAGAATTTTACTAACATTAAAAAAAAAAAACACACACTGATTTTACACAACCTATTCTGAGAGAGAAGAGGAAGGAACACTTTCCAACTCATTTTATGAAGCTAGTATTACTCTGATACCAAAACTAGATAAAGACATTACCAAAAAAAGAAAACTACAGACTAATATCGCTCATGAACTTAGATGCATAAATCTTCATCCAAATATTAGCACACCAATACTGTAATGTATAAAAAGAACTATATACAATGACAACTGGTATTTCAGGTGTGCAAGGCTGGTTCAGCATTTGAAAATCAGTCCATGTAAGCTATGATATCAACAGAATAAAGGAGAAAAATCATATGATCATATCAATTGATACAAAAAAAGTTCTTCACAAAATTCAACACCCAATCATGATATAAAACTCTCGACAAGGTAGTATTAGAGGGTAAATTCCTCTACTAGATAAAGAGCATCTACAAGACCTCCATATTACATTATACTTAATGGTGAAATACTGAATGCTTTCCTTCCAGGATCAGGAACAAGGCAAGGATGTCTGCTCTTATTATTCTTTTTCAATATAATACTGCAAGTTTTAGCCATTGTAATAGAGCAGGAAAGGGAAATAAAAGTCACACAGATCGGAAAAGAAGAAATCAAACTGTCTCTATTTTCAGATGAAAAAGTTATCTATGTAAAATAGCAAGGAGTCTACAAAAAAAACTACTAGAACTAGTAAGTGAGTTGAGCAGTTTAAAGGATAAAAATTCCAAATGGAAAAATCAACAGCATTTTAACACTCAGCCATAAAAAAGAATGAAATAATGCCATTTGCAGCAACATGGATGGACCTAGGGATTATCATACTAAGTGAAGTAATGCAGGCTGAGAAAGACAAATATCATATGCTATTGCTTATATGTGGAATCTAAAAAACTGATACAAATGAACTTATTTACAAAACAGAAATAGATCCACGGACGTAGAAAACAAATTTACAGTTACCAAAGGGGAAGGTGGAGGGAGGGATAAATTAGGCATTTGGGATTAACATATACACAGTACTATACATAAAATACATAAGCAACAAGGTTCTACCATATAGCACAGGGAACTATACTCAATATTTTGTAATAACCTATAAGGGAAAAGAATCTAAAAGAATATATATATATATATATATATATATATATATATATATATATATATATATACACACACACACACACACACACAAATGAATCACTGCTATACACCTGAAACTAACACAACATTGTAAATCAACTATACTTCAATTTTTAAAAATCAGCATTTCTACATACGAACATGAACATGTGGAAACAAAAATTTTAAACACAATAACATTTATAGTAATTCCAAAGAAAACTAAATACTTTAAAATTTAACAAAGCATGTACAGGATCTAGATGATAAAAATCACAAAATGTTGATGGAGGAAGTCAAGGACCTAAATAAATAGACATACCATATTCATGAATTGGAAAACAACATAGTAAAGATGTCAGTTCTCCCCAGATTGACCTATAGATTTAATGTAATTTCTATCTAAATACCAGCTCTTTGTAAATATAGACAAGATCATTCTAAAATGTGTATAGAAAGGCACAGGTCCTAGAATAGCTAAAATCATCTTTAAAAAGAAGAAAATGGGAGGAATCACTTTACCTAATTAAGGCCTACTAGCTACAGTAATCAAGAGTCAAGATAGTGTGGTATTAGAGGTGAGAGAGACACAAAGATCAATGGAACAGAATAGACATCCCTGAAATAGACCCACAAAAGTATGCCCAACTGATTTTTGACAATGATGCAAAAGCAATTTAATGGAGGAATGATAGCCTTTTCAAGAAGCAGTGCTGGAGCTATTGCACATCCATGGGCAAACAAAACCAAACCTTGACCTAAGTCTCTTACCTAAAATAAAAAACAGTAATAAACTTAAGTGCTGGTGAAATGTAGAGAAATTGCTGATGGGAATTTTAAATTTTATAACCACTCCTGAAAACAGTTTGGTAGTTTCTCAAAAAACTAAATATGCAACTGCCATGTAACCCAACAATTATACTCTTGGGCATTTATCCCAGAAAGATTAAGTCTTATGATCACACACAAAAAAACACCGTGAACACAAATATTTATAGCAGCCTTATTCATAGTAGCCACAAAGTGGAAACAACACAAATGTTCTTTAATTAGTGAACAGCTAAATAAACTGTGCTACCTCCATGCCATGGAATAATACTCAACGATACAAAGGACCTTTGATACATACAACAACCTGGATGAATTTCCAGAGAATTATGCTGAGTGAAAAAAAGCCAGTCCCCAAATATTATATATGCTATATGACTTCATTTATATGAAATTCTTGAAATTACAAAATTATAAATGTAGAACAAGTTAGTGGTTGCCAGGCATTAAGTAGGAGGTGGATACAGGAAAGAAATGGGTGTGACTCTAAAAGGACATTAGGGATCCTTGTGGAAATGTCTGCATCTTAACTGTACAATGTCAATATCCTGGTTGTGATATTGATATTACATAGTTTTGCAAGATGTTACTGTTGAGGGAAACTGGATAAAAGGTACATGGTCAAGAGTTTAATTTTTTTTAAATAAAGAAAAAGAAAACTTACCTTAAATATTTTTCTTAAGGGTGGTAGTCAGACCTGTATATGACAGATAAAACTAAATTAAGTTGAACAAGATAAATTCAGTGGGTAACCCATAAAACATAGGTTACATAAAATCAACAGACTTAGAAAGTTGAAAGAATCTATCACCTAGGGCAACAGGCTTATAAATTGAAGACATATCAGAGTTCTAGAACAAATTCCTAAAAGTCTAAGCTCATTGCTTCATAAACAAGTCACAAAATCTTCAGAATCTACGGTAAAATAAACTTTGAAGTTTGAAGTTAAAAGAAGAGTTTTTTTATGAACCAAGGTAGACAGTGTGTTAAAGAAATGCAGTATTTTGAGACAAACTCCTGGAGTGCTAATCTGAATTGGAAAGGACTAACGTCTCTTTCAACTCATAGCTGATTCAGGTGACAGTCTTTCAATAGTTCCTTCACATTTTTAGAGCCCCTTCATAAATTAAGATTTTCAAGATATAGCTTAATAAGTTTCTATTTAAACCCTGACAATGACAGGATGCTAAATCATTTCCCCAAAGGTCAGGGTGGAAGAAAGGTAGGGGGGATGGGGAATTTAATTTTATCTACCAATGAAAAGCAGTGTTTGTTGATGGTAAGAGAATTAGGAATAGGAAACTAGGATATAGGAAAAAGAGCTTGGATTTTACCGCAAGAAATATCTAGGTTCAAATCCAGTTTCTTCCACTACCATGGTCACATAACTTTGGGCAATTTACATCTGACTTTCAGTTTTCTCATCGCAAAATGAGTATACTATCATCTATTTCAAAGAATTTTAAAGGGTTTGGAACATAATAGTCACTTGCTAAATGGTAAGTATTATCTTTATTCACCTATACAAGTATATTATAGGATAAATATGAGAAGCAGAATTGTTGGATCAAAGTACATGAGCATATTTACTTTTGATAGATACTACCAGATTATCTTTTAAACCAGATTTACTTATTTGCATTTGCACCCAAAATGTAGGAAAATATCCATTATCTCACAGCCTGGTCATTTTTGTTTTTGTTAATTTGATGCACAAAAATGATATTCTATCGATTTGCATTTTCCTGAGAATTAATGAGTGAACAGTTTTCATGTGTTTATTATCCATTTGTATTTCTGTTATTTGACTGTTTATAATCTCTGCTCATATTTACAAATTGGGTTGTGTGTTTATTTAAGTGTGAAAATGCTTTATGTATTTTGAATAAAAATGCTTTGTTATCTATGCTGTTTGTTGTCTGCATTTTTTTTACTTCTTCAGAGTCCTTATAGAAATTTGAACTGTTTATGTGGTCAAATCTGGCCGCTTTTCCTTTGTGGCTGTTAGTTTATATCTTGTTTAGATTATCCTTCCCCTCTTCAAGATTATGTCAGCATTCTCCTAGCAGATTTTCTATGTATCCTTTTTTTTTTTTGCAGTATGCGGGCCTCTCACTGTTGTGGCCTCTCAGACCATTGTGGAGCACAGGCTCCGGATGCGCAGGCTCAGCGGCCATGGCTCACGGGCCTAGCCACTCCACGGCATGTGGGATCTTCCCGGACTGGGGCACAAACCCATGTCCCCTGCATCGGCAGGCGGACTCTCAACCACTGCGCCACCAGGGAAGCCTTATGTATACTTTTTTATATTTAAATATTTAATCCATCTATACTTAATTTTTTTAGTATGAGGTAAAGATCTATTGATAATTTTGCTGAAGTGGATAGATGATTACCTCAACGCTATTTATTAATTGTTCACATAGTTAACATGTTTTTGTCTGTCAGTATCCCTTCTTGAGGATAATATCCTCAATCCTTGGTGTAGTTGGAAAACTTGACCCTCTGCCTCTGTGGCAACAAGGATGAGCATGTAGTTTGACATAAAAATATTAAGAGGGACTTTCCTGGTTGTCCAGTGGTTAAGACTCCACGCTTCCGCTGCAGGGGGCATGGGTTCGATCCCTGGTTGGAGAACTAAGATCCCGCATGCTGCAGGGCGAAGCCAAAAAATAATAAAAAATTAATTTAATTTAAAAAGATAAAAATATTAAGACAAATCTATATAATGTTGATTTCATAAGGAATATGTTAAAAATAAAATTAAATAATAGAATGAGTATGAAAGAAAAGTGAAAAGTCAATACTTTTTTTAATGATAGAATTTAGTGTATGAAATCAACACTGTATGGAATTTCCACTTAAAGGACAAATTAAGCACAGTTTTGGCATTAATATCTCACCTCCTTTAAAGAAGACATACAGATAGCCAGTAGGCACGTGAAAAGATGCTCAACATCACTAATTATTAGAGAAATGCAAATCAAAACTGCAGTAAGGTACCACCCTACACCGGTCAGAATGGCCATCAGTAAAAAGTCTACAAATGGGCTTCCCTGGTGGCACAGTGGTTGAGAGTCCGCCTGCCGATGCAGGGGATATGGATTCGTGCCCCGGTCCGCGAAGATCCCACATGCCGCAGAGCGGCTGGGCCCGTGAGCCATGGCCGCTGAGCCTGCGCGTCCGGAGCCTGTGCTCCACAATGGGAGAGGCCACAACAGTGAGAGGCCCGCGTACCGCCAAAAAAAAAGAAAAGTACCTGTCAGCTCAGTCTGCCTCTGTTTTAAGACATTCTCTCAGAAGCTTCTCCCGACAAGTTCCAATTATATGTAGTTGGCCAGAACCTTGTCACATGGCCACTCCTGTCTTTTAAAGGAGGCTGGAAGATGCAGCTTTTTGAGTAAAGGTTTTTGCCCCTAAAAAAACTGAGGTTCTTGAGATAATATGTATTTTGGGAAAGTGACTCTCATTCTCTGTCACAGGGAGCAAGAGACTAGTTAAGAGACTATTGTTGGGAAGAGATGATGGTCGCTTGTGCTACAGTGGTAGTAGGTGGTGGTCAGATATGATTGGATACTTGATATATTTTGAAGCCAGTAGCCACAGAACTTAGTGCTGGGTTATATATGAAAAGAAGAAGGTGGAGAGATAGGGTGACACAGGTTTCTGGTCTAATAATTCAGTAGATGGTAGCATCATTACCTGAGATGAGGACAAACAGAGAAAAGCCAAGGTTTTGTGGGTTTTTTGAGGGGGAGGGGAGCAGGGTGGTAATCTAGAATCCTATTATGTATACATTAAATTTGACAAGCCTATTATATAGCTAAGTGGAAATCAATAATACCCTTTTAGATATTTCTGAGGATACTTTTTAGAATCTTTTCCAAGGGTCATCCTCCCCCTACATTCCTCAGAAATAGCTCTATTTACTCTGGGGTTAGTTCTGTTTATTCTTACTGATACTTCACTTACATGTACTGATTTTCCTCATATCTGATGAGCTTTGTTGGCTCACTTTATATTTGTGAATGAAGGAATATGTTGGTTATATAGGTATTCTCTGTGTGACAGGCCAGCTTCCCTGGAGGGTATATGGGGATGGAAGAGGGCAGGCAGGATGGCTGGAGACCCTACAGCATTTCCAACGAACCAGTGTATTTCTCTCCTGAATAGAACTTTCTTTCCTTCCTTTTTATCCCCCTTCAGTTATCTGATGTGAAAATGTGAGTGGCTGTAAGCTCTGCTCTGCTGCTCTGCCAAGGCTCAAAACTCATACAGGGTCCCCACCTAGGCAGATTGCACATTTTCTCAGAGAGCAGTTTTGGTCTTGCTTGTTTTGGTGTTTGGTGAGTGATTGGGGAAAGACAATGCTGCCAGCAATGTATGCTCTGTTTGCACTGAGAAAGAGAACAGTGATAAAGAAGGGTCCAAGTGATCCAGCTGTTCCAAATGCAGTTTTTTAATTAATACTATGACAATTGCACCATCATCTGATTCTCTTTGTATATGTTGACCTTGAATTTATTGCTTCTCAGGCCTACCTGATTTCTGTTATTTAAAGCTCTGGTTTTCTTTCTTTTTTCTTTTTATTAATTAATTAATTTATTTTTGGCTGCGTTGGGTCTTTGTTGCTGCGCTCTGGCTTTCTTTAGTTGTGGCGAGCAGGGGCTACGCATTGTTGCGGTTCCTGGCTTCTCACTGCGGTGGCTTCTCTTGTTGCGGAGCACGGACTCTAGACGCACAGGCTTCAGTAGTTGTGGCACGCAGGCTCACGCGGGCTCTAGAGCACAGGCTCAGTAGTTGTGGCACCCGGGCTTAGTTGCTCTGCAGCATGTGGGATCTTCCCGGAGCAGGACTCGAACCCGTGTCCCCTGCATTGGCAGGCAGATTCTTAACCACTGTGCCACCAGGGAAGTCCCAAAGCTCTGGTTTTCTTGATGGGGGTTTTCCATTAAGTCAATCCATCTGCTTTCCTATTTTCCAAACTTTCTCAACTTTCTGGATCTTGGTGTGTTACCTTACTGATTTCTAGTATTCCAATGGGATTTGTTAACCAAAATTTCAGAAATGGAGACCTGATTGAAATAAAAGGTGTTTATTTGAGGTTTGTTAGGACTGCAGCCTGGGAGATACATATTCAAGCACTTGAATTGTGTTCCACTGGACTACAAAATGGGGGAGACTTATAAAGGCAAAAACTGCAAGGTTACATTTAGTTACATGAGTGGTTTATCAAGAATTATGATTGGAGCAGCCAAGAAGTAAGGGTGCTTGTTAAGTAAGGATTGGTTTGGGTCTGAAATGGTTGCATAATTACAAGGGGAGACCTTAAGACCATAAGTTTGCAGCTGGCAGGTATCTGTTCTGAATACTGCTGGTGGTGTCCTTGGGTCTGGTACAGTTCAGAGAAAGTTCAGGTTTTCAGTGGTGCAGAGACCACTGAATGAGACCAGATCTTATCTGAGAGAAGATCCTCAATGGCCACCTGACTCTGTTTTTGTATGCCTGAACCATGATTACTCCGGTATAATTTCAATTTGTCACCAGATTTTTCTTTTGGAAATATTATTTTCTGTTAATTTACTGGAACTTTGGGAGGTAGGAGAAAGTAAACGCACATGTTCAGTCTACCATCTTGAAGCTCCTGTATTGGCTTATTGTTTTTGTCCTTTTCTAGCATCCTGATCATTTCCCTCTCATATAACTATCCTGGATTTTTTAACTAACAAAAGAATTGTATGTTCATCTAATCAATAACACAGAGTTAAACAGAGTAAAAGTTAATTGTGTCCTCTCCTCCAGAGTTACTCCCTTGAGAAAACAATGTTAACATTTTGTATCTTTTCATATATTTTTCCATGCTTATATTAGGGGGGAGTTTTTATTTATTTGTTTTGTGTGTTTTACAAAAATTAGATAGTATTTTTTCTTCTACTTTTTCTTCCACTTTCTTGTCATACATATTTCTTTTAATCTTAATTTTCTACTAAATTCATTAAGGCGATAAACTTTCAAATGTTAGAATTTAAACTGTTTTTAAGGGAGATTTTGGAAAATTCAGGCAAAGAAAAACAAAATGAGCAAAGGAACAGGTGTGGAAAAGTACGAGATATATTTCTAGAATTCAGAGTTAGACACATTTTCCTGGAGAGAAACTACAGTGGGGAATACTGAGATACTTGCAGAAATTATTTAGAGTCAGCGTGTGAGGGCAATGAATAACAAAACGTAGGAAGCTGCTGAAGATTTAAGAATAAAGTCATGTTATTAACTGCTTAATATTAATGAACACTTAAACCCAAAGTATTTCTTATGAAAGCGTCATTCATTGAATTATTTTAACTAACCTGATATATAATGGACCCCCTACAAACTAAAGGAGACAATGTGTAGGAAAGTGGTTTATAGTACTAAGTGTTCTGCAAAGAGATGGTATCAAGTTTTCTCTAAACATTATGATGTTTTGAAAGCACCATTGTCTTTCACTGAAGTCTTGACTGTGTGGTAGTAGGAGCATCAGATGAAAATTTAGGATGCCTAGGATTTAGGCTACTAATCATCTGGTAATTTAGGGCAATAATTTCAACTGCAGATTTTTGTGTAAAACAAAGAGTAGGACTTTATTATCTCTAAAGTGTAATCCATCTCTAAAAAGTCAGGGTTCTGTGATTCTATAATTGTTCCTGTACACCTTGATTTAGTATGAAGTGTTTCCTTAGGCAGTAAGTACCCACTTAACAATTACAGCTTGAGAGTCATTGAAAATGCTATCTCAGTGTAATATCAGATGCTATTTATTTTTTTTTGTTGTTGTTTTTTTTTTTTTTTGTGGTACGTGGGCCTCTCACTATTGTGGCCTCTCCCATTGCAGAGCACAGGCTCCGGATGCACAGGCTCAGCAGCCATGGCTCACGGGCCCAGCTGCTCCGCGGCAGGTGGGATCTTCCCAGACCGGGGCATGAACCCGTGTCCCCTGCATCGGCAGGCGGACTCTCAACCTCTGTGCCACCAGGGAAGCCCTCAGATGCTATTTATTATCTAAAGCATTTCACAACCTTTTAAAATTAGATTACATTTGTTCTAACAGTTCTGTTTTCTTTTCCAATTTTGTTTCTGCTTAAAGTTGCTAAGCATTATTTTGATTTTACACATTCAATAGGGTGAATATTATGGTGTCAGGGAAGCTAAGATTATATATATTTCTGATACAAATTTCTTTTGATTATAGGCAAATTATGGTAGTTATGAGAAAACTACTTATTTAGTTTTTAAAATGTTTAATATCTTTAATAACTATTGAATGAAAAAAATTATTTTGGGGAATATCCTTTCATTACAAGCAGTCTAAAATTAAAACTTCTCTTTTTATAAGGTGGCTTTTTCACCAAAAGAATACATTTCACCATCTTTCAAACCAGAATATATAGAATTCAAGCCAAAATATCAGGTGAGTACTGAGTTTTCTTATCCCAATATCAGTTATACTTAAATACTAGGTTTCTGTAATACTTTATGTAATTCAGTGGTTCCAAAACCAGACTACCCAGTAGAAACACTCACCCATCTTTACAAAAATACATATTCCCAGGTCCCACCTCTGACCTAATGAATCTCAGTTTGGAAATGGAGCCTGGGAATCTGTATTTCTCAAAAAACAAAACAAAACAAAAAAACAGGGATTCTTATAGTGTCGTCTGGGTATCAATTAGCATTTGAAAACCATATGAACTAAACAAATACTAGGCTGATTATTTCACATTTTGCTTTTTTTAATTGGATAGTAGAGAAGTTGTATGAACAAAGAGTTTGAATAAGAGACTTCGTTTTCTAGGCTATTTCAATAATAGAATAGCCTGATCCCAGAGCTTACAAAACTGCCTATGGCTATTACACTGACATTTCACTGTAACTGAGAATTTTTTGTACTGTTCTCTACCATGTCTGAGGCATATATAATATTTATCAAAAAGCAAGTTTCTACTGTAACATGCTAAGGACTAGGTGGGAACTCATCATCATTGTTAAAACTCTCAGATTTAAAGGCAGATGATCTGTGTTCCCAAGTCACTCTTTAGAGAATATTTATGATACTTTTAATGGAATATCTACTACTTGCTTTGCATTTTAAAAAAATTACCCACATTGCTACTAAAATATTTATACGGATAGGACTTAGATCTTGATGTTAGCCTTTGTCTAAGCAAATGGAGCTAACACTGGAAATCAAGTTCTTAAACAAACAAACTATTGATGAGTGCCTTTTAAGTGTTTAAAAATATTCCAGGTAGCAAAAAGCTCTTGAACACAACATAGTATCAGAATTAGGAATTTGAAAAATTTGCATTAAAATTCTCATTATTATTCCAATTTCAAATATTTTAAAATAATTAAAGTTGGTTTTCTCTTTGTAGAAGGTAGGAAGATGACTAGATAAATTGGCAGATTGCTCAAAGAGAGTTAACTAAAAATTTTATTATAAATTTAAAACAAATGCATCAGAATTTCTTACCTTTTTCTTTTTTAAAATATTACAGTTCCAGAAATTCAACATCGAGAACGGTTTTGATCCTTTTCTAAGGAATATAAACAACAAAATGTCAGTCAGAAAAAGGAAAGACCAAGATATGTTCAAATGTAGAAATATTTTAAGTGCCGAGGTTATAGAGCATGAAGACCAAGATCCTCCTTACCCAACACATTCAAAAACTGCAAGCCCTGCTAATAAAACCTGGCCCCATAATCTTGATATCATCACAATAAAGGGTTTAGACACTAAGAATAAGTTAGCCAGTGATCCTGGTATCACCGCACTAAAGACTTCAGACCCGAAGAATAAGTTAGTCCATGATCCGGGTATCATCACAATAAAGACTTTAGACACTAAGAATAATTTAGCCCATCATCCTAGTATGACCACAATAAAGACTTTAGACACTAAGAATAAGTTACAGGAAAGGCTACCAAATGTATCTTTACCAAACTTTGAGGGAGAATCATCAATGACTGGAAAAGTAAATGTAAATAAATGTTGCCTCTCAAAACCATTAAGTCTTACTTCCCACATAGAAAATTTAAAACAATCAATGGCGCTCAAGTTAATTTTAAGTAAAAATCTGCAAGACCTTTCAGATAGATTATTTTCTACACCTGAAGTTTCTGTGGACACCGAAGCAAGAAAGAAAAGTCATAGTTCTCCACTTCTGGCTCTTCATGATGAACGACCAAGTAGTTTGGAAGGCAAAGTATTTGAAAAAATTCAAGATTTAAATAGCTGGCTTTCAGAAGGAGACATTTTAAATTCAAAGTCTCTTTTAAACGAAATAATTAAAGATATTCCCGCAGATTCACTTTCAGAAGGTGGACCAGGAAATTCTCCAGAGGTAGAAAAGGAACCTGTCTCTGAAAAACACTTAGAGGCTGGTGAGATAGATTTTCCAATTAAAAAAAAGAGTAGTTTCAAAAAGAAACATTTAAAAAGCGATGTATCTAGCTCCAAACCAGATTTGAATAGCCTTGTATATGATTATGTTATAAAGCAAATATTCACTGCACCGATCTGCTCAGAGTTGGGGAGAGGAGTGAAAGAATCTAGTGAGACATATAAACTCGCAGAGTCAGTTACCCACAGCTTGGGAGAGTTCGCCTTCCAATGTTCTAGTTCACTATGAAGAAAACTATAATGAAATAGAATTTCCGCCGGCCAAATCTGTTATAAGCCAGATAATACAAGCATTTCCTGTAGATACTCTTTTAGAATCGGGGATAATAAAAGTGATAGAATTAGATAAAGAATACCAGAAGAGTTTTTTGCTGTATACAGAGACAGCTTTTGCTGAAGAAAAGCCAAAGGATTCCACAGAGTATTATTCAGAAATCAGAAGCAAAACAGAACCTATTTCAGAGCAGAATACACCCATCATTCACAAAGAAACCACTTATTTTAATGGAGTTGAATTCATAGACAAAGGCCAAAATAGATCCCCACAAGATTCAAAATATCAGTCGACACCAGATAAAAAAACAGATTTGCCAAGTAATGGTCAGAGGCTTGATAGAGAAGAAAATGATCTAAGTTCTACTTTAGAAAATTTAAGTAACGCACTAATGGGTAAACTTAGTAACTCTGATGTAATAATGTTAAAATCCTTTTTGAAAAACATATTTAATGTTTTTTTCAAATATAGTCAGTCTAAAAGCAGACAACCAGAAAAAGAATTAGGAAGACTAATTGAACATCCTTTTCCAAGTCAGACAGAAGACCTAGAAGAAATCGAAGAGAATTTCGATAAAGTAGACAAATTGGAGAGAAAACCTATTTTGAATCCAAAGTTGCGTGTATTTCTAGAAGAACTCTCAGAGTCAGAAATAAAAAATTTTACATCTGAATTAAGTAAACATATCCAGCATTACCTTGTAGAAAGGCTTTCAGAATCAGGATATATCACCAAAGAGGACTTACCAGAAATCTATCAAAATCTGTATTCGATGAATGAGAAAGTAGAACCAAAAGGGCAAAATATTTTTCTGGAGAAATATTCAGAAACTGTAAAAGAAATCATGTCTTTTATAAATAATTTTAATCATCATTTCCTAGATAAACATTTGGAAATAAAGCTAAGATCTTTTTTAAATGAAATTCTCCAAAACTATTTCCTAAAAAACCTTTCAGACAACAGTTTATTTAAAGACGCAGAATCTGAGCCTATACACTCAAATGTATCTTCTCTAAGAGCTAAAAGTGCCTCAATATCTTTTCATGAGTTAGGACAAGATATTTCAAGAGGGAGTTTTGGTAGTAGGCTTGAAATAAACATGAAATATCCCTTAAGTAAATCTCTACAAAACTATCTTATAGCTTTATCAGAAAATGAACTCTTATATCTAAAAGCTGATTTAAGCAAACACCTCCAGAGCCTTTTTATAGAAAAACTGTCAAAATCAGGACTAATCACAGAAAGGCAATTAGAGGGGATAAGCCGGCATATAAATTTGATTAATTCTACTTCCACACCATTAAAATGTATAAAGCCAGATTTGTCTTTAAGAGATGAAAATCAGTTTGTGGAGGACCATTCAGAAAAGCAAAATAAATATTCAAAAATTGCTCAGAAAACCACTTTACAAAAGGTTTCTGAAGATAGACTTGTAGAAACAGAGTTGACCAAAAAGGAAGAAAAGGAACATTTTTCCTTAGAGAATATTAAAGAAAGTCCATCAATAATTCAGGAACAGAAAAGATACTATCCTAAGGAAGCGAAAATACTCAGTTTAATTAAAGCACAACCTTGTTCCAACAAAAATACCCAGGCAATTCCAGTAAATAAGTCATCAGAAAGACTTACAGATACAACGCCTAAGAAACAAAGGAAAGAACAAGGTTTCGTGCAGTTTCCTCAAGCAGAGACCTGTGATTTTAAAACAGAGATTACAAGACCCACATAGTTGGAGTGGTAAATCAAAAATAACTCAATCAAATGCTTGCTTTGAAAAGACACTGAAAATGAAGTCCCTTGACAAGAAGGAGCACAATAACACCTATAAATTGATAGTACAGGAAAAACCTGAAGCAGTACTGTCACCGTATCCAAGAATTCCTAATTGCAAGATGCTAAATGAAGATGAGGAATATGTAAACAAACTCACTTTTCCTTCCAGGCAAAGTAATACTCTAACTCACCTCAATGCAGAGGCTGGAGAGAAATCAAAATTAGAAGACTAGTATCGTCAGAGATGGAAAGGAAATAATAACAATTATAGAAAACAACATTTAGTAACATTTGCACATTACAAAGAAGAAATACAAACTCTTTATGTAAAACCAAACAAACTTTGCAACAAAAAATATGCCAAGGTCCCTGAATCACAACTGCTTAAATATAAAGTTTTGATAGCTGAGCAAAACTCAAAACCATCCCTCTTCCCGGAAGTACTAAAGAGAGAAAATCTAAAGCCCGGGGTTCAGAAAGAAAGAGACCATGTCAGCAAACAAAAAAAGTCATTTAACAAGATAGTTAGTATATTACCAACCACACTGCCCACCACAGGAATTCTTCTAAGAAAATCTGTTCCAAGGGCATTGCTTCATTGGACTGCAAGAAGAACTATACACGTAATAATGTTTTTCTAAGTCTTTTATTTCTGTATTTGGCAAAGTTCTGTAGATAATCTATAGAGTATATGTGTCTGCATGCAAGTATGTATGTAACCTTAACTGCCCCAAGATAAACAGACCTCCAAATTTTAAAAATTCTTCTGACATTCAAATATCACCTCACCTCATTCAAAAGGCAATCAGAAAATCAAGGGAATGTTAACACATTTAGTGCCTTTATGTAAAATAAAGGGGACCCCCCTCTAGATCACGAATTAGAAAAAAAGCATTCTTTCCTCCAGGCCGACTCTACCGGCTGACACAGCCTGGACAGGGTACACAGCTCTGTCTACGGAAGACTGGCTATTTCAGCCCTGACTGACCCCCTCAGCCAGGGGCTGTTGTGCAGGCACAACCTGTACAACCATTGGCAGTGGCTGTATACTACAGAAAGGCTGGGATTGTCTTTTCATGCAGATATAAGTATAAATATATAGTCTTTTTGCAGATCGCTGAATTATCTTTGTTTCAGTAAACAAACTAAGTTCATATTATGTGCCAGTTATTCTGCTAAGCATTAGAGATATGCAAAATTTACAATCTCTTGAATTATGAATTGTAAAATTTTAATTTAGCTTCTACTCTTTTCTTTTCTCTCATCACCACCCCTCTGCCATCTGCTGAGAAACATGGAAATTCATATCTATTTTTAATATTAACATAAAACAATTAGGAAGATAAATCTGCTACTAGACGTTATATAAACCATTCAAAAGCAAAGTTAAAATCTCTAGGAATGGAAGGGGCTTATTTTAATTTTCTGGAACACTGCTCTTCTCTATTAGCATATATAGATAGGCATGACCCACAGTTGGGAAAACGCAAATTCTAAAATGAAATTTTATTGAAAATTTGATGTGCATAACTATCTTTGAATGAGAAAATAGATCTAATGTCAGAATAGTTGCTTTGAATTTGTTTTCCACAGCAAAGCAAATGATTACCTCTAGTAAATAGTAAAGCAAACGTGTAGCAGGGTAAATATTATCAACATACTCTCAACTTTGGATTTCTCTTTTCTAAATTCAATAATCGTGTGTGTGTGTGTGTGTGTGTGTGTACGTACAGACGAGGAAAAGGAAGTAAAAGATGGGCTCATAGTTTTTGAAAAGCAAAGACTTTCTGAAGTTCCCTCAGATAAGTGGAATCTTTATTATTACTTTTCCAAACAAAATAAGAGATTGTGTTTATGTTATATGGTATGGGATCATATAGGATCTCAGAACCTTTATCCTAAGAATGGATAAGGGAGATAGTTTTATTTCCCTCTGTCAAACCAACAGTACCTAAACTTTTCTCTCTAGTAAAATTGACAACAGAGAATTTGAGAGGTAAGAGGGCATTTTTCAGATCATCAGAAAGACTCGCTCATTTGATTCTCTAAAATCCAGGAAATCTCCCAAAGCAATCAAAGTAGAAGACAGGGAAATTGAGTTGTAGGAGCTTCCAGAAAAATAACCAGTGATGTGGGTCTCCCTGCCCTTCTGCTGTCACTCTAGTAATGTTATATCAACTGTCAAGTAAAAATTATATGTTACTCACCAATGTAGCAGAAATTCCCTTAATAATTCCCTTACCTAATTGCTTCCATGTACATAAGATGGAAAAGTAAGAATGTTTACTTGCAAACCCAGGCAAAAGTATGGACTCTTCATACTGCCTTCTTGGTAAATCTTCTCTCTCTTGCTGCCCTAATTCTTAGTCCTGCCTAAATTCCTCCTACCTGCCAATTCTGTTAATCTACTCCCACCTTCTCACCAAATCAAACCAGGCCCATTCCCTTGGTGTGTCCATCTCTGCAAAGCATTAAGGGACAAACTGCTCAAACTGCAGAGGAAACTAGTTTACACTAATTTGAGAAATGACTAATAACTCCATACCCTCTTATGGGTACTTGTAGATTATTATATTTTTTAAATAAAATATAGTCATATTATACAAATTTGAAAAAAAAAGAGAAAAGGAAAACTAAGCCCATAATCCCACCACCCTAAAACAACCATCATTTAAAAAAATTATTTTGGTGTATTTCCTTCCATACACAAATATTTTACTTGTTTAGTCTCATTCTTAGATGCTGACCTCTGTGTGTGTATATAAATATTAAAGAAGGTGTTTATTAACTTTTAAAGAATGAATGGATGATTTAAAAAGTATAATATAAGAGCTTATAATTTATGTTTGGGGTTGGGGAAGAGATATTTTAGAAGAGGAGAATTATAGGAGGGCTGTCTTTGCCTAGGAATCTGACCCCTGAGGACAGGTCCCCTAAGATTTCTGGTTTTCAGCTTCATATCTTGCATACCTTTTGAAATAACAGATCCTTTGAAACAGTAAGATTTTTTAAAGTATGGTTTTTAAAGTATCTGATGGCAGGCATTGAATGTAGGGTCTGAATTTGGGGACTGCCTATAAAACATTTGACTGCTCTCATTCTTTGTTGATATTACAAACTTTAGTCCTTGTAAGTCTAAAATGTACTTTTAAGAAACCTAACTCACCAACCTGATCTTTTATTTTAATATTTAGGATTGTTCGGATAGAGTTGAGGATTTACATGTAACTTCATTTAAGCATCTTGAAAAAGCAAAATCAAGAGCAAGACTTTTAGGAAAGAGCCCAAATGATAGCCATAATCAGTTAAAACGCTCTGCAAGACCGTATACTGCTCCAGAGGTTAACAAACGAGAAAGCTACACTGGAAAATTTACAAGTCCTCGAATGGTTTCAGCAGGCTTAGTTCATATAAATGATTCAATCCCAGATTATGAAATCCATAAAATGCGGCCAAAAAAAAAATTAAGAGTATATTGAAAAACGTTCACTCATTTGTGATATTATCCAGATGTTAAACAGTTCAGAATGATGTGTGAGGCCAATAGTCAGAATGTCATTTCTCCAATTAACAAAATGGTTTGGAGATCTGTGCTTTTGTGTGATAGAAGTCAGTAACCAAATTTCATCTTGTTAGAACCATTTTGTTTTAATTAAAATGAAAAAAACACTTTTGATGTAAATGTGTTTTGTTTATGAATCTTAGAGAACAACCTCAAAGATACATAGTCATTAGTGAAGTTTTATTTCCCAACTTTTCCCCTTTTTCACTATTCTCTGATTTTCCAAATCTTTGCTATGCCCTAAATTATCCCTGACCACCCAGTGTCAGCGTATCTATTTGCAGTTATGGATGTTCAGCCTTTTGTTATGAATATACTTTAACTCTTCAGCTCTAGATTCAACAGTATGCAGTTCATCTCTTAATTTCAATATCATCTGATATTACAACTTTTTACACTATAAAGATAATAAAAAACAAGTTTCATACTACTAATTCCTGAGACTTCTAATACACTGGAGTGACTTTCTAGCTTACTCGAGAAACTATGAGACAGCCTCTTTAATAACATGAAACTCAGGAAGAAACTGTGTAAAACAAACTGCATTAAAAATTAGCTAAATCAGCATAGGATTTAAATTAAGAGACTTTTGAGAATTGGTTCTATTCTTATCAAATACAATATTTGAATCTTGCTGAACTTTGGTTCACTCTTGAGGAGTAAGAATTTCAATTTATATAATTTTTGTCTGTTTCCACCATAAAGCATAAAGTTTATGGAGTTTAAATAGAATTGGCTGATAGAAAACATAATTTCTGATCGTTCATTTAATGCCATAATCAAGGTAGTAATTTTGGGGGGGAGACCAAGAATTTCTAGTAATTCTCAAAGTTGCCAGTACATATAGCAATCAGAGTGTGACTGGGAAAGCACAATTACCTCTGGATCTTTCAAGTATAAGGAACACAGGGAATTGGTTTCATGGGTGATTGGAACCAAGGCTAAGAAACTAAAAGGGATGATGTGGCAATCCAGAGATTGGCAAGAGCAGAAAGTGATAGCACCCCTCAGATAGGACATCAGGAAGAAGTGGTGTGACCAGTGTCCTAAAGCCAGAATACAAAGAAGATACAGCCAATGACAGAGACACCACAAGGAACAGGGGAGTGGGGCAGGGGGTGAGAAATAACTATGTTTCTTCTCTCTCATCCTGCTCTCTAATCTCCTGCTATTGCCTCCCTGGAAACCAGAGAGTGAGGGGGCATGGGAAATGTAGTTCCCAGTGAAGCAGAGCAGAGGAAAAGTGGAGAAATGGATTTGAGAGCTAACAGGCAACTAACCAACAGTACTTATGGGGAAAACCATTGATCTAGCTTGCAGTAAAGGAAGGAAATATTTACTAGATGGAAATCTCAAGTCACTTTGCCTCATTAAACTCTTAACAGCAATATCGTGACATGGTCAAAAATTTCCTACCATGGAAATAAAATTAATATGCCAAACATTTTGCTAAACTACATTCTCGTAAATAAGACAGTATTCTCAAGGAGTCCACAGTCTACAGGGACATAAACACAGAAGTAGTTATAGTAGAGTTGTGTAAGTGTTGTTGGAGAAAGTACTATAGAAACTCATGGGAGGTCATTTTGGCCAAGGTGGCTGTGCTACTTTTGATCCTTCAGAAAGCAGATACGAAGATGAGATTAGCCATGTATGGTAGGCAGAATAATAACCCCTCCCCCACCAACATACAAACATCCCAATCCCAGGAACCTGTGACTATGTTACCTTACATGGCAAAAGAAATTTTGCAGCTATGATTAAATTAATGATCTGGAGCTAGAGAGACTATCCTGGATTATCTGGGTGGGCCCAACATAATCAAAAGGATTTTATAAGACAGAAGCAGAAGGGTCAATTCAGAGGTGTGGTCACTGAAACAGAAGCTGAAGTAATGCTGACCCGTGAAGCAAAAGAAGGCAGGTAGCTTCTAGAAGCTGGAAGAGGCAGAAATTTCTCCTCTAGAGCTTGCAGAAGGAATGTAGCCCTGCCAAATCATTTTACAATCCTGACCTCCAGAACTGTAAGATAATAAACTTGTGGTGTTTGAAGTCATTACCACTTTGTGGTAATTTGTTACAACAGTGATAAAAAAAAAAAAAAATTGATATAGCATGCCAGGAGCCTATGGTGCAAAATTTAAGGCATTCACTCTCAGGGTGAGGCTGTCAATATCTACTGGGATGGTTAATTTTTTGTGTCAATTTGACTGGGCCACAGTGTGCCCAGTTACATGATCAAACGGTATTCTGGGTCTTTCTGTGAAAGCATTTTTGGATGAGATTAACATCTAAGTCTGTAGACTGAAAAACAGATTGCCCTCCTTGATGTGGTGGGCCTCATCAGTTGAAGGCCTGAACAGAAGAAAAAGGCTGATCCTCCCCTAACTGAGAGAATCCCTCCTGCCTGAATGCCTTCATACTGCGATATCAGCTTTATCCTGCTTTTGGAGTCAAACTGGAACATCAGCTCATCCTAAGTCTTCAGCCTGCCAGCCTTCGATTTGGAACTACACCACTGCTTCTCCTGGGTCTCCAGCTTGCCTACTCACCTTGCAGATCTGGGATTTGTCAGCCTCTATAATCATGTGAGCCAATTCCTTATTTAAAAAATCCATTGGCGGGATGGAGATCAAGATGGCAGGATAGAAGGACATGGAGCTCACCTCCTCCACAAATATATAAAAATAATCTATACGTGGAACAATTCTCACGGAATACTTACTGAACGTTGGCAGAAGATCTCATACAACCAAAGCTGCAAGAAAGATCACCATGTAAACTGGGTAGGATAAAAGGGGGGAAAAAAGTAATTGGAATGGGACCTGCACCCCTCGGAGGGAGCTGTGAAAGGGAAAAAGTTCCCTCACCCTGGGAACCCCTTTCACCAGCTAGGAGGTCAGAGGGGACAGATAGGGAGCTTCCGAGGCTCAGAAGAGAGTGTAGCAGCCAGTTTGCAGCAGGCAGGAGAGAGAGAGACCAGGACAGACAGTCCTTGCCACCTCACTGCACTTCCCAGCCCAAGACATGCACCTGCTGAGGCTGAAATCTGGGCAGATTACTGCCACTCCTACAACGGGTCCGGGTACGCAACTTCAGTGGATTTATACCAGTGGCTTTGTGAGTGCAGCGCCTGAGGGACATCCAAGCTGATTACCAGCATTCCCCAGCTGAGGTGGGTCTGGTGCAGGTTTTGTGGGTGCACACAAGCAGAAGCAGGGCTGAAATCTGAGCTGATTACCAGCGTTCTCACAGCAGAGGCAAGGCCAAGGGCAGTGCCAACAACAGTGTATTTTGTGAGCACATGCACTAGGTAACAGGTGATGGCACAGAGTGCCCGTCCCAGTGGACAGCCCCTGGAGAGGAATATGGAGCAGCTCCTTTCCCAGAGGGAGTGCTCCAATCCCACCTACCTCACAGTGCAGCTTAGAACTGGACCTGGGGGCTTCTATTCCAACAACTGGCAAGCAGACCCTGCTCTCGATAGGGCTGTGACAACCACAGAGCAGAGGAGGCCCTGCCCAACATCCAGTGCAAGCTCTGGTCATCACAACACCAATCATACCCCATATCAAGGGGATGATGGCCAGCTAACTCTGAGGAAAGACATGGCAGGCATCCATACCAAAAAACAGCCCTCACACCAAAAATAATGGACTCATGGAGGGTACACAGGGATGCTCCCAAATAAAAACAGCCCTTTGAGACCACAGTAGATAACTGTTTCCCCTAAATTCAGAGTCAAAGAAATATAAGTGAAAAAGCAGAGGAAACACTCCCAATTAAAAGAAGAGAAATCCCCTGAAAGAACAATGAAACAGACCTCTCCGGCCTGCCAGACTCCACGTTCAAAAAGGAGGTAATAAAAATGCTGAAGGAATGAAGAAAGGCTGTCAATAGAAATGCAGATCACTGTAACAAGGAAATAGAAACTATAAAGAGGAGCCAATCAAAATTAGACAACTCAATTGTTGAGATCAAAACCAAACTAAAGGCAATAAAATACCAAACTAAATAATGCAGAGGAACGAATAAGTGATCTGGAAGACAGAATAATGGAAATCACCCAATCATAACAGCATGCAGAAAGACAAATGAAAAAAAAAAAGAAAAGAAAAAGAAAGTGACATATGAGACCTATGGGCTGATATAAAGGATGCCAAGCTGTGCATAATAGGGATCCCAGGAGGAGAAGAGAAAGGGGGATCTAAATGTACTTGAAGAAATTATGGCTGAAAATTTCCCAAACCTAATGAAGCAGATGTCCAGATAAAGGAAGCACAGAGGGTCCCAAACAAGATGAACCCAAACAGACCTATACCAAGACATACCACAATTAAAATGGCAAAAGTTAAAGATAGGATTCTAAAGGCAGGAAGAGAAAAACAAAGAGTTAGTTACAGATGAACCCCCACAATGCTATTTGCTGATCTCTCTACAGAAACCTTGCAGGCCAGAAGGGAATAGCAAAATACATTCAAAGTCCTGAAAGGGAAAAACCCGCAACCTAGAATATTCTACCCAGCAAGATTATCATTTAGAATAGAAGAAAAATTAAAGAATTTTTCAGGCAAGCAAAAACTAAAAGAATACAGCAATACTAACTCTACCCTAAAAGAAATATTGAAAGGTTTTTTCTAAATAGAAAAGAACCCATAGGAAAGGGAAAATCAAAATAGGTAAAATCAAGTATGTAAAATGATTGTACACCACTTGAATAAGCCAGTACACAGATTAAAAAAAAAAAATCAAAAAATTTTGTGAAAGCAATTATAACTACAATGAACAGCAAAAGGATAAACATGAAAATGTAAAACAGGACATCAACGTCATAAAATAGGGGAGTAAGAAAATGTAGATTTTTTAGAATGTGTTTGAGCTTATAGGACCACCAGTCTAAAGCAAGTAGACACAGTAATGAGTTAACATACTTGAAAACCAGTGTAACCGCAAATCAAAAACATACAAAAGATTCACAAAAACCAAAAAGAGAACTCAAGTATAATATAAAAGAAAACCAGCTGCATCATTTGCAACCATTCTGTAGGTTTTCTTTTCCTTTTGTTTATGGCTTTCTTTGCTGTGTAAAAGCTTTTAAGTTTAATTAGGGTCCGCCGCCATTTTAAATCCAGCTCCATACAATGCTCCGCCATTGTTGCGGCCACGACTCAGGCTGCGTGACAGCACCCACAGCCAACAATTCTGCCACCACGGAGGATATATATCAGTACGGTAACACAAAGGATTTCACAGAGGGATCCAAGATTAACGTGAGCAAGAATCAGCAGGATGACGGTAAAATGTTTATTGGAGGCTTGAGCTGGGATACAAGTTAAGAAAGATCTGACTGAATATTTGTCTCAATTTGGGGAAGTTGTAGACTGCACAATTAAAACAGATCCAGTCACCGAAAGATCAGGCAGATCTGGATTTGTGCTTTTCAAAGACACTGCTAGTGTTGATAAGGTTTTGGAAGTTAAAGAACACAAACTGGATGGCAAATTGCTAGACGCTAAAAAGGTCAAAGCTTTAAAAGGGAAAGAACCCCCCAAAAGGTTTTTTGTGGGTGGACTGAGCCCAGATAGTTCTGAAGAACAAATCAAAGGATATTTTGGAGGCTTCGGAGAGATTGAAAATATTGAACTTCCCATGGATACAAAAGCAAATAAGAGGATTTTGTTTTATTACATACACAAAGAGCCAGTTAAGAAATTGTTAGTAAGCAGTTATCATCAAATTGGTCCTGGGAAGTGTAAAATCAAAGTTGCACATACAGGCAACAACAGAAAGGAGGAAGATGTGCTGTAGCTGGTGGGTGAGGTGGTGCTGGAGTCGTGACTGAGGTCAGGGCCAAAACTGGAACCAAGTAATAATTATTATGATCAAGGATATGGAAATTACAACAGCGCCTATGGTGGTGATCAAAACTATAGTGGCTACGGCTGCTATGATTATTCTGGGTATAACTAGGAACTACGGATACGGATAAGGATATGCAGACTACAGTGACCAAGAAAGCACTATGGCAAGGCATCTCAAGGGGGTGGCAGTCACCAAAACAATTGCCAGCCATACTACAAGGGGACATTGAAGAAAACAGGAGGAGATCGCTTGCAGGATGACATTGAAGATTGGTCTTCTGTTGATCTAAGATGATTATTCTATAAAAGACTTTCTAGTGTGCAAGACACAACTGTGTCCAACTGTACATAGCCGCCAATTCGTTTCAACTTTGTCTTCTGCTGTGTTATGACTCAATGTGGATTTGTTTATACAAATTTTACTTGTATGATTTCATGTTAAACCTCAAATAAATGCTTCCTTATGTGTTAAAAAAAAATAGGTAATTTGAGCAGGCTGATCACTAGAAGTGAAACAGAATCTGTAATTTTAAAACTCCCTGCAAACAAAAGTCCAGGACTGGATGGCTTCACTGGGGAATTCTACCAAACATACAAAGAACTTACACTAATCCTTCTCAAATTCTTCCAAAAGACTGAAGAGGAGGGAACACTCCCGAAGTCATTCTATGAAGCCACCATCATCCTAATACCAAAACCAGATAGAAACACTACCAAAAAGAAAATTACAGGCCAATATCTTTGATGAATACAGATGCAAAAATTCTCAACAAAATACTACCACACTGAATCCAACAACACATACAAAAGATCATACACCACGACCAAGTTGGATTCATCCCAGGGTCACAAGGATGGTTCAACATATGCAAATCAATCAATGTGATAAAGAAATGACAAAACCACATGATCATCTCAATAGATACAGAAAAAGCATTTGATAAAATTCAACATCCGTTCATGACAGAAAGAAAAAATCTTACCAAAGTGGGTATAGAGCGAACATATCTCAACATAATAAAAGCTATTTATGACAAACCTACAGCCAACATAACACTCAACAGTGAAAAACTGAAAGTCTTCCCACTAAAATCTGGAGCAAGACAAGGATGCTAACTCTCATCACTTCTATTCAACATAGTATTGGAAGTCCTAGCCACAGCAATCAGATAAGACAAAGAAATAAAACATATCCAAATTGGAAGGGAAGAGGCAAAATTGTCATTATATGCAGATGACATGATACTATACATAGAAAACCCTAAAGATTCCACACAAAAACTACTAAAACAGATAAATGAATTCAGCAAGGTAGCAGGATATAAGATTAACATACAGAAATCTGTTGCATTTCTTTACACTAACAATGAACTATCAGAAAGGGAAAGCTAAAAAAAAAAAATCCCTTTTAAAATTGCATCCAAAAGCATAAAATACTTAGGAGTAAACCTGACCAAGGTGAAAGACTTAAACACTGAGAACTATAAAATAGTAATAAAGGAAATTGAAGATGATTCAAAGAAATGGAAAGATATCCCATGTGCTTGGATTGGAAGAATATTGTTAAAATGGCCATACTACCCAAAGCAATCTACAGATTTACTGTGAACCCTATCAAATTACCCATCACATTTTTCACAGAACTAGAACAAATAATCCTAAAATTTATATGGAACCATAAAAGACCCAGAATTGCCAATGCAGTCCTGAGGAAAAGGAACAAAGCTGGAGGCATAACTCTCCCACACTTCAGGCAGCACTACAAAGCTACAGTAATGAAAACAGCATGGTATTGGCACAAAAACAGACATGGATCAATGGAACAGAATAGAGAGCCCAGAAATAAACCCACACACCTACAGTCAATTAATCTTCAACAAAAGAGGCAACAATATACAATGGAGAAAAGACAGTCTCTTCAGCAAGTGGTTTTGGGAAAGCTGGACAGCTGCATGTAAATAAATGAAATTAGTACACTCCCTCACACCATACACAAAAATAAACTCAACATGGCTTAAAGACTTAAATATAAGACATGACACCATAAAACTCCTAGAAGAGAACATATGCAAAACATTCACTGACATAAATCATAGCAATGTTTTCTTAGGTCAGTTTCCCAAGGCAAAAGAAATAAAAGCATAAACAAACAAATGGGACCTAGTCAAACATATGTTTTTGCACTGCAAAGGAAACCATAAACAAAATGAAAAGACAACCTACAGAATGGGAGAAAATATTTGCAAATGATGTGACCGACAAGGGCTTAATGTCCAAATATACAAAGAGCTCATACAGCTCAATATCAAAAAAGCAAATAACCCAATCAAAAAATTGGCATACGAGCTAAATAGACATTTCTCCAAAGAAGACATTCAGATGGCAAAGAGGCACATGAAAAGATGCTCCACATTTCTAATTATTAGAGAAATGCAAATCAAAACTACAATGAGGTATCACCTCACACCAGTCAGAATGGCCGTCATTAAAAAGTCTACAAATAACAAATGCTGGAGAGGGTGTGGAGAAAAATGAACCCTGCTACATTGTTGGTGGGAATGTAAATTGGTACAGCCACCATGGAGAATAGAAGGGAGGTTCCTTAAAAAACTAAAAATAGAGGTACCATATGATCCAGCAATTCCACTCCTGGGCATATATCTGGAGAAAACTCTAATTTGTAAAGATACATGCACCCCAATGCACTATTTGCAATAGCCAAGACATGGAAGCAACCTAAGTGTCCACTGACATGAATGGATAAAGATGTGATATATATATATATATATATATATATATATAATCCATGTTGCTGCAAATGGCATTATTTCATTTTTTGTTATGGTTGAGTGGAATACTTTTGTGTGTGTGTGTGTGTGTGTGTGTGTGTGTGTGTGTGTGTATGGATTATCATACTAAGTGAAGTCAGAAAGACATATCATATGATATCATGTATATGTGGAATCTAAAATATGATACAAATGAACTTATTTACAAAACAGAAACAAACTCACAGACACAGAAAACAAACATGGTTATCAAAGGGGGAAGTGGGTGGAGGGATAAATTAGGAGTTGGGATTAACAGATACACACTACTGTATATAAAATAAACAACAAGGACCTACTGTATAGCACAGGGAACTATATTCAATATCTTATAATAACCTATAATGGAAAAGAATCTGAAAAACAACATGTGATTACATCCATATATCTCTCTATATAGATATATATATATATCAATATATATACCTACATATATATATATCAATATATATACCTACATATATATATATATATATAATCACTTTGATGTACACCTGAAACTAACACAACATTGTAAATCAACTATACTTGAAAAAAAAAAAACCCCACTGGTTCAGCTTCTCTGGAGAACCCTAACACAGTGGACCTGAGAGGCACTGTTTCCCGGCCTCCACAGTCCCGCTTCGCAGTACACATATTGACTCTCCACACAGATTTGAGAGCTCCTCCTCTGTGGTTCCTGTGAGCTTCTCTTGCTGAGGGGAAATGAGAAGGAGGAGGTTAGTGGAATGAGTTACAGCCCCCACCACTACAGGTGATCTCAGTGCCTCCACTGGCACTCATCTTTCTCTCCTCTACCTTGGCAAGTCTGTGGCTTGCTTGATGGAGTAACCCAAATATCCTTGAGGGGGGCTGGCCAATAAACATGAAAAGATTTGTGTTTCAGACTATTAGTCTATATATTACTGTCTCATTGGTTTTCATTTTTAAGTCTTAAAACAATCATTTCAAAATAATTTTTAATGTAATGTTAAATAAGAGTGTGCAAATAAAGAAAATATACTAATTGAGGTAAATCCCAACTTATCACAGTCCAAACTACATATTCTTTTTGAGACAGCATATCTCTTTTGCTAATAAGGTAAAACTATTAAGTTCTCCATGTCCTTGTAAGTTGGATCTCCTACAGGAGCAAGAATAATCATATAAAGGGCTGGAAAATCTGCCTCCATTGAATCAAATAACAGGCTGTCCCCACTTCAACAGGTTATATAAATAAATCTGTTTGAGAAAGAGCTTTGCTTGGCAAAACAAATTAGAATGTATGTTTTAGCTTTGTCAAACCACACAAAGAAAATTATTAAGTATAAACTCAATTGAATAAATCTTTATTGAGCTCCCTCGGGGTGCATGAATTTAGGATCTATAATTTACATAAGTAGAAAAGTGTTACTTTAGCCCCTTAACAATTAAAAAAAAAGCAAATTACAACTTCTCCATATATTTCAAGTGAATCATTTAATGTGAGTGAGGCTCAGTTTGATATTACCATAAGTATTAACACATGAAAATGGGAAAGTATAAACATTTTCCCTTCTATCAAAAACAGGTTTGATGCCAGGATAAACTAGCCTGTTGGTTTAACAAAAGCTGATTAAAAAGGCTAGAGAATCTGGAAGTAAAAAGTGTACTTGGAAGCAATGTCCTCTGAGGGCTCATTCCCCTGAGGGCAGCAAAATGCTGAAAAATTTAACTGGCTCAAAAATTATACTGAGAGATCAAAAAGAATAGTTAGTCACAGCTTGGGAAAAAATTTTGAGAAGAGATGACACTAAATGTAGTTAGATTAATAATTCCAAAGTTTCCCTGGAGTTGTAACAGCACTCTGAGCTAACCAAAGGGGCTATAACCTCATGCTCCTTTGAACAGAGTGGTTTTAAATGATAGATTCTCCAGTGCACCAACTGTATTTTCAAGTATAATTCTAGTATTTGTACCTAGCAATACAGAAGAAAAAGCAGCAGGGAGAAAGTGTCAAGTATATAGGACATAAAAGGGTTTGGCAGCCCTAGAATTCCCAGTTTGAATCTTTTTCATCAGGAAAATCCCATTCCGGCTCAGTCCAAGGTGACACTGGAGGTGGTGCTGTTGATGGCCTGTGACAAGCAGGAGGCAACAGTGAAAGTATTGAACTCTGGCTTTCTTCCTTCATCTGTTAAAGAAACTCAAAATAAGGCTGTTGGTACATAAATTCAATACATTAGTTTTTTTTAGTAAAAAATAACTTTTAAAGAAATGTTAAATGTGTTTAAATTGTTTTTAGGTATTTTCACTTAAACATGCCTTTGATTCTGGTTATCCGAAAACAAGAAGAAGTAACAGTCAAATAAACCGACTTTTATCAGAATTATTTTGCCCTTACATCATTTCTAGCCAATATAGAAAAATAAAATGTCTCTACGTTAATCAAAATATAAGCTGAGGATAAAGTAACACATGATGATATTACGTTTGTCTTTACTCATTTTGTTTTGCAGAATGGAAATATTTTAGGAAGTTTACAATTAAACTACCAAAAACGTTTTCTTCTTTTTAACTTTACCTTATAAGAAAATTATTAAGAATCTTAGTAACCAAACTGTCCCATTAAGCCAAAAAAATGATGTGACTTTTTAATAGTATTAAAAAACATCTAGACAACAAAGATAGATCAGCTCACCTGTTTGAAGAAAACATGGGATAATAAACTGCTTGCTGATGGCCTGAAATTTTTTTGAAAAAATTATTTTAAAAAAGACCTCATATTAGAATGTAGATTTTTTTGGTGTAAACTATGTTAGAACTTAGGTTTAGAGCTATAAAACTCAATACACAAAAATTAAAAGGAAAAAATATATGTAAGGAAGCCCAATTCTTAGCTTCAACCTTAACTAATGGGAGGAATTAATTCTAGAGATAACCTTCAATTATTCGGTGACTTAACATTTATTAGGCACTTACTAATTATAAGGAACTATACTAGGCATTAAGGGGCTTAAAACAGATTAAAAAGACACACACCTTATTTCCAAAATGCTAACGCATTAGTTATCTGTGATAATAATTATTGTAATACCAGCAACTAACACTCTTGTACTGCTTGGAAGTTTCTAAAATGTCTTAACATAAGTGCAGTAATTAACGTCCAGAAAGATTAACTGATTTTTACAAGGTGACTTGATTAGGAAATGATACAGCTGAGACTGAAGCCCAAGTCTTCTGACTTCTAATCTAGTATTCTTCCCATTTGCTCATTGTCTCCACTTGCTTTTAGCATTGGTATTTTCTGGATTAGGCTACTGTATAGTTTTTTGATGAAAAGACTGATAAAAGATTTGAATTTGGCAAGAAGGAAATCTCACAAAACTTCTATAAAATACAAGACACAGATGTTTTATGCTATTTAGAAGTGACCAATATTACCTTTTCTCAGGATCTTGCTGCAAACAGAGCTGTACCAAGCTAAGGAAGGCAGGAGAGAATGTTTTTGAGGGCGGTGTTTGCAATCTGTCACTATTTACTGTGCGAGTTCCACTGGAGACATGTACACTTTCTCCAATCCCAGAGTCTACACCTGATCGGGAATTTTTCATTCTGGATTCCGACTGAGGGAAAATACTGATATCCAATGGGCTATAAGGAGGACCTTTCAGTTTCTGTAACAACATCTAAAAGAAAGAAAAATTTCCTTCAGTCATTTTCAGGCAAAATATTAAAGCAATAACAACAACAATAAAGGTCCTAAGAGTCTACAGCAAAGATGTTTAAAAGAAATTATGAGTGTAAGGGATCTTATGAAAGGAAAGTAGTTCAGGGATTTTAGCAGCATTTACCTGAGTCCTGTGCATGTCCTGGAAAGGTACCTGCCCACTGGCCAATTCACATGCTGTAATCCCAACGCTGTAAATATCTGACTTTACATTATATCCATGTAAATCCTGTAGAACAATTAATTTGAAGTTCTTTAGTGTAAATACCATTTAAAAAGTTACATACATATGCTTTTTTAATAAAGGGTGGTGAATAATAATGGAAAAAACTCATGAGAAATCAAGATATACCTAATATTTGGTATACATTTAAAAATTCCTAACTAATTTTGACAAGAAAGAATTTAGGGCTTCCCTGGTGGTGCAGTGGTTGAGAGTCCGCCTGCCGATGCAGGGGACACGGGTTTGTGCCCCGGTCCGGGAAGATCCCACATGCCGCCGAGTGGCTAGGCCCGTGAGCCATGGCCGCGGCGGGGCCTGCGTGTCCAGAGCCTGTGCTCTGCAACAGGAGAGGCCACAACAGTGAGAGGCCCGCCGTACCGCAAAAAAAAAAAAAAAAAAAAGAGAGAGAATTTAAAAAGTCTTGCAGTAGGCCTTTCATCAATCCAAATATAAGGGCACAACTGTCCTTTAGTCAAACTCAGAAGACACTTAAGACACATAGACAACCCAATGCAATGGCCACACCTGACCTGTCTCAGTAGTTCTGGACTCAGCCACGGCTGCACTGATGTGCTGAACTGTGGGAAATCATACACAGCCCTATGCTTCTGTCCGTGCTTAACCAAACTATGCAGATGGGACAGGCCAGAGAGGGTCACTAGGCCATCACCAGAAATGAGGATATGGCTGGCTTTAATACTCCTAGAACAAAAAGAAACAATCCTAAATACCAAGAAATTGGCCAATGAAGAAAGGATAAAAATCTGGTTAGAATAAATCCTTAGAAGTTATAATTTAAAGTTAAATGCAATATTATCCAATAAAAGATAGCCTCTCATGGTATTAACAAAACTTATAAAGATACGTCTAATGTAAAAATTTCCTTCATCAAATAAATTATAAAAGAGCCTTGTTTTTCATCCTAAACACAGAAACTGGAAACTAATAGAGCAGGATGGCCAATAGTCTGGTAAAGTATAATAAAACCTTGATTAATTAGAATACTGTCTGCTAGAAATCCTCAGTTAACCAGAATGCTGCTAAGAAACAACAAACAGTAAGAAAAAAAGCTTTGAGGTGAAACAAACAATAAGAAAACAAGCTTATTTAAAAGCAACTTAATTAAAAAGGAAAACAAAGTCCCAATGTATCTTAGAACAGCATTGTTTTTAACATTCAGCCAATTACTTCTGTACATACGGTTTGGCAACAAGAGAACTGATATTTAGTAAGATAATCTCAAAGTGCTACAGAACACTTAGGAAATCAAAGGTTTAGTTACAATCTGTATATGATATAAACATGACATAAAACTGAAAAGCACATAAAGCATCTCTTTATTTGCTTAAGGAAAAAACAAAACACAAGAGTTAACTAGGACCCCACTCCCCACAGCTTATACCCCAAACAGATAGGTTCTTGTAACCCTCATTATTGGGACTTGAGCTGTGCGAAGACAGGCACTCCATCCCAGCACGGAGCACAGCACCTGGCACAGAGGAAGTGGTCTGAACATTTCTGGTGAATGAATTATAAAATGTAAGCATCTACTATACCTACTGGTCCCTTCCTCCCTCAATTTTCATTTGCAAGTTTCCTATCCTCCATTCTAACACTCAACTGCTCCTTCCTAAAAGCTCCCTAAAAGCCTTCTTCCTCTCAAATTCTTTCACTTTGTAAAATACAAATAAGTAAATACCTGTGAATACAGCCATTCTGATGCAGATAGTTCAACCCTCTCACTGCTCCAAAGAGAATGTTTCTTATTAAAGTTTCACTCATTCCTTCAGGAAAGTAAGTCCTCAAGAGTTGACTTGCTGAACCTGAAAGAAACCCCTGAAATCTTCAGATGAACACTGAAAAGTGATTTTGCTTCTAGCTATGTTTTAAATGTTCTTATCAACCATAAACACACACACACATACACACACACGCTCGCATGCACACGCGTTACATTTTAGAGTCTAACCACTTTCTTATGCCAAGGTAATTTTCCTTCACCAATCTTTAAAAAGACTTTTCTAATGCCATGCTAGAGATTAGGAAAGTGAATTAACAATATTCAATATTACTAAAAAATACATACTGTGTGAGAACATACATATTTTAAATCCACAGGCAATTCACAAAAGCTATCCTAAAAATCAAAGCTCTAGAATCCATTCATTTATTTATTCAACACACCTACTGAACACTACTTGTGCTAGGTATTTTATGAGCACCTGGGGATACCAAAATGAAAAATACATACAGGATCCTGCCCTCGAGAAGCTCAAATCCAGTGAAGGAGACAGGTACACACACAGATGTTTACAATACAGTGAAATAAGTTTACAATGCAGAGAAACAAGGATAGGGATGGTGTGCACAAGAAGAAAAACTATTTTTGCTTGAAGAGTAACAGCAGCTCTCCACTGAGAGAGAGGAAGGAAACTGAAGGGAAAAATACAGCTTGTTCAAAGGATTGACTTCTTGGAGAAGCAATCAGTGGTGGTTTCAATGATCATGAGACCCATTCTACTCTTTTTTCTGAAGACTGAAATTCAACATGAACCAGATATAAAAATATATCATGAAATCTAGAATTGGCCATCAGATTTATAAATTAAAAGTAGTGAATCATAAATCTAAGATCACACTCATCCTTAATTATAGCATCCAGGCTAAACCATGAATTATTTTACCTAAAATGAGTTTTCTTACCATAGGCCATAAAAGGAGAAATAACCCAAAGCCAGCTGCCAACAGTGAAAACAGTCCAGTAAGTTGTAATATTGGGATGCCGGAAAAAGTGGGATAGAATCACTGCTTTCTAGTATAGAAACACAGAGACAAGACATTTAAAAACAACCTTTTTAGCTGATTCACGTTGTTATAAAGCAGAAACTAACACACCAGTGTAAAGAAATTATACTCCAAAAAAGAAGGGAAAAGTAAATAACAATAAAGTGGATTTAAATAATAAAACAAACCAAAAAAACCCAACCTTTTTCCTCATTATGAAGATAACAGCAGTAGTGGCAGCTTATTAGTACCAATAATGGAGCTTATTAGTACTAAGCACTGTTCTTAGTGCTATCATGTCTTTAAATCTCACAACCACAACCACTACACAAAGTATGTGATGTTATAATTCCCATTTTACAGAAGAGGATACTTAGAAACAAGTTAGAAAACTTGTCCAAAAGCACATAATTAATGAAAGTAGGATGTGAACTTATTAGACAGTCTGACTCCAGAGGTCACAGTCAATAACTATGCTGTGTTCTTATGATAGAAACATTTAAAAAATACATTAAAATATGAGTATAAAAGTCACTTCTAACATTAAATCATAGAACCACTGTTAACATTTTAGTATAATTTCTTCCAGTCTTCTTCTGTGCAATATACATGTGCACATATAAATAGTTAAAAAATTGGGATAATATCAAAACAAAATCCTTTCCCTCTTTGTATCAAAAATGATTAGTGACAATTGAAATGGTATTATAATATTCCTGAAATGCAATCTGTTAAAATTTATCAATTCAGAAGCTAGTTTTACTTAGCTGGATGAAAAGGACACTGTTTGCTTTTGTTTTTTCTATTTCCCTATACGATTATTTGTGACTGGACTGACGAGGGGTATTTAAATAAATTCCAGACCAGTGTTCCAAATATGATATTCATTTGAAGGAACTTACAGTAGTTGCCAAAGTTTGAATATATTTGCTCTTTCATGGATCTGGCTTCCAAGTATTCCTTCCAATCCTGTAATTGCATGTTTATTAGAAGAAAGAAATACCTTTCTCTAACAGAACTACTAATTTGCGAAAAAAAAATTCTTATAGGTGTAATCTCCTCAAATAGACATTAAATTAAATGTATCTTTTTGTGTGTGTGTGTATTTTACCTGTAAAGCTTTCAGGCGTTCTTCAGTGCAGTTTTCCAGATTTGTAATTTTTACAGTGACCAGTGTTCCTGTAGGAGTGTGCCGTGCGAGATGGACAGAAGTCAAGTTGTCAAATCCTCTTCCTATAATCAGACGTAAAACTTGTGTTAATGACCAAAGGAAAAAACTGATAATCTGGACTTCAACAAAATTAAAAATTTTGGCTCTTCAAGAAAACACTGTTAAGAAAATGAGAAGGCAAGCCACTGATTGAAAGTATTAACAATATTTATATCTGACAAGACTTACACACAGAGTACTATATAAAGAACTCTTATAGCTCTATAATAAATGACAAACATCCCAACTAAAAATTAGGCAGAAGATTAAATAGGTAAGCCACAAAAGAAGACACAGAAGTGGCCAAGAAGCACATGAAAAGATGCTCAAAATAGAGGAGTAGGAATTAAACACAATATACCATTACACACCTATTGTAATGGTTAGTATTGTGACTTGATAAACAAATTGTTACATTCAAACAATGGAATGTTACTCAGCAATCCCCTACTCCCAGTCCCTGGCAACCACTGATGTGATTTTTGTTTGTCATGTAAGTAGTATCATAGGGAGTACAGTTTTTTGTGTCTGGCTTCTTTCAGTTAGTATAATGCTTTTGAGATTCTTCCGTGTTTCAGTAGTTAATTTCTCTCTATTGCAGAGTAATAATCCATTATATGTATATACCACAATTTATTTTTATCTATTCATAAATTAATAAACTTCGCTTGTTTTCAGTTTTTTGTGACTACAAATAAAGCTGCCAAAACCATTCTTTAAGTAGATGTATGTTTTCATTTCTCTTTGGCAAACACCTGCAAGTGGGATTGCTAGGTCGTGTATGTTTAACCTTATAAGAAGTTGTCAAACTGTTTTTGAAAGTGGCTGAACCTCTTTGCATTCCCACAAGCCACGTATAAGTACTGCAGTTACTTGACATACTCACCAGCATTTGGTGTTGTCAGTTTTTAAACTAAAAACACCTAGAATGGTAATCTATTAATAGACACCTAATAAATGTTAGTTTCCTCCCTCTCTCCACAGTCACCAAATTCTGTCATTTTTATTGTTGAAATGCAGTTAATCTGAAATTCATCCCTTCCTTCCCAGCGACAAGCATCACTTGCCTTAGCTCAAGTCCTGTCCTTGTTCTCTGGATAGATGCAGTGATTTCCTCACTATACCCTGCATTCTCAACCAGGACATGCACCAAAACACTGATGGAACTACTTCAAAAGCCTGTGCCTAGTTCCCATTCACCAGTAATTTTGATTCAGGAGGCCTGTGATGGGATATAGGCATTGCAATTTTTAAAAAGACTCAGGTGATGAGGATGATACTCTGGCTATAAATCCCTGATATACTATATCTTCCAGATTGCTGCCTGGAACTGCTGCCAGTTGTCCTTCTAAATTCAACACTTTATCAAAAGAAAGGTACTACAGTGCAGCAGCTGAGAGCTTAGACCTTACAGTCACAACAGTTTGCTTTCAAATCACTAACTGTATGACTATTACTTCAATTCTCAGAGCCTCAGTATCCTCATCTGCAAAATGGGAGGGCTAAATGAAAAAATACATACAATATGTTCAGCCTGATGCCGATTAGATGCTATTATTATCATCATCACTATTCCATAATGTCTCTCTAGTAGAGACGATAAATTCCAAACCTTTCCTTAAATCCACTGAGTAACGAAGTTGGTACGTTGCAGGGCTGACAGAGAAAGTCTGAACTTCTATATATATACCCCATATGAGCTCTTTCACAATGGTTCCAAGCCTCCTTTTACAGATTTATCTACCCCTACTGCCTATTCTCCCTATGTTCCTGAGTCTAGGCACAGAGCAGCTATGTGATAGTCCTTCCTCAGTCACCTATTCGAGTAATTATTTTTTTACCTTTTTTGGATTGACACCATCTGAAAAGTCCTTTCTAATTTGGGGGCATTTTCCAGCAGTGCTATTTTAGAAAAGGTCAAATCCTTATTTCTCTTTTGGTCACCTTGACCTGGGCATGGGAGGGTCAATGACATAAGCTTGGTCAATTAGAGGATGAAGTGAGTGACAAAAGAAGCAGAGGCAGTCAGAACTCACACTTAAAACTTAAAACCTTACCTAAAATCCCATTCGTAGTAGAAACTTTTTCAGTTAAGTTGGAACTCACAAGTGGGGTCCAACATCATCTAGTGGGGTTAAAGTACCCTACTAGCGTACATTAACTAGGCTGCTCTTATGCTGTGACTCAGGCTACGGTTCTAGTCACATAGTTTCTCTTGGTTTCTTCCAAGCCCATTTCTCTAGCCAATGATTCTGTGAGTTAGCAAAATTGTTCAAAAAATTCTTTTAGTTTAAGTAGTAAGGACTGTTTTTTGTTGTTTGAATAAAAACCCTGACTAGAATGTTTAGTAAACTTTTGCTCATGCTTCAGGATCCAGCCCCTTTTTGCTATCTTCCTTGACTCCTAGAATAGACGAGTTGCACAGGTGAACGCTCCATCTTCTCTGTTCCCATAACACTTAGCACATCTCTACTATAGTACCTTCCAGTGCATAAGACAAAGCTATCTTTCATGTTTGTCTTCCCAGAGAGGATGTGAACTCCTCAAGTGTTTTACATGGCTTTATATTCCTAGCACCTAAGATAATACTCTTTGTATTATTTAAGAGATGTTTCTGAATACTCAGAGCAACTTTTCACAGGTATAAGGCTAAAAACAATAACTCAGCCAGTTCCAAACTTAACTGAAAAAAGTTTCTACTACGAATGGGATTTTAGGCAAGGTTTTAAGTTAAAAGAAAGTAATTTGGTTAAAGCACTGTAACTGAAAAGATTTACGATTTGGTTTAAATCAGACAAATGATCAGAAGTTCCCCACAATAAAGATACAAATAACAAATGCTTAGATTATTTACAAGTACTTCAGTGAAAAAGTAAAAATTCTAGAAGGTAATCTTGAAAAAAATCTGGGCTACTGTTTTAGGACAGATAAAATTAACAGATCCGTTTGACTGACAATTAACATTTAGTTTTATGCTGTGGGTAACAAGATAGACCTGCTTACAAAGTAATCTTTTTGTCATCAATTTCATTTCTAACAATGATGAGTCAATTATATGCAATCTAGAATGATTACCTATTTCCACTTGGAGTTCATAGTGAGAAACGTTGGTGGAACAGATAACTTCACTGGCTCTAGTGGATGGAGGCAACAAGGAAAGGGTTGGATCATCAACCTGCATTGTTTTAAAAATATGAAAACAAAATAGGTATAAACTTTTTGGTGCCCCAATTTGGTCCCCTACTCCAATGTAAAATACTGATATTGTCTTTTCAAACACACAAGTGCTCATTAAGAAGGCGCTGAAAAGGTGGCTTAAGAGACTGTTTTAAGATCCCAAGAGTATTTACAACAGCTAATAAGGGATGCTAGTTATAAAGCTATCAGCCTGTGAAGGGCGAGAGCGCTAGAAAAACAGATTTACAGGTAGTGAAGAATACTTTTCAGCACAATTTCCAGGAAGCATTCTTAGGAGTTGCTAAGAATGGCTGTTGACTCTTCAGGGTATCTAATAAATATATCAAGGGAAGAAATGAAAGGACCTATGAGGAATATTCTATTCTGGTGCTCTTACTTCAAGTGGTTGTCAGTTACAATCATTACACATACACGCATCTGCTCAGCTAATGGAAGTGTTAACAGTCAAGGAACAATTTCCATACTAAAACCTATTCAAAGAAGCTGAAGAAGTTTTTCAAAGATGAGATGAATCAGAAGGGAGGTCAGAAAGAAAAATAAGCCTCAAGAGATGGGAGAACAGGATAGGGTACAGAAGTCCTGAGTTAATGACCATGCACCACTATGGCCTTTCACGGGATACTATGGAGTCAGAGTGCTAGGTTTGCACCAGATCCCAGTGGCACTGAAATAACTTGCACACAGGAGAAAGAAGAGGCCAACACCACTGGCATCATATGACAACCATGAGGATCTCTAAAAGGACACCAGTACTCCAAAGGCACTTAGCAGCCTTTACAGGCACCAGCAGGTGGCAAGAATCTTGTTACTACCTCCAAGGTTAAGAGAAGGAAGAAGGGAGTTAGAAATGACATTACTATGTACTAGGAATTCTGCTAACTATTTTTTACATTTGACTCTACATGTTCCCCAAGCTTTTAAGAGCAGAAAAATATAATTGTAAGCTCATGGTAAAAGGTGAATAATCTGCAAGAGGGATGAAAGGCTAGAAAAAGAAATTCTACCATACGATTGGAAATAATCCCAATGAAGAAAGAAATGTGAATAAATCAATGCAATTTCTTTAGAACAAGTAGTCTTAAACTCAGATTTAAAGAACACATATAAGAGAAAGAAGAGCATATAGCAGTTTAAAAAATGTTTAAAGTGATAAGCTATAAGTCTGTCAGGAAGGCTAGAGCACAGAATGAACTGAGGCTTACAGTTCACTGCTTGAAACAAATGGCATCAGGTTACCAGATGAGGGATTGAAATAAGGCTAATCAACCTCTACTTTGCTTCCCTCAACTCCATTAGGGAAATAGTCTTCTTTAAACTAGAAGCACTTAGGTTGTAATTAAGTAGCTGAAGCTCAAAACAGGTTGTTTTAAACAGGTTCAAACCTCCAAACCAAAGACAATTACATCTAGGATATTAAGTCTGTAAATATAGTAAAACTCAGATGAGAAACCCAAATGGAAATAGTCAAACATTGACTCAATTTTCAAAAAAGGGAAAAAAGGATAAAGGGGCAAGCTTGATGCTGTTGCCCAGTAAGGTTTGGTATCAAATCACTACACAAACGAGTTATGGACACTTAAGAAAACAACATGGTAATCACAAGAAGACAATATAGGTTTACTAAAAGTAAATCATCTAAAAACTAACCTCACTTTTCTTTTTGATTTCATGACCAGTTAGAGAATTAGAAAGCAAAAATCATGGCAGAGTCCTTGTCCTTGTCAAACTTTTTAATAACTTTTTGAACTAAAAATTCAAAAGACCTGGTTAATGAATAATCTGGGAAAAAAGTCATGAAAACAATACCATTTACAATAGCACCAAAAAGAATAAAATACTTAGAAATTAACTTAACCAAGGCAGTGAAAGATTTGTACAATGGAAACTACAAAACATTGCTGAGAGAAATTAAAGAAGACATAACTGAATGGAAACATACCTCATGTTCAAAGATTGGAAGACTTAATATTATTAAAATCTCAAGGGATCCTGAATAGCAAAAACAATGTTGAAAAAGCAACAAAATTGGAGGACTCACTCTTCCTGATTTCAAAACTTACTACAAACCTACAGTAACTAAAACAGTGTGGTGTTGACACAAAGACAGACATATACAGCAAGAGAACAGAATAAAGAGCCCAGAAATAAACCCTTACATATATGGTCAAATGACTTTTGACAAGTGTGCCAAGACCATTCAATGGAGCTAGGACAGTATTTTCAACAAATGGTGCTGAGAAAACTGGATATCCAGATGCAAAAGAATGAAGTTGGACCCTTACCTATAGAAAAATTACTCAAAATGGATCAAGAAAATATTTGTAGGTCATACTTCTGATAAGATGTTAATACCCAGAATATAGAAAGAACTAAAATTCAACAACAAAAAACAAACAACCCAATTCAAAAATGGGCAAAGGACTCTGAATAGACATTCTCCACAGAATACATGTATGTGGTCAATAAACACATGAAAAAGTGCTCAACATCACTAATCATTAGGGAAATGCAAATCAAAACTACAATGATATACCACCTCACACCCTTTATGATGGCTGTTATCAAAAAAGCAGAAAATGAGTATCAGAGAGGATGCAGAGAAACTGGAACTCTTGTGCTCTGCTGGTGGGAATGTAAAATGGTACAGCCACTGTTGAAAACAGTATGGTCATTCCTCAAAAAATTTAAATAGAATTACCATAGGATCCAGCAATTCCACTTCTGGGTATATACCTAAAAGAATTGAAATCAGGGTCTCAAAGAGATATTTGTACTCCCATGTTCATAGCAGCACTATTCACAATAGCTACAATGTGGATGCAAACCAAGTGTCCACCAACAGATGAATGAATAAGCAAAATGTAGTATATACATATAATGGAATATTATTCAACCTTAAAAAGCAAGGAAATTCTGCAGTATGCTGCAACACTAGTGAACCTTGAGGACATTATGCTAAGTGAAAAATCTCAGTCACAAAATAACAAATACAGTATGATTCCACTTATACTGGTACTTAGAGTAGTCAAAGACCAGAAACAAAGTAGAATTGTGGTTTCCAAGAGGCAGGGGAATTATAAGGGAAGGAGGAGCTACTGTTTAATAGGTACAGAGTTTCAGTTTTACAAGATGAAGAGTTACAGAGATGAATGGTGGTGATAGTTGTACAATATTATGAATGTATTTGATGTCATTGAACTGTACACTTTAAAATGGTTAAGATCGTAAATTTTATGTTATGTGTACCTAGCACAATAACCCCTCCCACAAAAAAAGCAGCACTTGTGGAAATTTCCTGAGTTCTAGGCCTCTCTCTTGGTAACAGCAAGGAGTCAACAACAGACACTTTACTTTCTAAACACTACCTGTCTGAAGGGTAATACTTGAATGAAAACTAGGATTGGATACTATATCCTATTGTACAACAAGGTACGTAACTAGAAGACTTTACATTATTAGCGAGTAAAAAGCGAAATGACAAAAATCATGACAATTGAAGATAAGGTCAGAATAAATTTAAAAATAGGATTAACTGGGATTACTCTATTTTGTAGGACTAAGGTATCTGCGAGGCAGGTTCTATTTTATAGAAATAATTATAATATAAAATGAAAATTAAGAGATTTAGAGGGGAAGATCCCAGAGAAATATTTATTTCTCAGCATGTTTCTTTAAATATTATTTAATACATCAGGCATTGCCCAGGGATGATAAAGATAAAAAAGACAGGATGCCTATTTTATGGGGATCATGTGGAGAGACATATACATCAATCATTGTGAGATAATATAGTAAATGCCATTTTATGAGGATGTCTAAGATCTGTAGGACCATAACAGAATTAAAGGTACAAGAGCAAAGGCTTCAGAGATGTGATATTTGAGCCAACTCTTTAAGCACGAGGAAGAATTTTAGAGGGGTATTTCAAGCAGAATTAAAAGTGTGTGCTAAGACTCAGTAGCAATAAATGAAACTCAAACATCAGACATATTCCATACCATTAAGAGTCCTTATAAAACACTAACAAGTTTAGGCTTTATCCCATACGCTTTAGGAAACCAATGGCAATTTTAAAGCTGGAAAGTGGCACAAACAGGCCTGTATTGGTAACAGTGTTGAATACTGATCTGAGTAGGAGAGGAGGTTATATGTGTGTCTAGGAAACTAGAGGCAATGTGTTTACCTGCAACAGTCCAGGTGAGACATGATGAGATTTGAGTAGCAGCAGTGATCAGGTGAAGGAGGGGATGGACTCAAGGGCATTTCAGAGACAGATCCGTAAGACTTGGTGTGTAACTAGATGTGAGGGCAGAGGAAGAGGCAGTGTGAGGATAACTCCAAAGTTTCTAGTTAGGGTGATTTAGTAGATGGATTTTCATTTGCCAAAGCAGGAAATTCAATAGGTCAGTGAAGTTTTGAGAGATTAAGGTTTTACTCAAACTACACAGAGATGCCTTTGAAAACTCTAACCAGAGGAATTCTACAGACACATCTGGTGCCCAGGAAAGAGTCCAACGTTGCAGGTAAAAACTTAAGAATCATCAGTCCTACCTGATGACAGGGTCCCCTCACAACCTAAAGGAAAACCTCAGGTAGCTTCAGACAATCTGAAATCTGAGCAACTGAAACCACAGGAGCCGGTGAGACTGCTTAGGGAGAGTCTGTTTAGGCAGAAGAGCAGAGGCCAATTACAGACTTCTGGAGAATAGCTTATGTAGAGGAAAAAGAAACAGTAAAAGAAGAAAAGTGAAAGAAGAATGAAGTAAAGAAAAAGAGATATAGGAAAACCAGAAATTATATTCTGTAAAATGGTGTCACAGAAGGCAAAAGAGGAGTATTAATTGTACTTAACCATTTTCTTACCAAGTTTCGATGGGTACTGGTTTCAGACTGTTTTTCAGGTCTGAGTGATTCAACCTGTGTTCGTGAAGTGCAGAAACAATCCTGTAAATTCAGAAATACACTAAATAAGTGAAAAATAAGTCACAAGATAAGTAAGGGTGGCATGTGGATACAAAAAAGTCTGTTGACTGGGGTGAGGAGCAGAGAGAAAGCGCAACGTGCAGGAACCTGAACTGGAGCCAGGATTCATACTGTGGAGGTAGACAGTATGGGAGAGAACGGAGAAGCAGCTGGGTATGCAGAAGACAAATTTCATATCTGCTATAATTTTACTTGGCGCTATCTCTGATTCTTGCCCTCTACCCTGGAGGTAATAGTATCAATTCATTTTTACTGCTGGTGTTAATTTTTAACCCTTTCATAATCTTTGCAGTGTTTTTCTGAATACTTAGCTAAAGATATATTCTGCTATGCTTATCATGTTATTTTTATCTTGATCCTCAGATTTTCTTTTTCCCTTAAGTGTGGGGACCATGTTTATCCACATTAAACCACACATTGAGTATATCAATACTTGGAACCAATTTTGTTCCGTAAGGTGATAAACATCTCTAACCAACTCAAATCAAATTAAGAGACTTAGTTCCAGTATCACAATTTACACTTTCCTGCATTTCAACTCAGTGTTCCGTTATCACATATTGTCAATAAAGAAATGTAACACCTACACACGTTAGTGGCGTAAAGCTGATGTTATACTTATTTAGGAAGAAAAGGTATGTCAAAAGAAAAGTATAAACAAATTGTATGAAAGAGACTTTTAATTATTTTCAAGCATCTTATGAACATTCTTTTTTTTTTTTTTTTTTTTGGTGGTTTTTTTTTTTTTTTTTTTGGTGGTACGCGGGCCTCTCACTGTTGTGGAACACAGGTTCCGGACGCGCAGGCTCAGTGGCCATGGCTCACGGGCCCAGCCGCTCCACGGCATGTGGGATCTTCCCGGACCGGGGCACGAACCCGTGTCCCCTGCATCAGCAGGCGACTCTCAACCACTGCGCCACCAGGGAAGCCCTGAACATTCATTTTTATATGAACATTAAAGTATAAAATCAAATGAGTCTTTAAGACAAGTCCATCCACGTCTATTTTGCAGTCACTTACTTAAAGTTAATCAAACTTCCTTTAGCTTAAAATATGCCAGAATTTATCATTAATCAAACCAATCATTTTCCCAGTTAGCCTAAATTACTGATTAAGTTGAATTCCTACAGTCTGTACATATCAATCTTACCACAATAATTTGACATATATCCCCACCGTTTTATGTAAAACTCGCCCCTGAAGAACAGGAGCTAACAGTCAAGATAGCTGTAGAATCATTTCCTTTGCAAAGTTTCTACTGGTTTGTGTAGGGTGAATAAAATTTACAATAAATGTTTTTGAAGGTACTTAATACTGTTGTTCATATAAAAAATAGCCACCAGTTACATCATTTATATATTATATTTGGTACTTACATATATTTTCCAACATTTGCCCTGAATCTTTCACAATAATCATTCATACTATTGTGTGGGAAAGGGTTAGCAGGCCTAAAACTGCTCTCCTTGGGAAGGCCTGTTTGCAAGGTTGACCCTTGGCTGGTATCTAGGAACTCAGATTTTGGGAGGGTTCCCACCATTCTCCAGTAAGAATGGATCATGGTGTGCCTAAACTGTCTATGCAAACAACATGGTTTATGCTGAACACCTGCTTTCTTTCTGGGAGTCTGGAATTTTGTTCCTGCTGTTCCTTTGAAACCACCACTTCTTAGCTGCCAAATAGAGGTAAAACTTGAATGAGGAAGAATCCTTCATAAGCAAAAACATTAACTTTATCTCAGTTATACAAATACCTCACTGAGGAGAAAACATGAATGTTTTGATTCAAAGGATTCTAAATATTTCATTGCAAGAAGAATACAAAGTAAAATTATTAACAAACTGAACAAATATAAATGACCCTATCAAATTCTATTTTTCCAAAAATCCATAATTATGAAATAATAGATTAAGTAAGATGTCCTTTCCCCCAAATTTTGAAGCCCTGGGCAACCATACAGCCCTTTGAAGCTCAGTATCTCTATCTATCAAATGCCCTTTTACATCTCATCCAACCTACAAACTGACATAAAATTGTTAATCTTAAGTAATCCTTTAGAGCAGGGGTCAACAAACTATGGTCCACAAGTCAAATCTGACCCACCACCTGTTTTAGTGCATAAAATTTTACAGAAACACAGACACATTCATTTGCATTTATTTACATATTGCCTATGGCAGCTTTTTACAAGAGTAACTTAATAGAGATCACATAGCACACAAATACTACCTGGCCCTCTAAAGAAAAAGTTTGCTGATCCCTGCTTTAGAAAATGAGGTAGATATTTCACCTCAATGTATTTTCCAGATATATAAAGCTCCCCTTTTAAGTAGATAAACTTTACTTTAAACATAAAGTAAATGCATTATGTATTTTCCAAATAACTAACAATACAGTCTCCTAACTTCATAGTTCTGCCTCTCAGAATTGGCAAGTGATAGAGTGGATTGGCAGATGTGAGTTTGAGCCCTGGCTCTAATTCTTTGCAATCACGGGCCAAACTCCAAATGAGGATTATACCACCTGCCCTGCTTACAATTTTGAAGACTGAGAGAGATATAATACATGAAAGTATTTGTAAATTACAAAACATCATACAAATGCACCCATCACTTTTTAAAAGATCACTGCTTTAATAATTCAAATAATCAAATAACGTATTATATTCTACATAAGACACAATGAAAGTCCTAAAACTACTTAATCTAGAGTAGATACCATGGACTTAATATAAACAAAAACCACGTTAGTATCTATACATCATATTAGACAATGATCCTAATGTTTCCTGTCTTGTTAAGTCAAGGGGCTTATTTTTCATACTATTTTGCTTGCCTTTAGTCAGATGGAAATTTGTCAAAGGGATTTTTGAAAGATTTAAAGGATAAGGCATAGCTAACTGGATGGAAGAGTAATGTCTAAGGACAGTAAATGTATGAGAAAAGTGGGTATGGGACAAAGGAATAGAGGAGTATATCAGAAAAGTATAGGAGAAGCTCTTTTTTAAAGAGACAAAAACTCAATGATAATTTAACTCATTTTTAAAGACCAGAAGTCTTTCAAATCAAAATAATATCTCAGAGCCTAAGAATATTCCATCAGAGTATGCCTATTAGGGCTTTGCACTAACATCTAATTACTCTATTGACACAAAATTAGATCCACGCTTATAAAAACTTACCAAAAGAGACATTGAATTGCTTTAGTTCACAGAAAGTGAGAAAAATCCATCTACTCCAAAGAAGATTTCTGCTTTATCTTCAAGATACAGAAATATCCTAGTATAAAAACAGAAGCAAAATAACTTATATTTACATACAAATTCCTTAAAGATCTAGTTGCCATAAACCCACCACTATTTGGGCAGCTATTCTTTGACACAAGGACTACAGACATTTCTGAAAGGTGTCCTTAAAGAGCATTTCTGTTTACTGAACACTATTTGGGATCTGACATCACAACAGAAAGGCAGAGTGAAGTTGAAAGGAGGTTCTGAATATTTCCAAATCCTCAATAAACCTGCATCCCTTCTTCCTTATCTTTTCTATACTACTTTTTTAGAGAACCCTAAGCAAATGTAAAAACAATACAGAAAGGCAATGTTGGACCCACTTTTAATACAAATGATGCCCAAGAATTTCCAATGGTTCTACTTAGAAGTAAACTTTGAATCTTCCAAAGCTTCCTTATCCGATTAATTACCTATTAAATCATCTAGGGTAACTGACCGGCAAATTTGGTAAAGAGTCAAGATTAGCAACAGAGTAGGAATTAATTACATTTTCTTCTTGCCATGTTTAAAAAAAGATTTTTTTTCAGTTTTCATGTGAAAATAATATTTTCTGTAGATTGAATATTTTTTATGATTCTCAGTTCTCATTTCCATTCTTCTTGGAATTTACTGACAGATAGGAAAGATATGCAGATTATTACACAAATAATTCCTGTCCACTTTCACTGATGGAGTATTAATCTCAATAGTTTATGAAGGCAGAGGTTTAAAATAGTAATTTATTCAGATTCAAGGAGCTACAAAAGCACCACCAAAAGTTTCCAAATCTTTCCTAATAGAAAGGGTGGCAATGTTAGAAACTTGCTAGTGCTGGATATTCCCTTACACCTACCCAGTATCTCTTTCACCTAAATTGTGGTTCATTATTTCATTTTAATGAAGTCCCCAAGTTTGATCAAGGCATCTGCAAACATCTGAACAAAATGAGAAAGAAAAAGCTTTTGTAAACCATAGATATACAGCAGCATCCAATTTTATTGCTAAGAAAAGATGTCAGTTTATTCAGGATATTCACTACAAACCAAAGGAAGAGAATGGGAAGAAGAAAAAAACCCGAAATGGTTTATTTTTGTCACCTGCCATTCATTACCATCAATTTAAGGCACTGGTGTTTGCTGTGTTACAAAAGAGGTAATGCAAAACCTGCCCTGCTCACTTTCCAGGGTGATTCGGATCAATGAAATACTTTATCTGAAAGTGCTCAGAACTACCAAATACTGTATCAATAAGAGCTTGAGAAGATGCTCTGAAAGGTACCAAATGGTAGGACTCATTTGGAAAGTAAGTTGGCAATGTTTTGATAACTATAAAAATGTTCATCCCTTTTGACCCTGTAAAATTCTCACTTCTAGTAATCTATTCTAAGGAAATATCCAAGTAAATGAAGAAACTACAGGCATGTAGAAAGTAATTACCCTGTTACCTGAAACGGTCAAGTATTCATCCCACAAGTGTTTAATGAATGGCTGTTATGGGTCAGGCACTGTGCTGGGCACTGGGGACACTCACTAGTGATCGAGGCAGACAAGGCCCTGACCACTTGGAGCATACATTCCTACAAGCAGAAAGATCAGGGATGTCATGATTAACTGAATTTCCTGGTTCTCAGGAATTTGTTTCTTGCTCTTTCTGTGTAATATCAGTTAAGTTCTTTCTTAAACAACAACAAAAAACCTTTAAACTCCATTACATTATCTATTTTTCAGAAAAACTCATAAGAAACGGACACAACCTGTGAGAACTGTCAGTACTAAAGGGGTTGCCCACGTGCGTGGCTTAACCCCAGAGGATTTTGCTTTAGATGTGACAGACTATTAAGAGATAATTTTATGAGACATTTTGAGGTCAAGGCAGCAGCTCCCTGCTAAG
>NW_006797096.1:2396814-2453175 GCF_000442215.2 Lipotes vexillifer | reverse complement strand
GGGGGGGGGGTGCGGGGGGGATCGCTGGAGAGCGGGGTATAGATCTGCCCTCATAATTTTCTCCTGTATGCTCTTTCACTAGCTATGAACATAAACCCTTTTCAAAAATTCACACTTGAGACTTGTATTTCTAAATGTATTTACAAGTATATCAGTGTGGTCCCTCGCAATTATCTCTAAGAGAATTAAAATAAAGCTTTCTAAATGATTTAAATTTGTTCTAAAATAGAATGGTTCCTCCGAAAGCTTTAATCTGAAAGGTTAACACTTTCTGCGACAATCGGAAGGCGCATCTAAATTACAGAACTCGGGTTTTCAGTTAATTTAAGCATCCAACAGAGGCCCTTGTTACAGGGAATGCAAAAAAGCCAGATTTAACTCTCTTTGCGGAGCTTTAAAATTACTGTAATTTTCAAAGTTATCTTGGGAACCCATAAAATCTTAAAAATTATAGTCACGCACAACTCGGTAGAATTTTCCAAACTTAGCATCGTGACTCAGGCTTTCAAAAAATATTTACTAAGCGCCTACTGTGTGCCAGGAACTATCCTAGATAGGCGCTGTCACCAATTCCAATCGAGTTCTGAGGAAAAAGGTACGCGACACAACAAACTCACGAGGGAAAAACACAACGCTGAACTTAAATACCGAGGACGAAACGCGGCTTGAGCGTTCAATTACGTAAAACCTTCCTTCCGAGTCCTGCTTTCGGGGACTTTGGAGCGAACTCGCAGAAGGCGGCACACAGAGCCGGGCCGGACGGCACCTCGGGTCTGGAGACTCCGCGCGCGTGTGAGTGCGGCCAAAGGTGACAGCAGGGGTGGGGGTGGCGCCGCGGGCAGCTGGGCCCCGCGCACCTGGCACCGCCGACCCCAGCAGGCACCGCCTACCCCGCACGCAGGTGCCTCGGCCGCCACGCAGCCCGGGACCCCGGGCCGAGCCGGAGCGGCGCGGCACGCAGGGGCCGCTCGCCACGCCGAGCCGGACTCCCGCCACGGCTCTGTCGGCCTCCCGGGCTCAGGCTGGAAGCAGGGCGGCGAGTTCTAGCCTCGAGCTTCCATAGGCGTGCGCTGGCGGAGCCGCGCTCCCTCACTTCGCGACCAGACCGTAGCTCTTCCCCTCCCCAGCCCGGCCTCCCCTCATTACCCTGGCGGCGACTGCGGCCAGCGGCTCTCCTCAGGCGGCCAGCGGTGCGGGGCCCGGGCGCCAGGCCCGCCCAGCGGCAAAGCGAGCGCGCAAGGCTCGCTCGCGGCACAAGCCGCGGAGCCAGGAGGGCGGCGCAACCCGTCCGGCACTGTGGGCCTGGAATTCGGCCCCAACCCCCAGCAGCCCTCCGGCACTGGGCTCGCCCCACCCTGGCCCCAGGGTCGCGGCCCCGCCCCCGCCCCCGCCCCCGCCCCCGCCCTCGCCCTCGCCCTCGCCCTCGCCCTCGCCCTGGCCCCGCCCCGCCCCCGGGGTAGCAGCGAGGGGCGTGGCCTTTAGAGTTAGGGGCGTGGTCTAGAGGAAACTACAATCCCCAGCAGGTCGTGCGCTGGTGCCGTGCAGGCTGCTGGGAGAATGGGTTTCCTCCTCTCTTCCCCAAATGTGTGGGGGCTGTCATTGACCTGGAGTAGCTGCAAAACCGAAGTCGCCGAATGATGATGTTGTGAAATCGCCAGTCCGTTCCTGCCACGCCCGGACGGTTACTGGCAGCGGCGGCCGCTTCTGCTGCTCCTCTCAGGCTGCTGCCGCTTTAGAGGCTTCTCCCTGAGCAAGCGGGTGCGAAGGACGGAGGACGCCGGACCATTCCTGTGAGTAACCTTCCCGCGCACGACTCGAACTTGCCCTTGCCATCCTCCCTTGAAGGCAAAGGAACCTCCCCACCCCGCGCTCCTCCCGGTCTTCGGAGGTCACGCGCGGACACCGGATCCTGAGCTGGGTACCGGAGGACTGGGTCCTCGCCGGGTCCGTCCCCCCACCCCCCTACCGCCGCGGTGGGAAGAGGGTGGTTTCCCAAGTGTAAGTGCGAAGTGTTGGGCGTTGGGCTCCGGCCTCGGGGTGCACCCCAGCAGCACCTCTCAGGATTGGCAGCATCCCATCCTCTGCCGGACAGCACCCACCTGGTGCCCCATCCTTGAGCGATAAGCGGCTTTAGTGTCTGGACGTTAAACCTTAAGCCTTGGTCGCCATCTGTGATGTGAGCGAGACGAGAGGATATTGGAAAGAGCTCTTTCTGTGTTGAGTTGGGCTTTTCTTGCGATTGATTTTGAGCCAGACACCGCACGTCTTTTAAAAGACGCCTTTAGTTTCAAGCGTAAATAATGGATATTGGCAGATGTCCTTTTAGAACCAGAGTAAAGATAGTCTCCTAAACACTTAAAAGATTTCTGGGTCATTATAAAAGCGGTGAACTCAGTTACTTGCCCACGAACCTTTTATTTAAACCTGCAGTTTCTGCGTCAGAAACTAACTTTTCACTGGAAATTCATCAAGCTAGAATGGACCATAGGAATAAAATGAAATGGACTCTTCCAGTTTACTTTAGTTTTGTTTTGTTTTATCTATTTCAGTGATTATTTTTTCCTGACCTTCAAATCTTTGCTGTAGAATTGGAAGCTACAGCATGTTAATAGCATGTCAATGGTGGTGCAGTGACACTTGCGAAGAAATTGTGAAGGACATTTGGTGGGGAGAAAGGGCAGGGATGAAAACACTTGATCATTTCAGCAGTTATTCCAGCTTTCTGTTTTTAAAATTAAGTAATGTTCAACAAGTCTCAGACATTCAGCAAACACATACTGTATGAAAGACAGTGTTTTATTATTTTGCAGATTTTTATTCGTATGGTGAGGGGGGTCAGAAAGACAAAAATTTGAGTACTTTCAATCAGCCAGGCATCTCAGTTATGAGCTGTATGTACATTTGATCACTTAATCACTATAATAACCCTGTTGCATAATCTGAGGCTCAGCTTTGCTTATGTAACAAGTGGAGATTCATACCTAGATCTGCCTTACTTAAAAGTTATAGGTCAGGTAACTTGTACCTACTTCAGAAATTACTGACCTTAAAGGTTAGATGATTCAAAAGCATTTTCCAGCGTTATTTCCTAATACTGGTTCCTACTACATACCTTGGACATCTAGAATAAGTTATGAACCCTGCTTTAGTACTTTTGAACCAGTTATTCTTTCTGCTTGTAATTCCCATCCTCCACAGAGCTGCTCATTAAGACCCTGAAAGCCCGTTACAAATCCACCTGTTTACTTAATGTAAGCCATGATAGGACTTCATCTCAAAGGTCTTTCCAGTTCAAAGGTTTAGTGGTTCTGAAGTTGAAAATATGAGCCAAGGAGTGTTATTCTCTACTGCAAATGGTTAACATCTGTAGTCGCAAAGAGTAGAAAAACTTGTTTCTTAAGATTTTTTACTTCAATACCCAAAGTATATTTAAACACCAATATAAGGAATGAGGCAGATGATATTATTTCATGTTTATTTTGATCTTTGTTTATATTTTGATCTTTGTTTATATCATCTGTACCAGTTTTTGAACCTCTTTAGTTACTATCCTGTTTAGTTGGTAAGAAATCTGAGGCATTAAAGTAATATTCACATTTAAAATAACTTCATAATTGAATGAACTAAATTATTCATGATTTCCAGTCATATTAGTTCAGATCTGCAGTGATCATATAATAGGAAACATTTGTATAGTGTTAGATACATTTGTAAGTGTTAGATACCCATCTAAATATTTTACCTATATTAACTTATCCTCACAGTAGCAGTGTGAGATGTTCTTAATAGATAAGCAACTGAAGCAGAGGATAAGTTAACATACCCAAGGTCATTCAGCTACTAAGTGGTGGAATTGGGTGTCAAACCCAGGCAATCCCAGAATCTGTACTCTAACATTTATTGAGCACCTACTGTGTACCAACCCTACAACTAGATGCTTTTATTATAATTAGGTCATTTATCTTTATAACTGTCTTATGTAGAATGGAAGGTCAGCATTTAGTGACTTGTCGAAAGCCACAAGATAAATAAATGGTATAGCCAGGATTTGAACTCATGCTTGCCTTTCTTCAAAGTCCATGTTCTTCTACTTTCCCTAAATAATCAAATCCTTAGTAAATACCTTCAATGGAACAGACAATGTGCTAAGTGCTAGAGATTTAGTCTCTGCTCTTAAGGAATACAGTCTGAAGAAGGAAAGAGACAACTGGGATAGTCTGTTAATGGGATAGCAGCATACAGAGAGCAGCACGCAGAAGTACTATGGGAACACAGAGACAGGGCAGTGAAATCTGCCTGGATGGGAAGGCTTGGGCCAGTCTTGGAAAAACAAATAGGAATTAGCCTGGCTAAAGAAAAGGAGAAGGGGTTGTTGTGGGCTGAATTGTGTTTCTCCAAAATTTCTAAGTTGAAGTCCTAGCCCCCATAACCTCAGAATGTGACTGTATTTGGAGATGAGGCCTTTAAAGAGGTAATTAAGTTAAAATGAGACCTTTAAGGTGTGTTATAATTCATTCTGACTGGTAACCTTATAAGAAGACGAACTTTGGATACAAAAAGACACCAGGGACATGTGCATATAGGAAAAAAAAAAACATGTGAGGACACATTGAGAAGGCAGCCATCTGCAAGCCTCAGGAGAAACCAGTGTTGCTGACATGTTGATCTTAGACTTCTAGCCTCCAGAACTGTGAGAAAATAAACTTCTGTTGTTTAAGCTACCCAGTCTGTGGTATTTTGTTATGGTGGCCCTAGCAAACTAATGGAGAGATGTTCTAGCAAAAGGAATGACATACAAAGAGCTTTTGAGATGTGGCCAGGTGATTAGGTTTTATGGTAAAAAGTGTTGAGAGATGAAGCTGGAAACTAGGCAGGGGCCATATTTGGAGGAATTTGTATGACTAAGGATTTTAAACTTTACCCTAAGGGGGATGGAATGAAGGGGGTTTGTAGCAGTGGGAAAACATTAGGTCTGCATTTTAGAAAGATACTCTTTGAGCCATGGGAGGATGGATTAAAGGGGGTAAGACTAGAGGCAAGAAGATCAATTAGGTGTCTTATTGTCACAGGAAGCTGAACTAAATATTTTCTCAGAAATTGAAATGTCAAACTACAACAGAACCATTGTTAACATAGGGAAGATTTTAAAGGACACAGCTAACCCTTAGGGAATACATAAGAAGATTTAGGAAGAATTTGTATATACCTATTTAGTACCTAGAGACTGGCTTCATTTTGCTTTCCATAGATAAAGATTTACTCATGTATCACAGAATGTTCAGTATTTTTCCACTGTATTTAATAGATACTTTTATGATGCTTATACTGTTCTAAGCCAAGTCCTCTGACAACTTTATGAAATATCTACTCTTATTATCTCCATTTTATACATAAAGATATTGTAGCATACAGAGATTAAGTAACTTGCCCATGGTCACATAGCTAACAAATGGCAGTATTAAGATTCAGGTTCAAACAGTCTGTCTTCAGAGTCTGTGCTTTTAGCCTTTATACTATGCTGTTGCCATATATTATTTATCAAGATCTTCAAGTACCTATGAAAAGAGAAGGAAGGAATACAGAAATAAATTGGGTATGTTTACCATGGGGAGTATATAGTTTACCAAAGGAGAAAGGAACAATTGCAAGGTTTTTTGAAAAACGTGTTTCAGAGAAAAATGGAGAGTATTGGGAGACAACACTTACTTTGAGTTGGGGCCTCTGAGAGAGCTTGGTGGGAAAAGTGGCATTGACCTGGGGTGTGAAGAATGTCTAGACTTTGGGTACGAAGAACGGGGAGAGGACATTAAAGACGACATAGCACGAACAAAGTCATTGGTTTGGGAATTTCCTGGTTTGTCTAGGCAACTAGTAAATATAGTCCTTTGTTTTGGATGGAATATATTATGTGGTTGGAGAAGCCAGTTTGGGGGATGGTAGGTGGGGGGCAGCAAATGTCTGAGAAAGAGCACTGTTAGGGGAGTGAGGGGCAAGGAAAATTGTGAGGTTTTTAAGCCAAATGATTGAGGTGTATACTAGAAGTAATTATCTTTTAGGAGAGGATCAATAAAGTTCATCTAGTCCCAACTTAACACGTAAGTCCTATTTTACGGTCTCACAAATCCCACACATCCCTCTTACTGTTTCTATTCACCTAGTTTATGCCTTTATTAACAATAATTCAGGCATAACGTGGTAAATTTTCTTAATTATTTTTCTGTCTCTAATCTCTCCATTCCTGAAATTTGTCCTGTATTCTGATTCCAGATTTATTTTTCAAATGTCACTTTCCACTTAGAAACTTGTTCCCCCTCCTACACTGTTGGTGGGAATGTCAGCTGGTGCAGCCACTGTGGAAAACAGTATGGAGATTCCGCAGAAAACTAAAAATAGAATTACCATATCATCCAGCAATCCCACTCCTGGGTATATATCCAGACAAAACCATAATTCAAAAAGATACATGCACCCCTATGTTCATAACAGCACTATTCACAATAGCCAGGACATGGAACCAACCTAAATGTCCATTGACAGATGAATGGATAAAGATGTGGTTCATATATACAATGGAATATTACTCAGCCATAAAAAAGAATGAAATAATGCCATTTGCAGCAACATGGATGGAACTGGAGATTATCATACTAAGTGAAGTAAGTCAGAAAGAGAAAGACAAATACCATATGATCTCACTTATATGTGGAATTTAAATGATACAAATGAACCTACCTATTAACCAGAAGCAGAATCGGAGACATAGAGAACAGACTGGTGGTTGCCAAGGAGGAGGGAGGAGGGAGAGGGTTGGAGTGGGAGTTTGGGGTTAGCAGATGCAAACTGGTATATACAGAATGGGTAAACAGCAAGGTCCTACTGAATAGAACAGGGAACTATATTCATTATTCTGTGTTAAACCATAATGGAAAAGAATATGAAAAAGAGTGTACATATATGTATAATTGAGTCACTTTGCTGTACAGCAGTAATTAACACAACATTGTAATTGAACTATGCTTCAATAAAAAATAAATTAAAAAAAAAAGACTTAGAACCCAGTTGTGACCAACTGACCAAACAATATTGTTTCATGGTAGAAAAAAAAAGTTTTAATCAAAAAAAAAAAAAGGGGGCGTCTCTGGTGGCGCAGTGGTTAAGAATCTGCCTGCCAATGCAGGGGACACAGATTCAAGCCCTAGTATGGGAAGATCCCACATACCACGGAGCAGCTAAGCCCGGGCACCACAACTACTGAGCCTGCACTGTAGAGCTCACGTGCCTCAACTACTGAAGCCCGCACACCTAGAGCCCATGCTCCACAACAAGAGAAGCCACCACAATGAGAAGCCCGTGCACTGCAATGAAGAGTAGCCCCTGCTCGCTGCAACTAGAGAAAGCCCGCGTGCAGTAACAACTCAACCAAAAATAAAATAAATAAATAAATTTATTAAAAAAAGAAAACAAAGAAAGGAAGGAACTTGTACCCTGTGTAATCAAGTTGAGACTTCCTGATCCTTTTTTTCTTCTTTTTTTAATAGATCTTTATTGGTGTATAATTGCTTCACAATACTGTGTTAGTTTCTGTTGCACAACAAAGTGAATCAGCCATAAGCATACGCATGTCCCCATATCCCCTCCCTCTTGAGCCTCCCTCCCTTCCTCCCTACCCCACCCCTCTAGGTCATCACAAAGCACCAAGCCAATCACCCTGTGCTATGCTGCTGCTTCCCACCAGCCCACTATTTTACATTCGGCAGCGTATATACGTCGGTGCTACTCTCACTTCACCTCAGCTTCGCCCTCCCACCCCATGTCCTCAAGTCCATTTTCTATGTCTACTTCTTTATTCCTGCCCTGCAACTAGGTTCATCAATACCTTTTTATTTTTTTAAGATTCCATATATATGCATTAACATACGGTATTTGTTTTTCTCTTTCTGACTTACTTCACTCTGTATGACAGACTCTAGGTCCATCCACCTCACTACAAATAACTCAATTTCGTTTCTTTTTATGGCTGAGTAATATTCCATTGTATATATGTGCCACATCTTCTTTATCCATTCATTTGTCAGTGGACATTTAGGTTGGTTCCATGTCCTGGCTATTGTAAATAGTGCTGCAATGAACATTGTGGTGCATGTCTCCTTTTGAATTATGATTTTCTCAGGGTACATGCCCAGTAGTGGGATTGCTGGGTCATATGGTAGTTCTATTTTTTAGTTTTTTAAGGAACCTCCATGCTGTTTTCCATAGTGGTTGTATCAATATACTTTCCCACCAGCAGTGCAGGAGGGTTCCATTTTCACCACACCCTTTCCAGCATTTATTGTTTCTAGATTTTTTGATAATAGCCATTCTGACTGGTGTGAGGTGATACCTCATTGTAATTTTGATTTACATTTCTCTAATGATTAATGATGTTCAGCATCTTTTCATGTGCCTCTTGGCCATCTGTATGTCTTCCTTGGTGAAATGTCTATTTACGTCTTCTGCCCATTTTTTAACTGGATTGTTTGTTTTTTTTGATATTGAGCTCCATGAGCTGTTTGTATATTTTAGAGGTTAATCCTTTGTCTGTTGTTTCATTTGCAAATATTTTCTCCCATTCTGAGGGTTGTCTTTTTGTCTTGTTTATGGTTTCCTTTGTTGTGCAAATGCTTTTAAGTTTCATTAAGTCCTATTTGTTTATTTTTGTTTTTATTTCCATTACTCTAGGAGGTGGGTCAAAAAAGATCTTGCTGTGGTTTATGTCCAAGAGTGTTTTTCCTATATTTTCCTCTAAGAGTTTTATAGTGTGTGGTCTTACATTTAAGTCTTTAATTCATTTGGATTTTATTTTTATGTATGGTGTTAGGTAATGTTCTAATTTCATTCTTTTACCTGTAGCTGTCCAGTTTTCCCAGCATCACTTATTGAAGAGGCTGTCTTTTCTCCATTGTATGTTCTTGCCTCCTTGATTGTAAATTAGGTGCCCATATGTGCGTGTGTTTATCTCTGGGAATTCTATCCTGTACCATTGATCTATATTTCTGTTTTTGTGCTAGTACCATACTGTCTTGATTACTGTAGCTTTGTGGTATAGTTTGAAGTCGGGGCGCCTGATTCCTCCAACTCCGTTTTTCTTTCTCAGGGTTGCTTTGGCTATTCGGGCAGACTTCCTAATCTTAACTAGCCAAATTTAAAGCTCCAAGTATCTTCCCCATAATCATTCCCACTTAAGTTGGTCTGTACACTGCTGCCAAATTGGCTCTGCCTGCTGTTTGCTTTGGGGCCTCTTTTTCTTTCTATGTCCTTTACCTACTGGATACCCCCATTCTCACTATTGAAATCTTTCCATCCTTGAGGATCCCTGTATTAAATCTTACTCCTGTGTGAAGCCAGGCTACTTCAGCTAGAAAAGAACTCTCCCCCCACTGACTATCTATACAACAGTTCTGTTCTAATACTCATTAGTTACTTATTTCTTATCTGGTGGTATTCTCTTATATTCTTACAGTTCTTTGATCATTAGATCTTAGATCTAATCTAGATCATGGAGATCATTGGAACTTTCCCCATCAGATTTTAGATTTCTTAGATCTTCATCTTCCCTTGAGACAGAGACTGTTGTATATTACTTTTTATCCCTTTCCAGTACTTTTAGTTTAATTCAAGAGGCATTTATTGAAAGCTGTCCTATAAGCAGCTAGTTGACCGGTTGTTAATTGAAATCATTTATTGAAATTTCTTTTGGGGGGGGTGTGGTGGGATGAACTGGGAGATTGGGATTGACATTATACACTAATATGTATAAAATAGGTAACTCATAAGAACCTGCTGTATAAAAATATTAATTTAATTTTTAAAAAAGCAATTTCTTTTATAACTGACTTCTTAATATGTAATGTTCTCACTTTATTGCTAGCTTTACTACTGACTCATGTAACCTTGGGGACGTTCTGATTAACTGCACCCTCCCTGTATTATGGTTTATTCATGCTAGAAAATGAGCACACAAAGTCTACCTGTGATATAGAAGTGGAACTAATTCATGTTGTAAAGATCATTGAGATCTTTGAAGCTTATCCATATATCTCTGTCAGTTTGCCAAACTGTGAGTTCTTTCTTTTTAGAAAGGTTTCTGACAAGTCATGAAGAAGGAAGGAATAGTTCAAATAAAATAGGGTCTAATTTAAGAGTGTCACACTATGTTGTTTAACAATGGAGTTGATAGTTATACATGTTAATGGTGAAAGAATTCACCCACCAGTTCAGTTAATAGTTCATTTCAACAACAAATATTTATTGAGTTGCTTGAGCTCCTGCCGTTGTATTTCCATTCTGATCAGCAAGGAGGAGGAAAGGGAGAAGATAGCACCTTCCCCCTTCCTGTCTGGAAGAGGACTTCCAGGAAGTAAATTGTAATATATGTTGGGAAAGAAACATTAGATGCTGAGTTAGAAAATAAAGGTGGTAAGGGAGGCTACTTCAGATCAGGTGGACTGGTAACCTTCTCCCAGAGGGTGACTTTTCAGCTGAGACCTGAAGGGTGAGAAGTAGTTACCATATAAAGAACAAGAGGGGAGAGTATTCTGGGTACAGTGAACAATTGCAAAGGCCCAGGATAGGAGAGAGTGTGATGAGGAAGTGGAAATGATAGAAGGCCTGTGACTGAGTATGAGCAAAGAGGAGAGTGGTACAAGATGAGCGAGGAGAAGTAGTCAGGGGCCAGACGGGGCTGAACCTTGGAGACTGATTTGAAGTGTGGATTTTATTCTGTATATTATGAACACCTTGAATTTTTTTTTTTTTTTGCGGTACACGGGCCTCTCACTGTTGTGGCGTCTCCTGTTGTGGAGCACAGGCTCTGGACGCGCAGGCTCAGCAGCCATGGCTCACGGGCCCAACCGCTCCGCGTCATGTGGGATCTTCCCGGACCGGGGCACGAACCCGTGTCCCCTGCATCGGTAGGCGGACTCTCAACCACTGCGCCACCAGGGAAGCCCCACCTTGAATTTTTTTAAAAGGAGTTTAGTTTTAAAAACTTTATTCTTGTTGCCTTATGGAGAATAGAGAGGAGATTAAGCATGGAGTCTGTTAGGTTTTTCATATTCTAAGAAATGATGATGGCTTGAATTAGGATGGTAGAAGAGGGGATGAAGAGAAGTGGGTGTGTTTGAGATATATTGGTATTAGACTGTACAGGATTTGATAATGGATTGAATGTGGCAAGGTGAGAGAAAGGAGGCATCTGCTGTTCAGTGGATCAGTTCAAGGGATCATAAGCAGCCTGTGAGAGATTTGAGTGGAACTCAGGAAGAAGTCTGGTCTGAAGAGCGTGATTGGGAGTTATTAACACGAAAGAAGTGGTTAATCTGTGGTCGTGAATGGTTTGCACAAAGGTACATGAAAAACAAGTACATGGTCACAACTGGAACTCTGGCATCAACAACATTTAAGGATCAAGGGGAGGGAGCTGGGTGATCCAAAGGAGGGATTTGAGAAAGAGCATTCATTGTAAGATGTAGGCTCCAGGACACCACAGGAGGAAAGTTGAAGTAGGGAATGGTCAGTAATATTGAACCAGAGATGACCTAAGATAACAACTAAGAAGGTACGATTGGATTGGTTAGCAGGGACTGTTGGTCACTGAAGGGCAAGTGGTTTCAGGAAAAATCAGATCACAGTGAGTTGAAGGATGAATGAGAGGTGAGGAGAAGGGCATGAGAGTAAAACTCTGTGGAGAAGCTTGGCTGAGGAAAGCAGCTAGAGGGGAACCCAGAGTCTTGGGGAAGGGAGATTTTTAAATTTTTATTTTATCTGTTTTTAATAAAATAGAAGACTCTGGACATGATAATAGGCCAAGGAAGAGGGTGAAGCTAGTGGAGTATAGGGATAACCAGTAGAGCAAAGTTTAGAGAAGGCAGGAGTAGAGACTTACAAATAACATACATTTCATTATTTTTTAACTGGATGGACATATACACATGGTAGGAAAATTGGAAGGAAATGATGAAAAATAAGTTTTTTTCCCCCTTCTGTCTTCTAGCCACGCAGTTCCTCTTCTTAGAGGATTGCTAATTTCCACTGCCGTCAATAAGTGTATAAATGTATGACTGAGATTATGTTTGTACTTAATTCTCAGAGTTTGGAAAGAAATCTAGCTATAGATTATGTGGGTTTATTGGTGGGAGGAATGAGAGAAAGAGAGATGGAGAACAGATAGGGGTACAGAGAAGAGTGAGAAAGGTGTGGTATGGAATTGTCTCAGAAAAGAAGGCCATTGAAGAGGATGACGGAGGGCGTGTCTATGGGGTGATGCCCATGGGTGAAGAATTTTCAGCAGCCCCTCTCTACATGGTTTTGTGACCTTTTCAGGAGAACTTAACTACATTATATATAATATCTGTGTCAACTTAGAAAATGGCTTTCTCAAAAATTCATCACTTGTGTAAAGTAAGTACATGTTTGGGGTCCAAGTGCCAGAACTCTGCTTTCAGCTCTTAATTGCTTTCAGTCATAAGCATGTTGCGTGGTGCTTTGGGGTTATTCAGACCAGTGGTATAAATCAAAACAAAGGGAAGCTTGTTGGTTAAGAGAGAGCACTCTCTGTCTGAAAGCAGAAAGGAAGAGGAGACTGGAAACCAACTAGAATGTCTCGGAGGTGGCACTACTGTTCCTAAAGCCTTTAACAACCTAAAAAGAAATTTTCTTTTCAACCATCTCTTTTTAGCTAGTACTAGGCTAAACCGCTGAGTGTGGCTTTGTTTTATGTTAAGTCACAAAATTGAAAGATTACAAATGAGACATATTATTGATTGTGAGTTTCTTAAAAAAGATATTTGGTCATTTCTTATTTGATATGGGGCCTATTTTAAATGTATTCATAAACAGCTGCAAATGCTCTTTGTGGAAAACATGATAAAACTAAGCAGTGAGCCAAAGGTTCAGGTTTAGCTTTCTGACAAAACTGCCAACTCATTCTCTTTAGTTATTACAAGAAAAGTGGGTACTGTGTCACAGCTATAACAATGATATATCACCCTTTTATCAACAAACTCTTATACAGAGTTTTTCATAAAGCAAATACAGTGCTTTCTTTCAAATATTCAATCTTAGCTTGATTTTGTTCTTCAAGGCAATTCATTTAGTTGATGCTGGACTGAAGTGTATTAATAATCAATTTTGTTCATTCAGTTACTTCTGTAATTCAGTGTGTTGACATTTTTAATCATTAAGCTTATAGTTGGGCGTGTATTGCGAGCCTACTGTATGTCAGTTGCTTTAAGGTTTGGGGCCTACAAAAATAAGATACCTTCTTTCAAGGAGCTCATAGTGTAGTGAGGAAAAAATTGAGCATACAGTCTTCTGGGAGCATCCAAGTAGGGGAGTCAGTAAATACGGATTAAGGAGCAAAATCACAATGAAAAATTTTAAGATTTCCTAAACCATTTTCTCCGTGTTTCCACTGTATTTCTCTATAGTGATTAACAGAAAAATTCTCACGAAAGAGATGAGGACCTATACTTTTCTTAGGAGACAGTAAAGAAAGGACAGAGCATATTCATAGCCAGCCTAGAGAACACCAGATGAGAAAGGCACTTGGTAACAGTGCCAAAGGAAGAGAAGCAAGCCAGCTGAATCCCTAGTGCTGGAGGGATGAAAGAAAAGGTACTTGAGGAACTAGCCAAGGGTCAAAAAATAGGTCCTAGGGTTCGGTCTCAAGCAGACAACTTCTGGGTTCTCTGATAATCTGGTTTCTCAGCCAACAGCATGTTAGAAAAGGGAGAGGCACACTGGCAACAAAGGTTGATAGCCTCACAGTGAGGGAGAAAAGAAAGTTAGAAGTGGACTTAAGTCTCCAAAAAAATTAGCAATTTGAGATCATTTAGTGTAGGGAGAAAGAACTCTTTAAAAGCTTATAATCCTGGAGCATATCGCCATAGTCACCATAATACAGTAATTGCTAGTCACAATTATGCTCCTGAGTCATCAACTTCTTTTTATTCTATTCTATCTAAGGACATTTTCCCCCTTCCCATTGCAGTCTGTTGGACCTTTCTCATTACCATGTCTTAACTTTAAGGAGAAAACATCTTATTACTATCAATGTTTCTAAAATAAAATGGGTATGGGGTGGGAGGATTGGGTACAAGTTTCCCCTGCTATCAGAAAGTAGAGCGTTCCTATGAAACCTTTTGGAAAGCCGGTATAAAGTGAAGTAATTACCTTAGGACACATCTTACTAACAGCTGCACAAAATAAGTCAGGATAAAGCGCAGACGGTCACAGACACGGTTCAAGGCTATAGAGGCTTGATGCTGAGATGCTGAGTGTAGTTCCCTGGGAAGGAGCTTGGTGGTGTCCCTCTCTCTGCTCAGGGTGCCCACTGCCTCTATAACACTTCTCTGCAAAACAAATGCCTTTTTTCATTTTTTTAGTTAGAGAAAACAGGTACTAATGTAGGTCTTTCATAAAAGCAAAGTGGCATAAAGTCAACTTTCAAAAAGCAGGGGATACAGGTATTAAACGTTTTCTGGTTTTTTGCCACTGTTGTCAAACCCATTTCTAGAGGATGTTTTCAACTTCAATGTAACTGATGGGCTTAACTGATATAGCCCTGCTTGTATGCTCACATTTCTTACTGAAACCCATGAGAGGCCTATGCAGATCTTTGTAAATTGGGTTAAGAAAGCCTTCAGTTTTCAGATGCTCTAACCGTCTTCTGTTTCTCATGTGGCTCCATTTTCTCCCTACTGCAGATTGCAGGGATGTAACTTGACTACAGATTGATTCATTCATTTAACAGATGTTTATTGAATGCCTGGCATTTGCAAGGTATTGAAATATAGGTGGACTTAATTTTTTGGAATAAGGATTTATTTTGATCTGTAGTCCACTTATTATTTTTAGCAGCTCAGAACAAGTAACAGATTGATTGATTCCTGAATTTCATTGGCAAACCAAAATCATCCACTACATGTCAGTTCTCCCTCAAAAGATAACCTTATCTTGAAGTCCTGGAGTTGACTGTGACAACTGATTCGGAAAACAGTAAGTCTTATGTCTAAACCATAATATAATTTGAATGTCTCTTGCCTAGTAGAATGATATTACTAACATGGTTATATGTCTTAGATATGCAGAATTCTAGAATCATTCTAGAATTATATATGTTTATAAATATGTTTATAATAAATATTCTATCCTGACCATCACTCACCCCCATTTTAAGTTACACCCTGTTCCTGGTCATATAAGATTACATATCCTGGTGCCACTGATTACTTCATTGATCTGAAGAGCTATCTTGCCTCCAGTTTTTCTTTTGGCAGCTTTTAGAAACTTTTACTTCTAAAGGCTTTAAGTATTTTAAGTTTAAAATAACTGAAGGATTTAGGATCATCTTAAGCCACCAAAAGCAAGTTTATGTTTGATTGTTAGAGGAGACAGAAATGAGGACACAAAAGAATCTAAAAAAGAGAGGATATGTGTATGTGTATAACAGATTCACTTTGCTGTACACCTGAAACTAACACAACATTGTAAGTCAACTATACTCCAATAAAAATTAAAAGAAAAAATGAGGACACGGATTTTGAACCTCTTCTTGAATTTCTGTTTTTAAAATTTGAATTTACCTTTTACTGCTCTGTGAAAGTGCTGTTTCAGGGGATCTTCTTGGCTGTTTGATTTGAAGCTAAGTCTGGAAGAGCAGATTATCCAGAAGTATTCTTAAGTCTGCCAGCATGATTATGTCTGTTTGGTTTATTTCTTAACCTTCTGTGAAGTGTTTGTAGGTTTTCAGGTGATGGTGTCTTTTGATTTACTCTACTTCCTAAATTTTACCAGTCAACATTGAAAGAAAATGCTTTCTGATTTGTTGTGGAAGGATTTATTTGGTTCTAGAAGTATAGTACGTATTTTAGTACCCAGATAATCTATTATGTAAAATGCCTCTGCTCGAGATGTTTCCCCCCATTTTTGGTTAAGAGAATAGGAAATCCACAAACTTTATAATGCCATTTCCTCTGCATTATCCATTTTTGAAGACCTATAATTGTTTTTTTTTTCTTTTTTAATCATTATTTTAGTCAAAAGGACATAATTTTCTATGTTTAAAAAAAGATTTGAAATATAATAGCTATGATGACTTTATTAATATCCTGGAATATAAATTCCTGATAGCAACCACTCTGGTGAATATTTTAATATGTCTATACCTAAATGCCATCTGAGTATCCAGACAGACCCTTTAAGAACTAAACAGTTGGCTTGAACCTTCAGTTTCATGTTATGGAGAAGCCAAAAACCCTCCCTAAGATTTCTGCAAATTCCTAGTGTTCTGTGGCCTCTGAGTTACTGCCATCTGGATGGGATTTCTTCCCCTTGCCTTCTCTGTCCCTCTCCAGAGGGGAAAAAACAAACAATTGTTTCCCTAGTCTTATGCAGAGCATCTTTGCCTTCCTTTGATGCTGCAAGGCCTTACCTTCCACCATAAGTGCCTTTTCCATGTATTTTCCTGGACAAAAAGCATTTCTTTCCTAAGAGGAGCTCCACTGTTGATGTTAAAATGATGAAATGTGTGCCTTGTTAGGTTTAATTTGATAATAATAACCCTTACAGTAACTTATTTTCTCCATTTACCAAACTTCCAAAAATTTCAGTAATTCACACTAAACTCAGTCTCCATTCTTTAAAGAAGTTATAAGAAAACCCTATGCTGAAAAAGGTTTTGCAGTGTTAGAATTGATTATACTATATAACATTGTGTAGCTCTTTTGCCAGGTGGTTCAGAGAAGATAGTGCTCTCTTAAAAGGATACAGAATTTCAGATAGAGTTCAAGTATGGAGTTGATCTTTCTCTTAGAGAACTAAACCAAGACTATTTTGTGAATGTGTGCAAGAAGTCCACCCTTTTGAGGTTTGCATTTAGTAATTTTGAGCTATTTTCTATCCGATTTTCTTTGACTAAACTACATATGACGCCACTAAATTATTTTTGACTGCCAAATAATAATTTGCCATGGTTTTCACATTCTAAGCCAATCATGATCTTTTACAGAAACAAGTTTGAAAAAAATGGGTTATGGGAAAAAGGGATAAAACTAGAGATGTATAACTAGTAGCCTATGCTGGTTTTAGGATTTTTATATATCTACTATCTTTTTTGATACTCACTGTCACTGGGAAATTATGCAAATGTTGGAATTCCTGTCTAGAAGTAGAATTCTGAAAATATGATGTTGATACTATTATACTTATTCAGTTACTTGTTGCATTTTCTTTTTTTTTTTTTTTTTTTTTTTTTTTGCGGTACGTGGGCCTCTCACTGCTGTGGTCTCTCCCATTGTGGAGCACAGGCTCCGGATGCGCAGGCCCAGCGGCCATGGCTCACGGGCCCAGCTGCTCCGCGGCATGTGGGATCCTCCCGGACCAGGGCATGAACCCGTGTCCCCTGCATCGGCAGGCGGACTCTCAACCAGTGCGCCACCAGGGAAGCCCCTGTTGCATTTTCTTTAAGAGTTTTGTGTCATTGTTTTCTTCTGTAGTGCAAAAATACTGTGATTTAGGGTATAGACCAGAGGTAAGCAAACTATAGCCAGTGGGCCAAATCCAGCCAGTTCTATAAGCTAAGAATGGTTTTTCCATTTTTAAAGGGTTAAAAACAATAACAACAACAAAGATAATAGATGACCAAAGGCTTACATACTACCCAGCTTTTTACAAAAAAAGTTTAGATCTTGAGTTTTAAAGTGGATGAGCAATTGTTAGAAAGTCACTGATGGAAAAAATTGATGGTTATATAATTGTATATTCTGAATACTGTGTAATTCATTACTAAGTGAGTTACATTAAAAAGATGGCATAGATTGATAATATGTTGGCATGGAAAGATAAATGAGTAGGCTACTAAATGCATATCAACAGTCTATCTCCCAGTGAAGGATGGTAAAAGATTACAAGGAGCTTTTATTTGATTGCCCATATTTATCTACTGCCTGAATTTTTTTTGAATGAACATATGACTTTATTTATAATGAAAAACAAAGGTGCACACATGCATATGTGTGTGTTGTGTTTGTGTATTTTAAAGAAAAAGAGAGAAACCGAATGGAAATTTCAGTGTCACTTGTGGCTGGTTTTCATCAGATGATAAATAGGTTTGTTTAAGGAATGTAACTTGCTATGTACCACTTTTAAACTCTTGTCATCTTTGAACTTTAAACATTTTTCCCTTCAAAACTTTTACCAGATAACCAAACATCTGAAGATGTCAACATTGAGGCTTAATCTCACTTGTATTTTTTTTTTTTAACCATTTCTTTAGTTGAAATCTAATTACACTGCTTTAGAGCAGCTAGGTAGTAATATAAAAGCAACATGGCCTTTTAAGAAATTGTCAGGAACTGTGCCCCACATAGTTTGCATTGCAGAGATGGCTAGTTCTGCATACACTGTCTCCAGAAAATGTTTTCACCTCCAGGCACATGTTCAGAGATTAAGGATTGAAGAGTTGCAATAATGATAATACGATAAGTAGTCGGCCAAAAGAACAGTAGGACTTCATAGATCTTTTAAAATTTTCCCTTTTATCCCCATACCTTGCTCCAAATTCCCCTACTCTCCTCCCCGAAAGGCAAACATTTTAATGTATTTATAATACAGAAAAAATTTAATTTATGTAAATTGCATTGTGGTGTCTCTCTCCTTTTGCTTCCTGCTTTATTCACTCAGCACTCTACTTCTAGTGCTGTGTTGTTCCACGGTATGTATCCACATTTTACCTATTACTCTCGAGGGAGTAGGCCCTCAGCTTACTACCACAAATAGCAATGCAGGAAACAATCTCACACCTGTCTCTTTATGGGCTGATGTGAGAATTTCTTTGAGATAGATATACCTGGGAGCGGAATTGCTGGATCAAAGGGTACGTGTGTACTTAATCTGACAACATAGTTTCCATGGTTCTTTTGAACGGCTACACTAGTCTGCATTCCCATCATGGGCTTTTTATTTGGGTAAATTTTTGTAAGAGTTTCTATACGGCCAGTAGTTAGTGAAAGAAAGGATTACCTTAGGTAAGAATAATTGTTAGAACTCCTGAATTATTGTTAGGTGGCAATCCCAGATGAGATATAGAGCCATGCTTTTTATAAAAGCATGTTCTTTTTGAGAGCTAGAGCTGTTGACAATGTGGAAGCATAGGAACTGATCTGAATCCTGTATCTTCTAAGTCTTCGTCCCATGACCAGGTACCGTGAAATGGTGTTTGTATTTTATAATGCTACATCCTTATCTATTTAACTTTTAAATTATATTTAGCACATAAGTAATGCTCACTGTTTACAAAATACTATTATATATGCTTTATAAGCATTAACTCATTTAAGCCACATAAAATAGGTACTATTATTGTTCCCATATTATAAATGAGGAAACTGAGGCACAGAGAGATTGTTTTAATGTTACCAATTGGTGAATGTGGATAACTAATGAAAAGTCTTTGAAAATAAATGGGTTATGTAGTATATGTTATTTCATAGTCCATTACAAATACAAAGGTGCTATTTAACTTTTCTGACTTTAACTTTTGAATACCAATATGTGTAACTCATTGAAATGCCAAATGGGAAAAGGAAGCATATTTATTAACATGTTTAATATTATACGTCCAATAATTTGAAAATAAAATCCACAGATAGTAAAACTTATTTAAACACCATAAAATATTATCTTTAACATTTTCTTTTAAATCCTGCTTTCCTAACTTCTTAAAGCGTAGGTATGAAAGCATGATTTAATGTTTTCCTCGTGATTGGGGTCATATTTTAATAATTGTCATTGCACTTTGATGAGGATGTAGATGTAAAATATGAAACAGAAGGCTTGTAGTAATGACTAGACCTGGCTTTCGTGAAAAACTGCCTAATATTCTTTTTCTTTTGGATTATTTGCCTAATTTTAGAAAAGATAAAGTACAGAATATACAATCACAGTTGTATAATGTGGCTGCTGTAAAATTAATCATCAGCTCACAGATGATTCCTTGCCTAGAAAACCTTCTTCAGTGTTGCTGTGGTAGTTTTAGCTCCTAGTGATTTGAAGACCCTGATGAATCAGATACTTATTAGCAGTCACCCATTCTCTTGCTATTTACTGTTTGTTGAGGAAGTATAGAGAAACAGCATCCCTTTCCACTGCAATAGTTCAGACTGGATTACTGGAATATAAATTCATTATCTTTGCAAACAAGACAGCAGACTAATTTTTTCTTCAAACCTTCTTTAATATTTGGCCTGAAACCAAATGCCAAGCACAAGCAACATCTAAAATTATGTCTCCAGGGCTTCCCTGGTGGAGCAGTGGTTAAGAATCCGCCTGCCAATGCAGGAGACATGGGTTCGAGCCCTGGTCTGGGAAGATCCCACATGCCACAGAGCAACTAAGCCCGTGCGCCACAGCTACTGAGCCTGCGCTCTAGAGCCCGACTGCCACAACTACTGAGCCCGCGTGTTGCAACTACTGAAGCCCGTGTGCCTAGAGCCCGTGCTCCGCAACATGAGAAGCCACCGTGATGAGAAGACCGCGCACTGCAATGAAGAGTAGCCCGATTGCCGCAACTAGAGAAAGCCCGTGCACAGCAACAAAGACCCAATGCAGCCAAAAATAAGTAAATTTTTAAAAATAATCATAAAATAAAATTACGTCTCGGGACTTCCCTAGCGGTCAGTGGCTAAGACTCTGTACTCCCAATGCAGGGTGCCCGGTTTCAATCCTTGGTCAGGAAGTTAGATCCCACATGCCGCAACTAAGAGTTCACATGCCGCAAGCTCCCAAGTGCCTCAACTAAGAGACCTGGTGTAGCCAAATAAATAAATATTGAAAAATAAATAAAATTACGTCTCTAAATGTATAGGATAGAAAGCCCTGTCCTTGCATGGTAGATTTACTTTCTTATAAATCGTTTGCAACACAAAATTGTCTGCTTAAAACTTGTAACTTATGAACGCTTCTGGATAGGGACAAACTATGCTATATAGTAAGGGGTTCAGCTCTGCTGATCACCAGTAGATGGTCATTTTCAACTCAGACATTATTGTTATTTATAGCATGTTTGTTTATACATGTATAGTTTTGAGGTATCTTATAAATATTAATATAAATATTATAAATATTACAAACCCCATTTTGTCTCTTTTTTAAAAAAATTATTTATTTATTTTTGATTTCTTTGGCTGTGTTGGGTCTTCATTGCTGTGCCCGGGCTTTCTCTAGTTGCAGCAAGCTGGGACTACTCTTTGTTGCGGTGCATGGGCTTCTCATTGCAGTGGCTTCTCTTGTTGCGGAGCACAGGCTCTAGGCACGCGGGCTTCAGTAGTTGTGGCTTGCAGGCTGTAGAGCGCTAGTTGTGGCTCGCAGGCTCTAGAGCACAGTCTCAGTAGTTGTGGCTCATGGGCTTAGTTGCTCTGCAGCATGTGGGATCTTCCGGAGCAGGGCTCGAACCTGTGTCCCCTGCATTGGCAGGCGAATTCTCAACCACTGTGCCACCAGGGAAGCCCCCCATTTTATCTCTGAAAGCAGTACTAGTGATAGGTGGATGAACACTAAAATAGAAATAGTGTAAAAAATTGAAAGTGAGGAAATTATACATATTAAATATATGTCTGGACAATAAGAATGATTACGAAGGACAGTCCCAGGATGTGTGAAAAAAGATGTGCCTGTGCAGTTGAGAGTCAGCCAAAGGTGAAGAAATATGCATGTCTGAAATGGTTTCAGCAGAGGATCATCACTAAAATGGGATGCCTATTTAGTCAAAGGTTTGAAATTCAGTTTAAAGTTGTAGTTCAAGAACTTAAAGGCTGAGCGTGGTGAGTGAAAGTGGTGCTGTGGAAACTTATCAAAAGCCACAGATGCACCATGGGTTCAAGGCCTTTTCTAATCTGCAGGTGAAACTCTGGTGTGGATTCCTTAGCTGCCAGAGGTTGCCTCCCTTCTGTTGGTGGAGATTGTGGCAGGGAAGGGTTGCCTGCCTCAGTAAATGTTCATTGTAAACAAAACAGGACACTTATTTTTTTTTAATGCCAAAAATATACCAGCTCGGAGGAAATGCAGACCCCATAAACCTAAATTTCACTCATGGTTTTGGACTTTTAGACTAACGGATTTCTTTTAGACTAACGGCTTTAACAGCCTTTTGGAATTTGTCCTGCTTGTAAGTAGAGCTGCCTCCATGTAGTTTATATTCTGAAAACCCTACTGGTCATTAAATTGAATGATACAAAAAAAAGAGGGATCAAATATTTGCTAGGACCAAATAGCCCCTCAGGGTGAACTTTACAGTTGCTGGTAGAGTAACTGTTCGGAATGCAGTGTACTGTGGCTCACCCATGAAGCTGGCCTTGGTGTTGGTGTGTGGGCTCTGCCTTTGTAAGATCTGCTTCTCATTATCCAGGTTGGATTTCGGGGGTGACACCCCCTGCCACCCTTTTTTCAGCTTTTAGCACTGAAGCCATTGTATAGTCTTTTTTTTGTGGTTCAATATCTGATTTTAAAATTATTGTGTATTTTTTGTAAATTTTATCTTTGATGTAGCCAGATACATTAAAAATTAGTGAGTCTCTGTCTTTGTTGAAAATCTATTATTTAATATAGGAAACATGGTCCATGTATTTTATGTTTTAAATTATACAGTTTATCTTTTGTCTGGATGAAGGTTGACACTGTCTACAAGAGGGGCTGCTGGAGTTGGTGATTGGCACTGTTCCCACTTCTGCATTCAGATCAGCAGCCAACAGGTATTTTAAATTAATCCCCAGAGTATTATTTGTACAATAAAAATTTTAAATATATTTTTCCAATTTAAATGTTTGTCACATCATTATATGTACTGTATTTCTAGGCTCTGCACTCTTGTCAAAGTGAAGTGTCCTGAATTGTTTTAGCCTTTTCTATAAGTCTGTTTTGGCCAGAGTATCCCGTTTTAAGGAAGTAGCAAGATTTTTTTAAGGCACAGGGCCTGTATTTAGGCCCTCACTGTTGGCCATTTTAGTTTCCATGGCTAGGCTAACTAAGTCATCAGCATGTTGTATTCTGCCAGCAATGTTTATATCAATGACATGTTTTGTTTGTTCTTTTTAAGTCTCATTCTTATTAAAATAAGTCACTTAGCTGGTTTACTTTATTTTTTCCTAAATGTGCAAGAATTACAAAGGCTGGCTTCTTGTTAAATAACGCATGCTTGGTTGACTGTTTTATTAAAAAAAGCCGTGAAGTTGTTCCTAAAAAGAGTGAATAAAGATCCAGCATAGCAAGTAGATGATACTCAAGGAGTTACTAAGAATAAGTGTGTACAAACTAGGAAATGCACTGAATATGTGTTGCTTGTGCTTGCCAAAGTTTAGTTTCTACTACATTTAGAACTCTGACTCTGCAAGCTTTCAGTTTGTTCATGAATCCCAGAGGTAGAAAGAAAATGATTAAGGGCACAAAACTAACATCACTCATCAGAGGGCAGGAAGTAAATGTGACTTCTTAGGTTGCAAGCAGATTGTATTAGCAGTCAACAGTAGGGTTTACAGTGTGCCCAAGTTTGTGTAAGGTACAATAATAATAATGATAATGATAAAACTGTACTATTTGGTGGTGGTAGAAATAATAACTAATATTTACATAGTATTTACTGTATTCTAAGGTATTGTTCTAAGAGCTTTACATGTATTAACTCATGTAATTTCCCCAGTGACCATCTGAGGTAGGTGCTACTGTTATCCTCTCATAACTCACTTAATCCCCATAGTAATCCCATAAAGTAGACCATGTTATTAAGCCCATTTTACAAATGAAGAAACAAGGTTAAGTAACTTATTCAAGGTCATGCAACTAGTAGTAGAGCTGGAGTTCAGAATCCATGTTCTTAACCACTCTGGTAAGCTCAATAATGGCCTCCTCCCAACCTCACTGGGTGGGGATGGGCAAATCTTTACTGGTTTGATGCACTTTTGTTCCATTGCCCTTTCAGTGGTTAATTTGGGAATGGCAGTTTGGACAATAAGATAGCACATGGGGAAGAATTTAATTGCACACAGTAGACTGATCTTGGATGTGAAAATGAATTTTTGACAACTGGAATTAAAATTAAAGTGCCTAAACAAATACTTTTGAGCTTTAACTTCATGCTGCACTGGCTAGTACAGATTGCTATATTGACAAACATGTTTCAAGAAAATAACTGTTTATATAAAATAGAATTTTAAAAATTTATAAAAATTTTCTGAATTCAAATATAGGAAAATTTTTATGTCAACATAAAATTATAAACTTTTCTGGGAAGGGATGTTGTTTATTATGTGTTTTTCCTTATACATTTTTTTTTCATTTATGAAGTATAAAAACAGCAGCCCTATGCCAATAACCACAGAAGTTTTTGAAATTTTACTTATCCACGGAAATCCATGAAAGCCTGGATGTTGCAAATCTTGGTGTATACTCACTAAACTCCATTCTTACCATCTTGCTTCCTGATCACTTACAGCCTGGCTTTGGGCCTAATCTCTTGATTGAACTGGTTTCTAGAAGGTTACTGTTGATTTTATGGTCTCTGTATACCACCTTTTTTTTTTTTTTTTTTTTTTCCGGTATGTGGGCCTCTCACTGTTGTGGCCTCTCCTGTTGCAGAGCACAGGCTCCAGACGCTCAGGCTCAGGGGCCATGGCTCACGGGCCCAGCCGCTCCGCTGCATGTGGGATCTTCCCGGACCGGGGCACGAACCCATGTCCCCTGCATCGGCAGGCGGACTCTCAACCACTGCGCCACCAGGGAAGCCCTATACCACCTTTTTTAAACCAAAGATCTTTTTTGACTTTTCTGTAATGTTTAATTCTGTTGCCCATTCTGTCTCTGAAATTCTCTTCCCTAGTAGTTGCTGACAGTGTGTCTCTGTGCTACCTCAGTGACCATTTTCAATCTCCTTTAGTGCTTTTATTTTGGTCTTTTCTATTTCTTGGTGGTGACTCTTGTAAAAAAAAAAAAAAAACACACATCATGTTTATAATGCCTGTAAATAGTAGGCATGAGAATGAATTAGCCATAAATAGCAGCTGCATGTTGCTAAGTAGACACTATTTAGTAGAGACTGTCTTTTGATATAAAGCTAGGTTTATAATTAATATTGAACAGTTTTTTTGATTGCAACAATTGGGTTTTTTAAAGTACACATATATATTTAATGCATTATATTCCTTTGTATATACCATTATTAAACTATTTCTTTATGGATATCTTTTTTTTTATAAACAAACATTGATTATATGAAACTTGGTTTATTTTTTATTTTATTTTATTTTATTTTTATTTTTGGCTGTGCTAGGTCTTCGTTTCTGTGTGAGGGCTTTCTCTAGTTGTGGCAAGTGGGGGCCCACTCTTCATCGCGGTGCGCAGGCCTCTTCACTATCGTGGCCTCTCTTGTTGTGGAGCACAGGCTCCTAGATGCACAGGCTCAGTAGTTGTGGCTCACGGGCCCAGCCGCTCCGCGGCATGTGGGATCTTCCCAGACCAGGGCTCGAACCCGTGTCCCCTGCATTAGCAGGTAGGTTCTCAACCACTGCGCCACCAGGGAAGCCCATTTATGGATATCTTGAGTCCAGTTGTGTACATATGCTTTAAAAAAAGAAAATACTGTATGGGCATCCTTATGCCTACATCTTGGCATACTCTGTGAGTATCTCCATCATATAAATTCCTAATGGTAGAATTGTTAAATTATGGTGTATATGCATTGAAAACTTTGGTAGGCATTGCCAAATAGCCTTTCTAAAAGCTTGTATCAATTTACACTTTTATCAACAGTATAAGTACCACTTTCTCCGTACCCCTCCAACAATGAGTATAATAAAACTTAATGTTTGCTGATCTAATGGATGAAAAATATTTTCTTTACATTTTTATTTATTTTAATTACAAGTGAGGTTGAGCATCTTTTATATCAGTAGTTTTCAACTGGGGGCAACTTTGCCCCCCCAGGGGACATTTGATACTGTCTGGAAACATTTGGGAGCTGTTAAAACTGAGAGAGGGTCTGGGAAGAGGGTTCTACTGGCATGCTGCTAAACATCTTACAATGCACACAACGAAGTATTATTTTCCAGACTCAAATATCAGTAGTGCCAGAGTTGAGAAACCCTGTTTTATATTATTCCATTTCATCTTCTTTGTTGGTTTATATCTGTAATTTCTGAGTTATTTTATTGTTTGCTTTAGAGTTTATAGTATACATTTTTAATTTATCACAGTTCACCTTTGAGTGATATTTTACTATTTCATGTATGGTACAAACACCTTGCTATAGTATATTTCCATTTTTCTCCTTCTGGCTTTTGTGCTATTGTTTTAATATGTTTTACTTCTGCATATGTTATAGACCCCACAATATATTATTATTATTTTACTTTAAACAGTAGATTATCTTTAAATTTTTTAAACAGCTTTAATGAATTATAATTTACATTAGATTGCACATATTTCAAATATATAATTTGATAAGTTTTGACATATGTTTATACTTGTGAAACCATTGTCACAATCAAAATAATGAACATATTTATCATCCCCCAAACTTTCCTCCTGCCCCTTGGTCATCCCTCCCCAACCCCAGGCAACCACTGATATGCTTTCTGTCACTATAGATAAGTTTACATTTTCTAGAATTTTATATAAATGGAATCATAAACTATGTGCTTTTTTTGTCTGACCCTTTCATCCAGTATATTATTTCTAGATTTATCCATGTGGTGTGTGTATCATTAGGAAAACATTCTTTTTTTTTTTTTTTTTTTGTAATTGGACTTCTGTTATTAATGAGCACTTGATGTGTTCTTTGTTTTAGGTCATGACCATCCAAAGAGTGATAATCACATGAGAGCACTCATTGCTCCAGATGTCATTTGACCATCAAAAAAAAAAATCTGTTTAAAAGAAAATATCCATTTGACCAGAACCTTTCTTTATTGAATGGCTTGATGGATTTCCTTTACTCTGATTCAAACCAAAGCTGTCCTGCTCAACCAAAACAAGAAAGGATCTTGCATGAGTCAATCCCAGAATGCCACTTCTACATCACCGATGGGTGAAGAAAACCTCATGAATATCAATCACAGAGACTCAGAGAGCATCACTGGTGAGTCCAGTTTAATAAATGAAGTGCTGTTGCTTACAGGATAAAATGCATATAAGACCCACCATGATGGAACTCAGCCTCTCTTTCCAGCCTGGTCTCCTCAGAGACCACTGAATTAATCTCTCCATCCCCAGGTCTCCTATCGCATTATCGAAATCTGCCTTGGGTGCTGTTCCTTGTCTGCATCTGACTCCCTGTACCGTGTAAGCCCTGGTTAGTAGGAACTGCATCATACTCATCTCCCTTATCTTGTCTTCCTATTCCTATCTTCCTGTCTCCACAAGAACAGGGTTGCTTGTGTTTCTGTGCCCTGCAGTCACCTAACAACAGTATTTGGCACATAAGAGGCTCTCAGGACATATAGGGTATGCAAAAACAGGTACAGCCCCGTAAGTCCTTATCTGCAAGACTAAATTTTAAAAACTCTGTACACCCAAAATTTTTTCTAAACTTTGGTTCTAAAACTCACTGGTCCACAAAACCTGACCTGTCCAGTTGTTTCTAGACATCTCACTTAGTTGGAATACTTGTTTGCTGAAATTGTATTGATGTGTTTAAATATGGGATGCTGCTACAAAACCAGTTGGAGGTGTTATATAACATACAGTAAATGCACAGTACTACTTTTCTAAAACTCCATAAAATTCTGCAACCCATCTAAACCTAAAGTTTTTCCCATTTTTTGTTCAGCTTTATTGAGATACCTGCATTAAGATACTATAAAATTCACCCATTTTAAGTGTACAGTTTGGTTCAGTATGGCCTGTGGGCCATAGTTTGCTGATGTCTGCACAACAGCATCAACACTTGATAATGTCAGTGTTTTGTTTTGTTTTTTTTTTGCGGTATGCGGGCCTCTCACTGTTGTGGCCTCTCCCCTTGCGGAACACAGGCTCCAGACGCGCAGGCCCAGCGGCCATGGCTCCCGGGCCCAGCCTCTCCAAGGCACGTGGTATCCTCCCGGATGGGGGCACGAACCCGTGTCCCCTGCACCGGCAGGCAGACTCTCAACCACTGCGCCACCAGGGAAGCCCAATGTCAGTGTTTTTGATTTTAACCATTCTAGTAGGTGTGTACTGGTACCTCTGTGTGGTTTCACTTTCTTTTTCCCTGATGACTAATGATGTTCAGTGTCTTTTCATGTGCTTATTGGCTATTTCTAGATATTTTGAGTTGTCTATTTAAATCATTTGCCCATTTTTATATCTGTCTTACTACTGAATTGTAGTAAATATTCTTTTTATATTCTGTGTAAATCCTTTGTTAGGTATAAAGGGGTACAAATATTTTCTCCCAGACCATGGCTCGCCTTTTCATCTTCTTAATGGTGTCTTTTGAAGAGCAAAAGTTTAAAATTTTGGTGGAGCCCAGTTTATCAATTTTTGCTTTTATAGTTCATATTTTTTGTGTCATTTCTAAGAAATCTTTGCATACTTCAAGATCACAGAGACATTCTCCTTTGTTTTCTTTGAAGAGTTTTATAATTTTTGCTTTTACATTTAGGTCAACAGTCCATTTTATAATTAATTTTGAATATATAATGAAGTTAGGGTCCAGATTTCTTTTTCCCAGTTGAATGCTTAATTGTTCCTGCACCATTTGTTGAAAATATTATCTTTTACACTATTGAATTACCTTGGTAATTTCATTGAAAATCATTTGATTATGTATGTGTGGATCTATTCCTGGGCTCTCCATTCTGTTTCTTTAATCCCTAAGTCTATCTTTACATAAATACCACAGTGTTTTGATTACGGTAACTCTGTAGTAAATCTTGAAATCAGGTAGTATAATTTCTCGAAGTTTGCTCTTCTTTTTAAAAAATTATTTTGGCCATTCTAGACCTTTCACATTTCTATATAAATTTTAAAACCAGCTTGTCAATTTCTGCCAACAAAGATTAATGGAATTTTGAATGGAATTATATAGACTTTGTAGAGAATTGACATCTTAAGACTATGGAGTCTTCTAATCCGTGAACATGATATATCTCTCCATTTATTTAGGTCTTCTTTAATTTCTCTTAATAGTATTTGTAGTTTTTATTACACAGGTCTTCCACATATTTTATTAAATATAATCCTAAATTTTTAATTTTTTCCTGCTACTATAAATTACATTGTTTATTTAATTTTATTTTCCAGCTATTTATTACTAGTATGTAGAAATGAAATTGATTCTTTATATATTGACTTTGTCTTCTGCAACTTTGCTTAACTTAGTTTTATTAACTTCCTTGTAGATTCCTTAGCATTTGCTACATAAACCGTAATGTCTGCAGATGGAGACAGTTTTACATATTCCTTTTCAATCTAGATGTGTTTTATTTCTTTTTCTTGCCCTTTGAATGGGACAGGATTTCAGTATATTTTTGAGTAAAAGTGGTGGGAGCAAACATCCTTGCCAAATTTCCAATATTAGGAGAGAAGTTATGGTCTTTCACCAGAAGTTTTTTGAGAATGCCCTTTTTCAAATTGAGAAAGTGTCCTTCTCTTCCTAGTTGGATGACAGGTTTTTGTCATGAATGGGTATTGAATTTTGTCAAAATACCTATTTTCCATTAGTGAGATGGTTTTTCTTTTTTAGTCCATTGTTGTGGTGAATTCTATTGATTTATTTTAAAATTTTAAACCAGCTTTGCATTCCTGGGGAAAACTCTACTTGGTCATGATGTATTATCATTCTTATATATTGTGGATTTGATTTACTAATGTTTTGTGTGTGTGTGTGTGTGTGTGTGTGTGTGTGTGTGTGTTTCCCATTCATTGGTTTGTACTCCTTTTTTTGCAATGTCTTTGCTTGATTTTGGTATTAGGGCAATGCTGGCCTCATAAAATGAGTTGTGAAGTATTCCCTTCTCTATATTTGAAAGAGTTTTTGTAGAATTGGTATGATAACATTTTCTATCCTTTCACTTTTAACTTATCTGAATATTCAAGGGGCATCTCCTATAGATAGTTTAAAGTCAGATCTTTTTTTCATCTAGTCTGACAATCTCTACTTTCTAATTGGTATGTTTAGACCATTTACATTTAATATAATTATCAGTTTAGTTGAGTCTACTGAACTCCTACTTGTTTTCTCTTTGTTCCATTTAAAAGTTCTTTCTTCCTTTTTTCCCCTCATTCCTTTCCTCTTTTGAGGTGTTCGTTTGCTGGTTTGTTTTTTTTAGGATTCCATTTTAATTCCACTATTGACCTAAGTAGCTATACCTCTTTTTTCTCAGTGATTGCTCTGAGTTTGCAATATGCATTTTTTAATTTATCACAGTCTATCTTCAGATAACATTATACTATTTCATAAAGTGACACACAGTATTCTTCCATTTCCCCCTGCCATTGTATTTTTCTTGCCATGCCTTTTATATTTACATATGTTATATACATAATTAATTGTTATTATTTTTGCTTTAAACAATTATAAGTTAAATACATTATGAGAATAAAAGGCTTATATATTTCCACACAGATTTACCATTTCTGCCACTCTTTATTTCTTTTTGTAGATTGAACTTTCCATCTTATATTATATTGAAGAACTTCAACATTTCTTGGTATATAGGTCAGCTGGCAATGACTAGTCAAAGTTTTTTGCTTGTCTGAAAAGTCTTTATTTCACCATTTTTAAAAGGTGTTTTCACTGGTGCAGAATTCTAAGTTGACTTTTTTATACACTTTAATGACATTCCATTGTCATCTACCTTGCACTGCTTCTGATGAGATCATTTTTGTCTTTGTTCCCTCAAATGTAATGTGTTTTTTTTTCTCTCTTTGCTTTTAAGATTTTCTCTTTGGGTTTCTTTGTGTTTATCCTGCTTAGAGTCACTGAACTTCACTGAAATATGGATTTATAGTTTTGATTAAATTTGGAAGATTTTGACTGTTATTTCTTCAAATATCCTTGCTGCTCCCTCTTCTCTCCTCTTCTGTGACTCCAGTTGCATGTGTGTTAGACTGTGATGCAAGTCACTGACGCTCTGGGTTTTTTCCTAATCTTTTTTCTCTTTAGTTTCCATTGCTATGCCTTCAAGTCTACTGTTCTTTTCTTCTGGATAGTATCTAATATGTTAATGTTATCCAGTGAATTTTTAAATTTAGATATTGTATTCTAGTTCTATTTGAATTTTATAAATATAGGAATACTTTGTTTCTCTTTTCATCAAATTCATGTTTTCCTTTTAAATCTTTGAGCATATTAATAATGGCTATTTCAAAATTGCTGTTTACTAATTTTATCATCTTTGTCTTTACTCAGCTTGTTTCTATTGATTTATTTTCCAACTGCTTATTCTTATTGATTTGTTTTCCAAATTGCTTATTCTTTGAATATCTAGTAATTTTTTATCAAATGCTGAATATTTTGAATGTTATGTTGTTTGATGTTTGAATTTTCTTGTCTTATTTGAAAAACTGTTATTATTTTGGCAGGTCCTCAAGTTACTTGCTGATAATATCAGTTTGTTTTTTTTTTTTTTTTTTTTTGTGGTACATGGGCCTCTCACTGTTGTGGCCTCTCCCGTTGCAGAGCACAGGCTCCAGATGCGCAGGCTCAGCGGCCATGACTCATGGGCCCAGCCGCTCCGCGGCATGTGGGATCCTCCCGAACTGGGGCACGAACCCGTGTCCCCTGCATTGGCAGGCGGACTCTCAACCACTGTGCCACCAGGGAAGCCCGATATCAGTTCTTTTGAGGCTTGTTTTTAATCTTTGCTATCTAAGTCTCTATATCACAAGACCATACTCTAGTATGCTTTATTCTAGCATTAATTTAACCCTACTACCAGTAGGCATGACACTTCTAGGATCTTTTGATTGTCCTAACTGTTCATGAGGTTTTTCTACTCTGGCTAGAAGAAATTCAGGCCTTTCTTCACTTTGTGTAGGAGAGTAACTTAATAAAGATATGAAGATGTAGAGGAAAATATGAGTGTAATGAGGACAGACCACTTTTGAGGCCATACTCAAGAGAAACAAGAGGAGGCCTTGAACCTAAATGGAGGCAATGTGGCTAGAAAGAAGTGAGCATAAGGAAGGGATATTTGGAGGATAAAAATATTAAGACTGGACAATCAGGAAAGCAATAAATAGTACATTATCAAAAATATGGGGGCTTCCCTGGTGGTGCAGTGGTTGAGAATCTGCCTGCTAATGCAGGGGACACGGGTTCGAGCCCTGGTCTGGGAGAATCCCACATGGCGCGGAGCAACTAGGCCTGTGAGCCACAACTACTGAGCCTGCGCGTCTGGAGCCTGTGCTCCGCAACAAGAGAGGCCGCGATAGTGAGAGGCCCGTGCACCACGATGAAGAGTGACCCCCACTTGCCACAACTAGAGAAAGCCCTCACACAGAAACGAAGACCCAACACAGCAAAAATAAATAAATTAATTAATAAACTCCTACTCATTCATTTTTCTTGGCACTCATTTATCTCCTTTACTAGGAATACTTATGATCTTATGATTTTATTTAACTCTGGAGGATATATATATATATATATATATATATATATATATATATGGAAGCAAATAGGATTTGCTCCTAAGGATGTTATTTGAATTTACTAAACCTTGATTGTGTACTCACTTTTAAAATTATTTTTTTGAAGTAGGGAATTGGTAATCTTGAATTTTCACAGAATTTTATTATTGCTTATTAAAAGAAAATTTCTAGGGAATAGTAGTTCTTTTAATGAATGTTACTTTTTTCTTCATTTTCATTATACCCTTGAATGCCTAAGAGTCTGTTTTTAGCTCTGCATGTATTTATAGTCAACTTCTCTTCCTGCAGATTTATAATGACAATCTGTATGTGAAATATTTGTGGCAGGAAAAATTTGAATAGTCGCATAGAATTCATAGTAATATTATTGGGATGTATTTTCAGAGCTCTTATTTAAGAGATCTGCTAAGGGTTGAGAGGAGCTTCTTTAGATCCATATTTAAGGTTTTAAATGTACCTCATCTCTGTGATTATATACCTCATCTTTGTGGTTATGAAGCCACTGCTTGTCCTTCTGGGTGAATAGGATTGTCTGATATTGTCAGTCTCCTTGTACTTGATTTGATTAATGCCGGCCTCCTCATTGTTAATATCAAGTAGTTGAAATTTACTCTTTTAAGGTATGTTTTCTTAAAATTAACTTTGTTGTTCTTTGCCAGAGTTAGAACATGTTTTTTATGCCACCCCCAAAGGAAATACCAGATCTCTTTTAAAAATGAGAGGGTTGATATGACATCCTGTATTTTCTCTATTTTAAGCTGTAGTATTTTAAGCATATTAAAAGAGATAACTTTTTTTTTTTTTTGTAAACTGCTAAATTTGGGAGGTGTTAAATGATGGGCAGCATTTGGAACAAGAAGCCAGGAGAAGCCCAAGCGTGTTCAGAGAAGTATAAGCAGGGGGAGTTAAAGGTGTGCAAATGAGCGAGTAGTGATGTGAAAGGTATTCAAGACTTTAAATGTATCACATTTTCAGTAAGTGTTCATTTTTTTTGTATCTAGCTTCTGTGAGAATGTAGTAAAATGTAATTTTTCCAGATTTTGAAGAATCCTCCCACAGAGTTCAATTCTGTTATTAAAGAACATGTAATTTTATTCCTTTTGAACTCCTTTTCTTCTGGTTGTTTTGTGTTGCCTTTTTTCCCCAAAGCATATAAGTTATTTGAGATCAGATCTCTTGTAAGCAGCACTAAATATATTGATAAGGAAGAAATAAGAAATTTTAAAAACATAGGTGTATTCCTAAGCAATATATTTTTAGATAGGATACAATTAAAATTCATGGTAGTATTTTTACTATAGAAGTTCTCATATTAAAGAAACCTAGAGAAAGGCCAACTGTAGTACCAGGATACAGTAATAAAAATCATCGGAGACATGGTATTGGCTAATGTTTCTTTGATTATCCTACTTTGACAAAACTAATTTCACCGATTTTTCTCTGTAGCCTAGAAAATTGAAATATATTGGATTCATTTACATGGAATCTCCTCTTTAGATGTGTGCTCCAATGAAGATCTCCCTGAAGTCGAGCTGGTGAGCCTGCTAGAAGAACAGCTACCCCAGTATAAGCTAAGAGTGGACTCTCTCTTTCTATATGAAAATCAAGACTGGACTCAGTCCCCACGCCAGCAGCGACATGGATCTGATGCCCTCTCTCCAGTCCTTGCTGAAGAGACTTTCCGTTATATGAGTGAGTATTTTAGAGTTTGTCCATTGAACTAAAGATATGAATATCTTGGTGTTGACTTTTAAAACATTTGACATCCCTAGCCATTGTTCAGTTTGTACCTACTTTAACTTGAACTATTTTAACAACACGAAGAGATGATTCTAATTGTGTTATGTCTGAATGCAGAAAGTTTATCATTCTTAAGACTCTGAGTGTCCAGGGTTGCAAGCATACTCAGAGGTTTCCATTTCTCTCATCTTTTACTTGATACTTTCCTCCAACTGTGGAGAAAAGGGAACTTAAAAAAAAAAAAAAAGGTAGTGAAAGTATTTAAAATTTAATATCCCTTTATATTTCACAGCATTTATTATCCTAATACTTTAATATCTTGAGCCATCAGCTTTTTGACTCTAATCTACCCTACTAAACTGACATAGTCACGGGAACTTGTCAAGTCATTAAGAAACGGAGTTCATGGATACATAAGTAGCTTTAATAATGCCGAGGAGAAATACGTGCACACTATATAGTAATCTTCATCATTTACTTAAGGATTCAGAGAATATTTCAGTGAGAAAGTAAGCCAAATTTGTCCTGAAAATAAGTCTGTTTTACACCACACTCTTTAAAAATGACAAAATTAAATAGGACACTTTTTTTTTTTTTTTTTGGCAGTATGCGGGCCTCTCACTGTTGTGGCCTGTCCCGTTGCGGAGCACAGGCTCCAGACGCGCAGGCTCAGCGGCATGTGGTATCTTCCTGGACCGGGGCATGAACCCGTGTCCCCTGCATTGGCAGGCGGACTCTCAACCACTGCGCCACCAGGGAAACCCCAGTAATCATTAACTTTTAATGGTACTTTCCTATAACCAGATTACTTACTGCTCAGAAAAAGAATTGTAAACATTGTTTAAACTTGAATTAGGACCGCAAATAGAACTGTATTTCTGTCCCCAACAATTCTTTTAATTAGCTGAATATTAAATTAAGGCCCTTAAGGTTTTCTTAACTTCATAGTTTGAGAAGTTACTTGCTTGAGATTTTCTAGAAAATGCTTTTTAAAAGGAACACTTTTTTATTTCCATTTCCCTTTGTTCCCTGAGTTTTTAGATTTGTGAGAAAATTCCAAACTGAAATTTCATCGGGATAAATTTAGTTTGTCATTATTCTGATAAAGCGGCATAGAAAGTACCCCTTAGTTTACATGTTCTTTGTCCTATATGCTGCTGGAGGGGACAGTGAGGGAGACTAGCTAGAAAGATGTCTTAGATCATGATTTAATGGAGTTACTTTTAGGGTGAATTTTAAGTAAAAAGACTGGGAAATAAAAGGTAAACAGATTCTAAAATACTTGGTTTATAGGACTTTACATAAACAAACCATAGTGTTCAAGGGAGCAATTTAAAACTTGAGATTAATAGGATGTTATAAGATCCATACTTCCAAGATCTGGAAAAGTGTCCTATTCTTTTCATCTAATGGTACTATTTTCACTTCAACAATTTGAAAATTAAACTACATATGATACACCTAATATCATGAAGCAAAGAATCTAGGATCATCATCCATTCACTGATACTTTATCTCTGTACTGTACTTTAATTTCACTGTTATATTAAAGGTATGAATTCTTTGGGTTAACAGTTCACTCAAATATAAATAAACTTCATTATGAATTTCTATCTTATGAATGTAAAAGATAAGTGATTTACTTTGTTTAGCAAATTGACCAAGATTTTAAAATCACGAGGACTTCTCTGGTGGCACAGTGGTTAAGACTCCTCCTGCCAATGCCGGGGACAAGGGTTCGATCCCTGGTCCAGGAAGATCCCACATGCCACGGAGCAACTAAGCCCGTGCACCACAACTACTGAGCCCTCGTGCTGCAACTACTGAAGCCCAGGCACCTAGAGCCCGTGCTCTGCAACAAGAGAAGCCACCTCAATGAGGAGCCTGCACACCGCAACGAGGAGTAGCCCCCGCTCACCACAACTAGAGAAAGCCTGTACACAGCAATGAAGATCCAACGCAGCCAAAAATAAATAAAAATTTTTTTTTAAAAAAAGAACTTTAAAAAGCATGATACAAACCATTCCCTTACCCTTTTCCACAGTTTTCTATCCCCTTGAGATGTCAAGATTAATGGTTTAGAATAGTTACTATAGACCCTGGCAAGCCATCCTAGGGTTCAGCTCCCTGGTGCAGTTTCAGCCCCTTCTTATCCTGACTTACCTCACATGCCAGTAGATACTCAATGCTCATTAAAATGAATTATAACAGCTAATAAAAAGAGGTGGCACAGGCAGAGGTACTTTCTCTCTCATATAACACAAAGAAATTGAAAGAGCCATGAGAAGAAAATAAAGAAATTTGGAAGGAAACATGGGCAGGGTTTTGGGATGGGAACCTATCTCACATGAATAAAAGGACACTGGTTGTTCTTTGAAGCCCCTACCAAACCAGAAAGAGATTGCTCTCAAGTGTTTTATTTTAAAAGTAAACAATGGGTTGGTCTAAAAAGTAATTCTCTCCTAGTCCCTGCCTTACACAAAGTTTAAGATACTCAAAGAATGTTTTGCGTGCAGGGTTTTCTTAGTTTTATTAAGAGAGAGCTGCACAGTGACATGGGGCAAGCAGTGTGATCAGATCACACTGTGACAGAAAGTACCATTTATTTGTTCGTGTGAAGGCTAAAAATAGAAACCTGATCTATTTAAAATAGATTATTATTATTATCTATTAAAAAATACCTTCAGGGTATTTTTTATTTGGGAGTAAGGGATTACCTGTACCACTTCCTAATGCATAAGCAAAAGGGGGGTGGTTATATAAGTTGTAATTAAGGCATCATTAATTACAAGTACCAAGTGATATTATATGTAATTAATGATATGTAATTATTACACATTAATTACATATAATATCACTTGGTACTTGCTAAAAACACAGATCCTTGTGCTACCATCCCAGATCTACTGATTCAGAAACTCTGGGGGTGGGGCCCATCTGTTTTAACAATTCCTCCTGATGGTACTGGTGCACACTCAGATTTGAGAACCACTGACCTAAAGCTTTGTCACCAAAGCCATATGGCCATTTCACAGTGACATTAATTGGAGAATTTAAGGAATTAGGGAGGGTGTAGGATTTTGCAGAGAAATAGATTGTAGAAATTACTTCTGGTTGATAGTTATACTTTTCCTCAACTCTGTCCTTGAAAATCATTAACCTGTACTGGCAAGAAAGGAAATACAACAGATAATGTTCAGGAAGCATTAACCATAAGTCAAGTTGTAGAGGTTAGCAGATTTATAATTCCTCGCAACCAGTTCCATGGAAGAATTAAACCATATGCCCTAAGACATCTATTGTAGAATGAATTACCTTATCACCTCTACATTATGTACTAGGTAGGTATTATTTGTCAGAGAATTGAGAACATTGTCACTCAAAGCATTATCTATGGGGCTTAATTCTCCCCTGGAACCCTGTTGAGAAAGGCTGTCCTAGACCGTATATATCACCAGCCTCATTTTTGTTCTGCCTCAGTTCTTTTGAAGGCAGTTTTTTGTATTGCAGAAATGTTCTCTGTATTATAGTAGCAAGAGCCACTTCTTTGGGGTTAAAACCTCAAGACCTGTCTGTAGTTATTAGGAGCTATTCTAGCTTTTACTCTGCCATGTGAACTGTGTGTTTCATTTTTGTTTTTTGTTGTTTTGCTTTTGCTTTTTGGTGTGGGAGGTTTGGAGAGTGATGAAAGATTAGAAGTCTTTTAAAAATTAGATAATTGTGGTAAAAACTCTAGACCTTGAAAAAGGACATATGAGAACTATTCAAGAACCATCTCATATAAATAACAGGGATATCAAAATGGATTAACGTTGGCATTTTCCATCCTGAAAATGATTGGGGGATGGTTGATGTGAAATTACGCAGATATAACATAGAGTAAGAATTAGCGAAGTGCTTATATATATCTCCCCATGTTTTTTCAGGAATATTAGATTCTCCAAATATTAACCAAAAATGTTGAACATTAACTAACAACCTTCAGAAACCAAAAATGTTCTGTACAAATGTTTATTTTCTCCCTGATATATGATTTGTTCTTAGAGAGTTAGAAAGTTCATGTCTGGAAACAAGCAAGGAGCATTGGTAATTTCTGTACCATTTAACATATTTTATTTTAACCTTTGAGAACTGAAGGAAAAATAGTATTTGATAGAATTATAATAAAGTCAGCCTGCTTGGCCCTGAATTCTTGGTTACAGAATTACAGTGAAGAATTAGTCTACCGCTTTGGAAGCATTTAATCACAATACTTAAATGCCAAGAGAATACTTAAGAGCTTTGCCCTGAGTACTTTTGGAATCATCCCAAGCAGCCTATCTTTATCAGGAGTATTGTGTTAAAGAAGAGAAGACAGAACTGATTAGGCTGCAGAGAGGAATCCTTTGTGTTCCTCTATGCTTTGTGTTCCTCTATGAATTGAGCAACTCGGTGCAGTTGAGGTGGTCCAGCCTTTGGGGCTTGGTGGTCTATAGACTGTTTCACTTAAAACATAAGAATTGGAGAATTCTGGTTGCATTATCTAACTTCTTTGCCGTAATAAATATTTAAGCATTTGAAAATTCATTTTTCCTCTCTGAAACCTCTTAACAAGAGCTGCTACTTTTTGATTGCAATGATAACATTTGTTCTTCATGGAAAATTAGCAAAAAACTGAACAGAAAACAACAGATCAACCATAACCCCTACTTAGAGATAACCACTGTTAACATTTTGATTTACAGCCTTCCAGCCTCTCTTGTGTATAGACATGTATAGATATACTCACACATTAAAAACAAAAATGGGGCTTCCCTGGTGGCGCAGTGGTTGAGAGTCCACCTGCCAATGCAAGGGACACGGGTTCGTGCCCCGGTCCGGGAAGATCCCACATGCCACGGAGCAGCTAGGCCGGTGAGCCATGGCCGCTGAGCCTGCGCGTCCGGAGCCTGTGCTCCGCAAAGGGAGAAGCCACAACAGTGAGAGGCCCGCGTACCGCAAAAAAAAAAAAATGGTACCTATTTTGTTTTATAACTTGTGTTCACAGATAAATACTCTAATATTTCATCAGATAAAAGCCTTTTGATCTTGGTGGGACTGTGGTAGAAACAGCAACCTGGTGCAAAGAGCCCATTCCCGTCACTGAGAATGAGCAGACCCAAGTTTTTTCTTATGACCTTGTGAGACGGGAGTTGTTATCACCTCATTATTATATTGGCTTTGCCACTAATAGTTTGCTTTGCTGTCTTGGACATGTCACATAATTCCTCTTAGTCAAGGTTCCTCATATAAGAAAATGGGATCATTAAACTAGGTAACTTCTTAAGATTCAGCTTTAAATTGTCAGACTGACAGATGGTAAGCATTTATGGGAAATATATTTTAGTTTCTCCTTACTAAAACATATTTTATTCTAAACATTTCTGTATTACTGTGTCCTTCATTTTCTATTCCCCTTTCGTCATGTGTGACTGGTACCTCACAGCGTTTTATTCCATCATTAATTTACTGGTTTGACTTCAGATTAAATTTGCCACTCATCTTCAACTTTTATCAGTCGTATAATATAAGCCATTATTAATTTAAGCCATAAATTAGTTGTATAAAAACTGTTTTTAACTGGGTCTCCAGGATTGCTGGTTCTTGCTTTGAGTGTTAACCCTGGATCAGTAGTTTTCATCCCTAGCTTCACGTCAGAACATCTGGCATATTTTACATACTACCTGTGCCCTGGACTTCCTCCAAATGAATTAAATTAGAATCTGGAGTTGAGACCCACTGCCCTGCATTACATTTGTTTTTGCAACCATTGGCTAGTTTTCTGTAGTTTAGAGTGTAGATATATTGACTTGATTTTTTTTCCGTGTATTATTGAGACAAGCAGTAGAAGAGACCACACACTGTTAGTATCTGCCTTAATTTTTAATCCTTTGTCTCTGCTATGCTACCAAGTTAAACTGAAGATTCCTGGTCCAAAAGCCTATTTCCCTTATCCCTGAGGTTAAATTATAGTTTAATTTATACTAATAAGTAAAAATTCTCTACTTGTAAATAAAAATTCTTTTGGAGTAAAAATGTTTCTTTATAGTGTTTTTGTTTTTGTTGTTGTTGTTTTTAGTTTTCTTATTTTCAATTTAAAACTTTTTCTGCTATCTCCTAACACTATCAACCCAGCACTTTGTTTTACTTTTAACTAGAAGTAAGACTATCATTAATAATTAAGCTCTGGGTAATTCCCAGTTTCATATTTTTTAATTTTTATTTTTTTATATTTATTTATTTTTAATTAATTTATTTTTTTTGGTTGCGCCAGGTCTTAGTTGCAGCAGGCAGGCTCCTTAGTTGCGGCTCATGGGCTCCTTAGTTATGTCAAATGTGCTCCTTAGTTGTGGCCAGCAGGCTCCTTAGTTGTGCATGCACATGGGATCTAGTTCCCTGACCAGTGATCAAACCTGTGTCCCCTACATTGGAAGACAGATTCTTAACCACTGCGCCACCAGGCAAGTCCCAATTCCCAGTTTCATTTTAAGCAGTGGTGCTAAGAAGAAAAATTAAAAGCTCAGATTAAAGTAAAACCTATCTAATGGTGTCTTTTGAGCAACCGTAAGTGTTAAGATGGGACTAAAGAAGTATAGATGACTTAAATCATAGTTTCTGCTGCCAACTCAGTGCATTATTTACAGAGAATTTTAAATCAGGGCTGTTTCATACATACCAGTTGTGTTTAAAGAGTATAGCTGTAAATAGTTACATGACTTAGCAGTTTACTAAATACTGCTTAGTAGATTATCATATTTGAACCTCCTAATGACCTTGTGAGAGGTTATCAGCTTCATATTATAAATGTGGAATCTGAATCTCAGAAGGGGTAAGTGACTTGTTCAAGCTCACTCAAATATGTGAATTCAGCTTTTCTGCTTCAAACCTCTGATTTTTCACACTTCAAGGCAAACTAATTTTAAAAGCAGTCTAAGTCAAACACAAGTCTGTTTCATGTAATGCACTCCAAAGTCAAAAGATCCCTGCATCATTACCTTAAAATGGTATTGCTTATTGTGATTGTGGAATCATTAGGATCATATCTATTCTTTGCTTTGGAGCTAAATTAGTCAAGTGCAGTTCCTGAATTTACGGAGTGCCAGAAATAATGGGTTTGAGTTATGCAAGGAATACTGTAGTATACAGTTTAGTTTATAGCAAAGGCCTAAATATGATGAAGCTTATCATAAAGAAAAAGGATTTTTAATTAAGCTAAAAAGTGTTACGGTTCATAATAGAATTACAAGAAGTGCTACAAGTCCTATTCATTGTTTATTGATATTAGCTCACATGACAGGTGATCATAGATGTTCAAGATAATCACAACAGAATTCTAATTAAATTCCTTCATACATAACTCCTCGTGAACTCGCCCCTCAATAACTTTAATTTAGATTAGGATGTAAAACAATTGGTGGTTCAGTTCATTCTCCAGTCCCACATTCTCTAGTGTGAGTGAACCAAAGTTCCAATCTTTTTTTAAAATTATTTATTTATTTATTTATTTATTTATTTATTTTTGGCTGCATTGGTTCTTCGATGCTGCGCACAGGCTTCCTCTAGTTGTGGCGAGCGGGGGCTACTCTTCATTGTGGTACACAGGCTTCTCACTGCAGTGGCTTCTCTTGTTGCAGAGCATGGGCTCTAGGCACACGGGCTTTAGTAGTTGTGGCTCACGGGCTTAGTTGCTCTGCGGCATGTGGGATCTTCCTGGACCAGAGCTCGAACCCATGTCCACTGCATTGGCAGGTGGATTCTTAACCACTGCATTACCAGGGAAGTCCCCAAAGTTCCAGTCTTACCAAGGGAAGAGGAGACAGTCAGGAGGTAGCTGCCTTGTGATCATTTGATACTTTCTTAATTTATTGTATGATGTACATTTTGTTTGTAGTAATTTGTCTATTTCCTGAGTGTCTAACACATGAAATATTTGTTTCCCTTTTCTTTTTTCACCTATTTTTTTATTCTGAATGACTTTTTGTAAAAGCCCGTGTTGTTTGTTGTGTTGTTTTCTTTCAATTCTTATGACTGTTTAAAACTTTGTGTTATTTCTATATCCTATAAACTGTTGTTTTTAACTATCTTAGTTCTAGGCACAGACAGGGTGGAGCAGATGACCAAAACTTACAATGACATCGACATGGTTACACATCTCCTGGCAGAGGTAGGAATATGTCTTTTTTTTCTCCAGTACAAAAAGCTAAAACTTGAAGATCATTTAGAATCTATCAAATTTGCATATCAATGAAAAATGATGATGTCTTTGCTCTAGGTTGTTCTGTATAAGGTTGTTACAGATAGAACAACTGGCATACCAACTGGCATTCCAAAGAAGATGGCTCCTGAAGTTTATTGTTATGAAATTGTAGAGGGCTTAATTTTTTGTTGTTGTGTTAATAATGGTGCTGGCTGGCTTCTCTGTCCTAGAAAAGCAATCTTTTAAAAAAAAATTTTTTTAAGTAAATCCTTGGTGTCACCCTGAAAACAGAGCTGCCCATTCAAGAAGCAGCTCCATTGCAAATCAACACCAATAGTTTGCAGCATCTTCCCTTTTCTACTTTTATTCAGGCTATTATTTGAGCTCACTTTGTCCATGACATGTTTAGTATGTATAGTATATCTCTTCTAAGTGGCAGTCTTAAGAGGTCGCTCCCTATGCTTCAATTTCGGTTGATCTGATGGAAATTTCAATCTTTCTCTTTGAAGTACCCTTCTCCCCATATGCCTCCCTAAACCCCAGCAGCTCCCCAGGATGATTTTGTGTATGCTATTTAGCCTATGTTGAAAATGAGGTAAGTGGGCCTTGAAAATTTGGAGATAATCCATCCACCTGTTTTCATGTTGCCGTGGACCAAAAAAATAGAAGCATAATTTTATTTACAGTGATTAATGTAAGTGGAACCCATTCTCATATACTATAAGGCACTCAGATGTATATTGATAGTTTTCCACCTTACAGAATACAATCCTCACCACCACCATGTCGAGGATTCCTATGCCTTGCTAAGTATCACCATCTACCCAGAAAGAGTAACTCTTGCCTTGCTTGACTTTTCTGTAGGCTTCCCTGCACCATTACCACCAATTTCTTCAGACTCCCTTCTTTTCTACACTCTAAGAAGAGCCCTATAGCCTCAAAATGTCCAGTCTATTATATCCCCTATTTTATTTCACATCATGATTCTTATACCAGTTGACAATAGGGCTCTTGATTATGCTTTCCTCTAAGTCTCTGGCTCTGAATGCATATAAGCTTTACCCTAATTGGAACTGTATTCAACATGCCTACTGTATCATTACCATGCTTAACAGACAAATGCATTCAACAAATATTTATTTGGCTTTTACTGTGTGTCAGGCCCTGTCCCCATTTTTAAAGACTATATTGATTTTGTAAGTCCCTAAAGTCATAAGTTGAAAGGTTGAGTTGCTCTATCCTAATTAATGGGGTGATCAATAAACCTCACTTGATATCAAGAAATGCCCTCTTGCATTTATAACTATGGTGGTCATCCATTTGACTAATGTATACCATTTGTGTGTCAGGCCCTGTATTCATTTGTAATATCTGGGCATTAAAATGGATCTTGATGCTTTCTAGGACATTGCTTTTGAGTTTAGCACAAATGACTGCAGAATTTTAAACTACCACTTAATTTTGTTTGTACTCAAAAGATGTGTTTGGTATTTTAACAGAGGGATCGTGATCTGGAGCTAGCTGCTCGAATTGGACAAGCTCTCTTAAAGCGGAACCATGCCTTGTCTGAGCACAATGAAGCCCTCGAGGAGCAATTGGGACAAGCCTTTGATCAAGTAAGTCTTGGATCAAGTATTTGCAGCATGAAGCAATTAGGTCTTGGGAAATGGAGAATTTATTTTCCTGGGTGTCCCTGAAGTGATGACAATAGTATCCATTAAACTAACCAGTAGAGAAATGAAGTGTTATTGTACAGAGGAGTACTCATGTGACTCTACCTTAGTCAACATAAAAGCTTGTATTCAGTACCTACAGTACTTGTAGCATCCTGCTTAGATTCTAACACTTTATCCTTACTCCTTTCCATAGACTTTTTGTGTGATCTTATCTTAAATTTATTTTTTAAAAATGTACCCCCAAATAAGATACCCAAAGGAAGTATCTTTATTCAGAAACCCAAACAAAAGGAGAAAAGAAAAGGAAAAGAAATTTTTGAAAATATATTTATCCCATAGCAATAGATATTTTTAGTGAGAACTGATTTATTATTAATTTGAACGGTTACATTTTAAATCTTCTATAATTTGTTATTGTCTGGTTTCATTTATATTTTATAAATCATCATGTTTAATAACATTCAAGCCTTTGTGTTAAAAGTACTTATTCCCTAGAACTAGAGTTGGGAAGTCATGTATAGTTATGCAGCTTAAAAAATACAAACCTTTAGGATGAGAATTTGAAGTAAGGTTCTATTCTGATACTTTGAAGTTTCTTCCATTTTGTTTTGTTTTGAACTGTGAATGTATCATCTTATGTGAAAATTTCCTCCTATATTCCCGTTATATAGAATATGGAAATTGGCTTTTCTTTTCACCTAGTATAGAAAAGGCTGTATTTGTTGAGTTAATGCTCTAAAATTATAGCTTAGGAAGTATCTGAGATTTGTTACTCTCTTTGTAGCCCTTGTTACTTTAGTCAGTAAAACCTAACAGCTGATTTTATGACTTTGTTGTATGGTGAGAAACAATTGCTCCGTGAATTAGAAGCTATATTACTTGTAAATAATGCAAAATAAAGACCATCTTGTAAATCAAACCCTTTTGATGTACAGGTTAATCAACTGCAGCATGAGCTGTCCAAGAAAGATGAGTTACTTCGAGTTGTCTCCATTGCTTCTGAAGAGAGTGAAACTGATTCCAGCTGCTCTACACCTCTTCGTTTCAATGAGTCCTTTAGCTTATCTCAAGGTTTGCTGCAGTTGGACATGCTGCAAGAAAAGCTCAAGGAACTGGAAGAAGAGAATATGGTTCTTCGATCCAAGGTACAGTCAACTTAATTCTCACTCTCCTTTACCTTAAAGGCTATAAGGTTTAGGTCCAGGTAGTATTGAGGGGGTGACAGCCAAGGCACAGGTGCTTGCCCTCCATTGTTACTTAGATCCCATTGAAAAGTGGATAATAGCAAGCTGACAGGTGGAAGAGAAAGGCACAGCATAGAATATATAGCTTGTGGAGTTTACACAAATAACTAAATAATTACAACTAAGTTAAGAACTATATTGGAAAACTACAGTGTTTCATGAGCTTATATAATGGGGGGTTGGGGAATGGATCAAAGAAGTCCTACTTAAACATGTGACATTTTAGCTGAGGCTAAGGGTTAGCCTATCAGAGATATATGTAGTGGAGGGGAGGGGTCGGGGTGGGGATGAGTAGACATGTGCAAAGGCCCTGAGAGGAATAAGGGGGAGATGTTTGTCATGTCCTTTTCCATGGTCTTTATTTTATGATAGATAAAGCTTTATGAGTTTTTGTTTTCCTTTGTAAGTGATGAACTTTTATCTTTAAATAAGTAGTAAAGATTTTTTTAGTTAATACTATAAAATCATTAGAAGATATTATCACATACTAATTTTTTTTTTTTCTTGAAGGCTTGTCACATAAAGACAGAAACGATTACCTATGAAGAGAAGGAACAACAGCTTGTCAGTGATTGTGTTAAAGAACTTCGTAAGTGTTGTTAATGTATTCTGTTTTATAGCCTTTGGGCAGTTCTTTGGTAGCATATCACTAACTCAGAAATTAGGTCAATGGTTTCAATAGAAGCATCTCAAGAAACAATTTTAAATAATTGCTGAAAATCTTGGAATATGACATTGAGCCCACAACTCTAAATAAAGTACCATATGTACTTTTAAGAAATATCTTTGTTTCAAATTGTCATCATCATTAAATAAAGACCTAAATTTCTACCCATTATATAGCATGTTAAAATGAAAGTAACCAAAGCTCTTATTTTGTTGGTGAGGAAATAGTCCTATAGAGAATATGATTTGCCAAAGTCAGAAAACTGATTAGTAGCAAATCTAGGGCTTAAATGATAGTGTAAAACGTAACACTCAACGAGTATTTGATAAATGCCAGCTCTGTGTCTATAAAGGAATATATTTTACTTTCTTGTATTGTTACCTAAAATTTTAAAAAATAAATCAGTTGGAAAAAGATCAGCTTTACTAGAGAAAAACTTTTAATCTCTTTATAAATATTGATATATATAGCCTTTTATGTTGAAAGAGAAGGTATGATAACAACATATCAGATCATTTGAGCTGAGGGCTTCAGAATGTGGTACCTTGCACAGAATATTAGAGAACCAGAGGAATGCAAATTGAATCTTCTCCATCAACACTATCATTACCCACCTTTTACACTTTAAAAACAAAAAGCAAGGACTTACCTAAGAGCTTAGATTCTGCTCTCCTGTCTCCTTACTGCCATCCTTTGAATTGCTATAGACTTTCCGTCGATTTAAAAATAGTTTTATATAACACTTAGAAATAGCTTTGCCACTGGGGTTTAGATGTCAAAATTTTTATATGAAACAAAGATTTATTTCCCCAGTGGAATTCTAAAGCATGCAAGAATGCTGCATTGTAAGAATTGCTTTAGAGGCCCTACTCAGTTTGCTGGGTATCCCAGAAAGTCTCTCCTACAGAAGCATCTCAGTAGCTTTTACAGATTGTGACTGTTCCATTCTGGAAATATTCATTTGTTAGATTTGTTAAGTTTGATTTTCATTTCTTTGGGGATCTTATTTACATTCCTGAAGAGTTTTCAAAGACATAAATGTCTTGGCCCTTGCAAAGATACATAATTCACCTATCTCTTTTCAGCCTTCTTGTCCTTCATAAAGAAAAAGATTGAGGCAGAATCTTTAGCTTGCTTGCCTTTACAAATTATCTCTTTTTAGCTTCAGTGCCTCCTATTAAATTCCCAGCATTAGTCTATTTCAGAAGAATCTTTAATTTTCTCTATTGAGTTATCCGGGTTTATTATTTTAAATTTATGTTAGAGAAAAATCAATTCGTGATAGTCCAGTGCTTGTTACAAAACAGGATTTGGCCCACAGGCCATAGTTTACCAACCTCTGTCCTACATTTATATTAATTTTAAGTTTTTTATTTTGTTTTCCAGGTGAAACAAATGCTCAGATGTCCAGAATGACTGAAGAATTGTCTGGGAAGAGTGATGAACTGATTCGTTACCAAGAAGAGATTTCCTCTCTCTTGTCTCAGATTGTAGATCTTCAGCACAAACTTAAAGAAGTAGGTTCATTCATTCAACAGATGTTTGTTAAGCACTGACCAGTACTATGCACTCTGCTAAGTGCTAGATACATTAAGCAAAATAAACATGGTCCCCACCCTTTTACATTGCTTTAGTCTGATTGCTGTTTTAGTCTTCTGTCATGAAATATCATGAATAACTACTTTCAAATCACTATTTCTTTCCGTAAAATGGATTTTCCTCAGAAAGTTGTGATGTGAACTACTGATTCATGCTCATCGTCCTCTGAACACCTTGATGGATTTTGTATTCTGCCCATTTTATTGCACTTATTTGGCTTTTGAAAGGTTAGCTTTTGATAATCCTCTGGACTATATCCCTGAAATACGTTCTTAAGATTTCTTAAAAAGAGAGTAACCTGTATTTTATATGGGAAGGTTTCACATGTCTCTTTTAATATGTTGTCAGCATGTGATTGAGAAGGAAGAGCTGAGACTTCACCTCCAAGCTTCCAAAGATGCCCAAAGACAACTGACGATGGAGGTAATGAAATCTTCCTTTATCTTGTGTTATATGGGAGGGGAGGAATGAATAGTTCCTTTCTTCTTTGTGAATAAGAATGGCTAAAGGTGATAACCAGATTTAAAACAACAACAGAAGATTAAGCTGAAAATTATGAGATCTAAGAAGTAAAGCTTTTTAAAGATTCTGTCTCTAAAATAATATTAACAAGACAACATCCTTCTTGATTAATAGGAAAACCTTGAGTTTATAAGATTCTTTAGGAATATATGACCCTTTTACAGGTCTATATTAACTAACCCAACAGTTTTTAAAATAAGATAATCTGCATTTTTTAATAAGCACCGCTAGCCCTAGTGGTGCTGATGATCTAGTCCACATAACACACTTGAAGAAATTTTTGAAGTTAAAATGTTCTCTGAAAGTTATGTACTCTTTTAACATGCTTGTGTATCTAACTATAAAAAAAATTTTGAAACAAGGGAGAAGAAACTACTTGTTTAGGATGATTGAGCACCCTGACATCTTATTAAATACTTTGTAGACTTGATCTTGTCATTTACAGACTTCAGAGTTCATTCATGTTCATTATGTTTAAAAATATACGTATCTAATATTCCACTAAACTAACTTGACCGTAGCTATTATACTTCCTCTATAAGTTTTTTTTTTAAGGATAGGAAGCATTAAATATTGAATTGACAGTTATGGTTGTCTCAGCTACATTTCACGTTTTTAGGAAATCATGCATATATATAATTCTGGCCAAGACACCCCTAAATCTGGCAGCTTGAAATATATATACTTTCCTTGCTTAGTCTGTTTCAGAGTCTTTGTTATTAAATTTAAATTCATAAAATTAGTCCTCTGGATAAAATTTAAACTTATCCCAAGGGGATGTTTTTCCCCATTGTCATTTTGAGAATATAATAAGGAACACTAATTGCCATCCTATCTTTCAGCTGCATGAGTTACAAGACAGGAATATGGAGTGTCTGGGAATGTTACATGAATCCCAAGAAGAAATAAAGGAACTTCGGAATAGATCTGGCCCTGCTGCTCATCTCTACTTCTCCCAGCCATACGGGGTTTTTTCTGGGGTAAGGAACTGAGAAAGAAACTTGAGATTAGATGGTCCTGAGAGTAATATGGTTTCTAATGGTGTAAAGCATCTTGAGAAGAGGTAACATGGTTTGTCCTTGTTGATTGAATTTAACTATTGATTTAGGCCTTCTTTTGCATAGCTGTATCTACCTTAATAGTCTTTATTTATTGTAGCCTTCCTTCTAACAGTTGACCTTCCAGATTTCTTGTATGAGATGAACCCTAAGGAAATTAAGTTTAGGTCTGTGTCCCATAGACACAGTCATCCTCCTTACCCTAATCCCACCACATACCACTTATTCAAATAGTGCTCTGAACATTTAAAACCTCTTTTAACAGATCTTGAGTTTCTTGCTATATTTAACTTCAGTTAGAGTGTAAGCCCCATGAGAGCAGGAATCATATTGATTTGATTCCTCAATAAACAATCTTTTTTTTTTGAAATAAAGAAATTAATGAAAACTTCTGAGCTTATGCCCAAATTTGTAATGTTGGTTCAAAGAGTTATTTTAATAATCTAGTTCTTAAACACTTACATGCAATCCTGTGAAATTTTTTAAAAGACTGAAACTATAAATTATAATAGATTTTCTAGAGAATATTGGGGCAGAATATTTTTTAATTTTTAATTTTAAGGTAATTTTAAACTTAGGATAACATTCCAACAGTAGTACAAAAAACTCATATATCCTTCATCTAGATTTCTCAAATTTAATATTTTACTACATTTGTCATATTGTTCTCTTACTTTTTCTGGACCATTTAACAGTAAGTTGCAGATAACCCTACTACCCCTTAATAATTCTGTGTGTATTTATTAAAAACAAGGATACTCTCAAGGACATTCTCCTACATGACAACATATAGCCATCAACTTCTGGATATTGACATTGATACAATACTATCACAATTTTGCCAATTGTCCCAGCAGTGTCCTTTGAAGGATACATTGCATTTCATTGTTTCAATCGGGGACAGTTCTTCTGTCTTTGTTTTGTCCTTCATGACCTTTGTAGAATGTCCTCAGTTTGGGTTTGTCTGTTGTTTCCCCACAATTAGATTTAGGTAATGCATTTTCAGCAGAAATAATGCCATGTTCTTCTCAGAACGTTGTATTAGAAGGCACACATTGTCTCTTTTTCCCATTGCTGATGATGTTAATTATCTTTGATCACTTGGTTAAGGTAGTATCTGCCAGTTTTTTCCATTGTAAAATTAATCATTGTTAATAGTTAATTGAATTAATGTTACTAAATTAACTTTGCATTGATGAAAATTGTCAGATACTACCTTAACCAAATGATCAAAATTACTATTTTGGGGGTGATACTTTGAGACTGTTTAAATATTCTGTTCCTCATAAAGCCTTTGCCCACTAGTTTTAGCACCCATTGATGGAGATGTATCTGACTCAGTTATTACTATGATAATTGCCAGTAGTGACTTTTTAATTCCATCATTTTTTCAACTTTTTTTAATTGGCATTCTTTTATAAGTTAGAGCTTTTCTGTGTCATTTATTTATTCATTTGTTCATTGGGTTATGTCAGTATAGACTCAGGGATTCCTATTTTAATCAGTGGATTATAATCCATTATTACTGTTTTTTATTTTGATACTTAAATTGTCCAAGATATGACCAGTGGGATCTCCTTCAAGCTCCTCTTGCCCTTTCCCTGGCCCAGCCCTGGGATCAGCCATTCTCCAAGGAGCTCTGGTTATTTTTAATGAGAAATGATATTTAGAATCCAAAATCTGGGTGCTAGGTATCCAATGCCACTAGAGTACCATTGCTTTGAGGTCCCCTCAACAGATAGAGCTAGGAAATATGTGTAGGTTCATATACACCCACATAAACACATCTGTATCTATCTTTACATTCATACCTATGTTTATATGTATATTTAAAATCATGAGTTCACACCAGTACCTCTAATTGTAGTCATTGTTAGCACAGCCCCACTGAGCATGACACCCATGCTAGTTGAATCTTCATCCCTGACCAGGGGAAGGGGAAGCTTACTTATTTTTCTTTTAACAATTTTTTATATTATAAAAGCTTTACATGTTTATTATAGAAAAGTTAGAAGTTACAGAGAAGCAAAAAGAAATTGCTAAATACCGTCAAATCCTGACCTCCACAGAATCACTATCAACATCTTGGTTTATAGCCTTTCAAACCTTTTATTTTTGTGTGTCTGCATATGTAATACTTTTATTTATCATAATTGGTTTTTCCCACTGCTTTCTTGTAAAAATATATCATGAAAAAGTTGGTTCTTGTTTAAAAGTTACATTTCCAGAATGTCTCTTTTCTTCCCCTGCATTTTAGCCTGTGACTGTTTTCTTTTATTATAACACCGAAAGTATTGGATTCTGGAAACTCCGTTAAATAATTTAAAGATAGTTTATTTCTTCTAACAGGCTTCTTAGATAATAACTGTTAGTAACATCAAACTCTTTTTCTTAGGAATCTCTGGCGGCTGAGATTGAGGGGACCATGCGTAAGAAGTTGAGTTTGGATGAGGAATCTTCTCTCTTTAAACAAAAGTAAGTTCAGATCACATGTGTTGTTACTCAACCATTGGGATGGAAATTAAACAGAAACCACAATCCATAGTGATTGGTATTATGGGATTCAGTAGTAAATCTGCTTACTATTCGGTTTTTTCCTCGTAGTGCTTGCATCTGTGAGAGCATTCTCTTGTTCTAAATTTTATTTTCTAATAATTTCTCCAAAACTTCAGATGCTCTTCAGGGTGGCTTTATTTTTAATTAACTACACTTACATGTCTCTTTTCTAAAGCATTCCAGTGGTAGGCAGTGGCAATAATGAACATTTCTCTTTTGACAGAGCCCAACAAAAACGGGTATTTGATACTGTCAGGGTTGCCAATGACACACGGGGCTGCTCTGTCCCATTCCCAGCTCTGCTACCCATTCCAGGCTCCAACCGTTCAAGTGTCATCATGACAGCAAAACCTTTCGAATCTGGTTTACAACAAACAGAGGACAAAACAATCCAGAAGAGTAACTTGGAGGAAGATCCAGGGTAAGAAACATAGGTTCACACACTCAAATTCCAGCATTGCTCTGTGCTGTCCCAAGGAAGTTCTGGAACTGTCAGTTTTCATTCAGTAATGATTCCCTGTATCATTATTTGTTAGATCACTGGAGTGAAAAAGTTTAATTAAGTGTATTCAAAATGGAGTTTTCATTGAACTATAAAATTCTTTACTACTTTCGTCTCTGGTTTGGCAAAATTTGAGTCTAAATCTTTGTGTTCAAAGTCAAATTTGTTTGAATCTGTTTGGTCATTGGCAGTTATGCATAGCATTACATGACACTTTCTCATAACCCATGCTCCTAATTTCAGTTGCTTTGGTGCCATTAGGATAAGCAATAATCTGGAATACCTATTGAGGAAAACTAGATTGCTCTTAATTTCCTATTTGTTTAAATTTAGATTTTTTTCTGCTTTTTATTAATTCAGTTCATTGAATTTTGTATAACTAGAAATTAAAGAGAATGACTGGAAAGTCAGCTGAAAGTTTTTGAAAATTAGATGTTTGGCATCTGAGGGAAGTCTTTCTTAATGCAGAAACCCATTGCCTTGGGTTTTCAATTGTATTGCCTGGTTTTAGGGGTAGATTCTATACACACAATAGCTTGATGTTTCAATACTACCTCATTGTACACAGTTACCTTAGGAAAAGATCTAACAAACGGATCTGTGTGAATTCACACATGGAATAACTAAAGCTTGGCTTGCTACTCTTTCTTTTGGTATCAGTTGTAAGATACTGCCGATTTTTTAAACGTTAATAAGTGAAAAACTGTATTGTAGAACTATGAAAGTGCAGTATTTACAGATCTTGTTGGTTTCTTTTAAATGTTTGTAATATTCATAGAGGATTCTATGGCCTAAAGTAAATTTTTTCACATTTTAATATTTTTGAAATTGTTTATCTTTTGCAGCTAATGACATGTCATAGTTTAATGGGTAGCATTTTTTTCTTTCTTAGTACATAAAATAATGGTACCTCTTGCCTTCAATGGTGTTATAGATTCAGTGAAATATAATAATATTTAGTTTTTTGACTACCTAAACTGAATTTATAGATGGTCATTATCTATCTGTAGGTTCATAAATTAAGTGAAACAGAAAAGTTAATAAATACAACATAATAAAGTATAGTTTTGCCTATCTGAAGTCACTTGAAATGATCTATAAAAACATTATATATATGGGCTTCCCTGATGGCGTAGTGGTTAAGAATCCGCCTGCCAATGCAGGGGACACGGGTTCAAGCCCTGATTCCGGAAGATCCCACATGCCGCGGAGCAACTAAGCCCATGCACCATAACTACTGCGCCTGCACTCTAGAGCCCGCGTGCCACAACTACTGAAGCCCGTGCACCACAACGAAGAGTAGCCCCCGCTCGCCTCAACTAGAGAAAGCCCACGTGCAGCAATGAAGACCCAGTGCAGCCAAAAATAAATAAATAAATTTATAAAAACTAAACATATTATATATATATATATATTAGAGATTTGGTTTTGTTGTTACTCTTTCTGTATTCCAGGTATCTAAGAAAAGATATGTGTTTTTAAGATCAATCTCTTGAACATTCACCATTGTGGAAAGGAGAGGTCTATGCTATGCTTATGCCCCTCACAGATCTAGTCAGTGAATGTGTTTTTCCCATAGGAACGTCCAGAAGGTCTGTCAACCAGGACGCTCTGCAGAGAGCGATTTGGCTACAGCCCTGCATCGCCTGAGTCTGCGGCGACAGAACTACTTAAGTGAGAAGCAGTTCTTTGCTGAAGAATGGCAACGGAAGATCCAGGTTCTGGCTGACCAGAAAGAAGGGGGAAGTGACTGTGGCATCCCCACAGAGAGCCTTGCCTCCCTCTGCACTGACCAGTCAGAGATCACAGACCTGAGCAGTGCCAGTTGCCTTCGAGGTTTTATGCCTGAAAAATTGCAAATTGTCAAGCCCCTTGAAGGTAATAAGTAAGGAAGGGTTGTTTCTAAGCCATGTTGTCTGTTGGCTTTGCCTTCCCCTGGAATTGAGATTTCTCTTTTAATTATAAGAACCCTAAGTGCAGAAGACATCTTTATTATCCCTAAATCTTCGCTGTGTGTGTGACCTTGCAGAACTTTGTGGAAAATGAATGAAGAGATTTGCATTCTCCAAGCCATCAGCTGTCAGTTCTCTTCTACTGATACTGTTTTTTTACAAATGTGAGGGAGGAGGAGATATCTTTTCTTGTTCTTTGCTAAGGAATATCCTTGATAGCAGTTTTCATGGTAAGATAAACAGGATATGATAGATGAATAAAAATAATCTATATGTAATGCTTCATCTCTACCTTCCTTTTCAAAAAAAAGTTCTTTACCCAAAAAGTGCCAGTTACTTACAGATATGTGTGTCTGTATTTTTCTCTTGTTCAGTTCTGTTAATTTCAGGTCAGTTTCTATTCTCTCCTAAGAACTTGAATTCAAAACAGATCTTTTTGTTTTATGCAATATTGACAGTATTCAAATGATCCTCTGCTATTATCATGAAAGAGTCTGCATTAGACAAAATTTTGAGTCAGTAACCTATAAGGACCCCTCAAACTCAAAGGTGCTATAAGTTCGTTTTATTCATTAATAGTCCAGGTATTTGTCAGAGTTGCCATTTTTAGGATTATATGACTATTAGTGACAATTAGACACTGCAGGTACTTGGGATGATCATTCACCAGTATTCGTAGACAGAAACCACGAGGATTGATCCTCCCTTTTTTATCATCTCCTTCGCTTTCCTACTCTCCCCGAGAGCCTGGTGAAAGGAGAGTCATGAGCACATATGAGTTGAGAAATATACAAAAAAAGCCATGGTAATTCAAGGTGACTTCCAACCTAGGAGCCTGGCTTTTGAGTTCAAAGTTCATAGGCATAGTTCCAGGACAAAAGAGTATTGATTTTTGTCACCTGGGAAAATACAACCCGACCTGATAACTGTATCTTCTTTCTCATCACTGCCTCAGCATCCTAGTTCCTATTAAGGGTGTTGTCTTGGTTTTTTCATCCCTGCTTTAGATTTCCTTTTTAAAGTTAACTTTTGAAATGAACAGATTATTATTCATACCTTTATCATCTTGTTAATCTTCCACAGATAACTTTAATTTACAAGTTTTACTAAAATATTAAGACCAAATAAGTAGTTTCATTATTATCATTACTTTTTTACACATACAGTTTTAGCTTCTTTCAAGATTTATTATTTGTGGGAAATTTAAAACACGTTCCTTTTTTGGTTTGCATACTCAGGATCACAAACTCTGCACCAGTGGCAGCAGCTTGCTCAACCAAATTTAGGAACCATTCTTGACCCACGACCAGGTGTCATCACTAAAGGCTTTACCCAGTTGCCCAAGGATGCCATCTATCACCTCTCAGATTTAGAAGAAGATGAAGAGGAAGGTATCACTTTTCAGGTTCAGCAACCTCTTCAAGTGGAACAGAAACCTTCAATATCCCAGCCAGTAACAGGAATCTTCTTGCCTCCCATGACTTCAGCTGGTGGTCCAGTTACAGGTGAGAAGAGTGCTTGGTTGAGTGTAGTCTAGTAAACAGTAGTACTTTGCTTTCTGCATAACTGTATGGTCAGCTGACTGCCTCTATATAAGTCTTACTGGAGTGTACTCAGTCTTGAATATAAGACAGTAGAAATCCATAGCATAAGTGCCCCTTCTAATTCTCTCCACTTCTTAGTCAACCTGCATAAATAGATAGGCAGAGAGAGAGCAATTCAGCCAGTGGTTCACAAAACTTTTAGACTCAGGATCTCTTTACACCCTTAAAAATCGTTAAGAGGGCTTCCCTGGTGGCGCAGTTGTTGAGAGTCCGCCTGCCGATGCAGGGGACACGGGTTCGTGCCCCGGTCCGGGAAGATCCCACAGGCCGCGGAGCGGCTGGGCCCGTGAGACATGGCCGCTGGGCCTGCGCGTCCGGAGCCTGTGCTCCGCAACGGGAGAGACCACAACAGTGAGAGGCCCGTGTAC
>NW_006797096.1:2377362-2396804 GCF_000442215.2 Lipotes vexillifer | reverse complement strand
GCTGAGCCTGCGCATCTGGAGCCTGTGCTCCGCAACGGGAGAGGCCACAACAGTGAGAGGCCCGCGTACCGCAAAAAAAAAAAAAAAAAGCTAAAAATAGAACTACCATATGATTCCTGGGCATGTATTCAGAGAAAACCATAATTCAGAAAGATACGTGCACCCCGTGTTCATTGCAGCACTATTTACAATAGCCAAGACATGGAAGCAACCTAAATGTCCGTGAACAGATGAATAGATAAAGAAGATGTGGTACATATATACAATGGAATACCACTCAGCCATAAAAAAGAATGAAATAATGCCATTTGCAGCAACATGGTTGGACCTAGAGATTATTATACTAAGTGAAGTAAGCCAGACAGAGAAAGTCAAAACTCATATGATATTGCTTATATGTGGAATCTTAAAAAATTTGATATAAATGAATTTATATACAAAACAGAGATAGACCCACAGACATAGAAAACAAACTTATGGTTACCAAAGGGGCAAGGGGGGTGGGGAGGGTTAAATTAGGAGTTTAATAATAAATTAATAATTTATTTAATAATAAATTAGGGATTAGCATATACACACTACTATATATAAAATAGATAACCAACAAGGACCTACTGTATAGCACAGGGAACTGTACTCAATATTTTGTAATAGTACATAAGGGAAAAGAATATGAAAAAGAAAAAATATATATTTATTTATGTAACTGAATCACTTTGCTATATACCTGAAACTAACAGAACATTATAAATCAACTATACCTCAATAGAAAAATAAAATGAAATAAAAAGAATTTAAAGTTTAAAAAAAAGAAAGGAAATACAGCCTCACACAGATACATGGTTGGAAAAGGAAAGAGTATTTTAATAGCCTCTTCAGGTATTTGTGGATATTCTTTGATATTACACCAAAACTTGATAAGTGGTAGTCTCTTTAAGGTTTGTAGCAATGTGAATCTAAAACCCTATCAGTGAATTTTTCATACTTTGTTGCGTTAAAATCTATTAGTCTGTCCTGCTCTTTGAATGCATCTTTTACCCATGCATGATTTTGTTAACATAATGCATTGGTCATTTGGAAAATATTGGTTCACTGAGTTATGCAGATCTTCCAAATGTTGACCCATTTCATTATAGAATATATTAAAATCATATAATATCACCACCTGTCTCATTGGGTAAGTCTTTTAGTATTAGGAAGCTTTCAAACTCTCAGCGATGGATACAAGTCTACCAAAACACTTATTTTCACTTGAAAGCTCAAATTTCGTCACTGGCAACAAATCCTGTCAGCTGTTTTCTTGAAGAGACAGGCTCACTACATTCTTTTTCAAGAAAATGTTGCCAGATATCCAAGTCTGAATAACTGTAGTTTTTGTATTAATTTTTCTTTCAAGTAAAAATGGTGTTCTGTGAAAAAATGTAAAAATTGCATATGTGCTTTTCCTCTAGATAACCATTGTATCTATGTATAAAGCAGAGTGCTTAATGCTTCCCATTTCATCACACAGAATATTAAAAACTTTCAAGGGACAAGATTTTTTTAATTAATTAATTAATTAATTTTTGGCTGCTCTGAGTCTTCGTTGCTGCACGCAGGCTTCCTCTAGTTGTGGCGAGCGGGGGCTACTCTTCATTGCAGTGTGCGGACTTCTCATTGCAGTGGCTTCTCTTATTGTGGAGCATGGGCTCTAGGCATGCGGGCTTCAGTAGTTGTGGCATGTAGGCTCAGTAGTTGTGGCTCACGGGCTCTAGAGCACAGGCTGAATAGTTGCGGCACACGGGCTTAGTTGCTCCACGGCATGTGGGACCTTCCCGGACCAGGGCTCGAACCCGTGTTCCCTGCCTTGGCAGGCAGATTCTTAACCACTGTGCCACCCGGGAAGCCCAAGGGTCAAGATTTTTTTTTTATATAAATTTATTTTATTTTTATTTATTTATTATTTTTGGCTGTGTTGGGTCTTTGTTGCTGTGCACGGGCTTTCTCTAGTTGCAGCGAGCCGGGGCTACTCTTCATTGCGGTGAGTGGGCTTCTCATTGCGGTGGCTTCTCTTGTTGCGGAGCATGGGCTCTAGAGTGCACGGGCTTCAGTAGGTGAGGTGCATGAGCTCAGTAGTTGTGGCTCGTGGGCTCTAGAACACAGGCTCGGTAGTTGTGGCGCACGGACTTAGTTGCCCTGTGGCTGTGGGATCTTCCCGGATCAGGGCTTGAACCCGTGTCCCCTGCATTGGCAGGCAGATTCTTAACCACTGCGCCACCAGGGAAGTTCCCCAAGGGTCAAGATTTAATAAATAATTTTTACTGCTTCATCAGGACATTCTGATATGAATTTGGCTTTTTTTTTTCTACTGTAATTGGACAATAGTGATGAACACTAGTACAGCTTGGTGCCATTGCCTTGATTTGTGCTACGGAGCCAGCAGCTTTACCCACTATTACTTTTGCACCAGCAGTGCAAGTGCCAACCCAGTCAAAAAGGCAGATAGCATCTTAACATTGCTATGAAAGTAGTTTTGACCTGTAGACTCACACAAGGTGCAAACAACACTTCGAGAACCACTGGAGTAGATAGTTTGGCTAGAAAGATTGGACGACTAGTTCTTGGTTTGGTATTTTTTTCTAATGTATTTTTTCAGAATGTGTTTTTCTCTTGTTTCTAAGCTATATTAAATCCTTTTGAATTACAGTTTCAAATTATTGGAAGGATTCAGCTACATACTAACCAGTGGATACTAACACAATATGTAGGGCTTCCCTAGTGGCACAGTGGTCAAGAATCCACCTGCCAATGCAGGGGACACAGGTTCCAGCCCTGGTCCAGGAAGATCCCACATGCTGGGGAGCAACTAAGCCCGTGCGCTACAACTACTGAGCCTGTGCTCTAGAGCCTGCGAGCCACAACTACTGAGCCTGTGTGCCACAACTACCGAAGCCCACGTGCCTAGAGCCCCTTCTCCACAACAAGAGAAGCCACCGCAATGAGAAGCCCGCACACCACAATGAAGAGTAGCCCCTACTCGCCACAACTAGAGAAAGCCCACACACAGCAACGAAGACCCAACGCAGCCAAAAATAAATAAATAAATAAATTCATGGGGGGAAAATGAAATATGTATATTTCATTTCTAGATTTGGGAATTTTTGTATAAGACACCAGATAAATGCTGTATTATTAATAGTAATGACGAACTTTTCACATTATTAACCTAGTCTTTCAATTTTGTGTTTGATTCCCTAAAACTCTCTACTTCAGTTGCAACCTCAAACCCAGGAAAGTGTCTGTCCTGCACAAACTCAACATTCACCTTCACCACCTGTAGGATATTACATCCTTCTGATATTACTCAGGTTACCCCCAGGTAAGAGGGGCTGGGCAATATGAGGCCTTGCTTCTTTCCTCAACTCTGTTTTCTTGAATTTCTTTTTTAAATTACTGTCATTTTAATTCCCAGAATTTTAATTAATGTCCTGTGATAATTTGTCTTTAGAATATTTTCACATTGTATTTTCTCATTTGATCATTATAACTCTTTGAAGTCGGCAAGCCAAGCGAGTATGTAGTGTCTAAATGAAGAAAATGAGGCGTAGAAAGTTCAGGTGACTGGTCCAAGGGCAGGCAGGACCCAGCTGAAACTATACCCAGAGGTAACCAAACTGCAAGATTGGAGGGACTAGTCCTCCGCACAAGACTGCCCTCATTTCTGATATGACCTGCAAGTTCAGGGGCTTCCCAAAACCATGCTCTTGTTTGATAAATTTTCTAGAAGGACTCACAGAGCTCACTGAAAGCTGTTATGCACGTGGTTACTGTTTATTACAGGGAAAGGTTACAGGATAAAATCAGCCGAAGGAAGAGACACATAAGTCAGAGTCTGGGAGGGTTCCACACATGAAACCTCCCTGTCCTTAGGAATCATTACTTTCCTGGTATCAGTGTTTGATAGTGCACACAGAGTATTGCCAACCAGGGAAGCTCACCCAAGCCTTAGTGTCCAGAATTTTTTTACTGAGGCTTCACTGTGTAAGGCATGATTGATTGATTACCTATATAGCTATAACTCACTATAACTATAATAACTCACCTCCAGGTCCACTGACGCAAAGCTTCCACCCTAAATCACATGGTTAGCCTTCCTAGCATGGCCAGTCCCCATCCTACAGCTATTGGGTGTGGCCAGGTCCACTCCAAGATCTAGTGTGGCCAGGCTCCATCCTGAACAAACACACTTCTAGCAGCCATGGCATAGATTACCTCCCAGAAGCTGAGGGCAAAGCCAGAACCCTCTGGGCAGTCCAAATTATTTACTACACAGATTAGAACAATAAGCAATATTGCTGAAATTTCTGTCCTACCAATTCCAAAAAGAATCTAAGGCAATTTCCAGAGATATGTAGAACTTTGCAGGATAATGTTAACTAGAAGTAGAGAAGGAAAATGAAGCAAAAAAGAATCAAGAGTAAGGATATAAAATGGATAGAGGAATACACCTAGTGTATAAATTGTACTATAAAGTCTTATATACTTGCTAAGTAAGGTGAGCCATGTATTTGAGTCTTAGCTTTTTAGCTGCCAGTGTAGAGGGAAATAACATTATGATTCACATTGTCTATAAGATAGAAGCAAATTGACTGTTTAGGGAAGCATTTGGGTGGTATCCTATAAAGACCTCAATAAAGTCTATAATAAATAGGCATACCTGAAATTTTTCTACATTGTTCTTATAGTCAATAAGATAGCAGGTTTTATAAAATTGGTTCCTGAGGAGGCTATCGATACAGGTTGATACCATCATTTGGTATCTTAGTGACATGAACAGTTTAGGAAAAGACAGGCAATTCTACAATAAAGTAGGACCAGGGAGGTGGAAGACTGGGAATACAGTAGACAGACTACATCAGAACCAAGGAGTCGAAGTTGTTTGCATTTTGCTTCTTTAATACAAGTTGGTACTTTAGAAAGTTTATTTATTAATCCTAAATTTGCATCTTGTTCATAATCTTTATAAATCTTGATATCTAGATATTCTGAGTATTTTGTGTTAAAGTGAAAGTTTATGTATTAAATGCTGGTAACATTTGCTCAAGGGGGAATAATTTGCTAAAGAAGTACCCTCTCCATTCTATCACCATTTCCTTGAGTACATGATTGTTTATTTAGTTTTTTTTCTTTTTAACAAAACATAGAATAAGAAGAAAGATTCTAATAGCTGTCAAAGCTTCCCAGAAACCCATGCTTTAAGTCAAGATTGAGAAAAATTCGTTCCATGGGTATCCTTATACTACTATTCTTTGGAATTAACATTCTTGGAAATTTAACAATTAGAACTTTATTCTCAGTAATATAAAATTGACAGATTAAAAAGAAATGTGTCTCCTTAGAAAACCGTCTTCGGTTTAATTATGAAAGATTGTATTTTCTGAAAGGTTGAAGAATTGTTAAATCATGGATTATTGTCTCTTGGTGTATTTCACTTTATGGAATGGATATGTTAATAAAAATTTCTAAACTTTACTTTCTTCAATATTTAAATTTCTTTGATTTTTTAATTATAAAATTTAGTTGTATTTCCACAGATACATATTTTAGAGTTAAAATTTAAGAATAATAAAGTAATTATTTGAGAATAATAAAGTTATCTAAGTACAGTAAACTCATATTCTGTGAAAAGAAATATGTTTCAATAAGTTAATGACTAAATTACAAATAACTAATCATTGAAGTAACACATCAAAATTTTCATGCCTCAGATACTGATGTGTTGCCTGTTCCTCTATATTTACTATGGATAACTACTGTAATTACTTTAAATGCTGACTTGGGATTACTCTTTATTCTTAAATTCTCTCTCCTCCTTTTTTTTTTTTCCTTTCTGTGTAAAGCTCTGACTTCACTTCATTATCCTGTGGAAGTAGTGGTAGCAGTTCATCAAACACAGCAGTGAATTCTCCTGCTATGTCCTATAGGCTCAGCATTGGTGAATCCATCACCAACCGACGAGATTCCACCATAACCTTCAGCGGCACCATGAGCTTGGCCAAACTTCTACAAAAGCGAGGTATCTCTGCTAAAGCATACCACAGCCCAGTTTCAGAGGACCCCCTCCTCCAGCCTCTCCCTAGAGGCCTGGCTATCCCTTCCACGCCACCAAATTCACTGTCTCACTCACCTTACCCTTCTCCTTTGCCCGTTGAGCCTCGAGTGCATGTCTCTGAAAATTTTTTAGCCTCCCGACCAGCTGAAACATTCCTCCAGGAGATGTATGGCTTGAGACCATCCCGAAACCCTCCTGATGTTGGCCAGTTGAAGATGAACTTAGTGGACAGGCTGAAAAGACTGGGGATAGCCAGAGTGATCAAGACCCCTGCAGCCCAGGAAAATGGAAGAAGCCAAGAGGCAGAAAATGGTCTTGAAAGACCAAACTCTGCTGTCTATTTAAATTCAGGTAGCAATTTATTGAGTGGACTGAGGAGGAATCAGAGTCTTCCAGTCATTTTGGGTAGCTTTGGCACCCCAGTTTGCACATCATCACCCAAAATGGATATCCTGAAGGAAGACTGAGGTTCAGCAGTTGACTGACCTCTTACACAAGTTAGCACATGAAGGAAAGATTTGCACTGATACATGTAGTCTTGTCTGAGAGAAAAGGAATGTTGCAGAAGGGTTGTGAATGTGGGAAGGGGAAAGTGGAAGAATGGAAACAGTATTGGCATGAGGTCTGTCTGATAAATTGAAAGTATAAATGAATAGGTCGTGAGTGTTTGGAAGCAGAGAAAGAAGAAATGTTTAATGTGGTCCTCCAGTTGGTATTTCTTGTCTTGAAAATAAAAAGTGACTAGAAAATAAATTCAGTAATATTGGAACATACCAGAAATACTGAACTTGCTAACACATTTACTTCTGGTGAGCATAAGCAGGGAGGACCCAGGTTAGGAGATGGGAAAAAAGAAGGAGCAGCTTTGACCATTACCTTTAGAAAGCTGTTCTAAAAGGTTGCTGGAGTAAACTCAGTCTGTTAGTGAGACAACAGTGAGATGGCTTATCTGCTGGCCCCTGTTAATGTCTGGTTAAATTACACCTCCATCAAAGAGTATGCTCACTGCATTATCAGCAAGGAATTTTACCTTTTTCGTAAGATCAGACTAGTGGAGACTCCCTTTTTGCTTTCTGTTTTCAGGCCTTCGAGCCACTGGGATCCCAAACATAATCCACATTCCTTTTGCATTTGTGATTAATAAAGGTTATTTTTTTATTTTTATTTTTTGCGGTACACGGGCCTCTCACTGTTGTGGCCTCTCCCGTTGCGGAGCACAGGCTCCAGACACGCAGGCTCAGCGGCCATGGCTCACGGGCCTAGCCACTCCGCGGCATGTGGGATCTTCCCGGACCAGGGCACGAACCCGTGTCCCCTGCATCAGCAGGCACACTCTCAACCACTGCGCCACCAGGGAAGCCCAAGGATTAATTTTTTTAATTTGTATTGTTGTACAATACCCCCCCCCCAAACAACATGAGTGGGGGGTAGGAGGGATTTACTTTAAGAAGGAAAATATGGGTACATTGGAACCAAGGAAACTTATTTTCAGAATATTTCTTCTGAATACGTGCATTGGCCAAGGTGTATGAACATAATTACTGTACATGTCTTTCAAATTTCCTTGGAGGCTGGATGGGTTAAACCAGAAGTGCAATCAATAGGAATTAGAGAATGTTGTGTATTTATCTTTGTAAGTTTTTTTGGAAGGAAAGTTGGTTGCAACTAAACTTTTTCCAAAATGTGCTATGCATACTTTTAATGAAAGATGACATATATTTGCACAAAAATTCTCAGGCACAGCAAATTATTATAAACTGAAGTAAAACCCAGGTGCTTTCTTTGAGATTGTGTTTTTTTAATATAAAATAAAATTAAAACATCTGCCTTTTTCTTCATATCCGCGGAAGTAGAGAATGAACTTTTTTCAATGGGCAAGTCAAACGCTTTTTCTTTTTCTCTGGGATTCCATTTTTCTTTTTTTTAATTATGTGAAATGGCAAAGTGAAACTCTGGGATTAGGTTTCAGCTTTCAGCAGTGTGACGCAAGGCTGTGAATTGGGAAAAAACAGATCTGTTTTCTGAGCATTGCTGACCGAGGTCTGCTTCTCATCAGATGACATGGCTTTATCTCGGCCACGCAGTTGAGAAAGAAATGCTGTTACATGAAAGGCATTATGGAGAGAAGATGAAGGAGGGGGCTAGTTCTTTTTGAAAATGGGAGGCGTGTTACTTGATCTTTTCATTGCTTCATTAGCAAATGTTTCGGTCCTTTGTTCCGACTTAAACTGAAAGGCAATTTTCTGCAGAATTCTTGATGGGCATGTTACTCCTGTGGCTCCCATCCATACACCTGTTACAGGCCAGAGGAGGGTCCTTCTCTCCTCTTGAGCTGCCTCTCCTTCAGGAAGAGCTATGTGTTCAAAACACACATGCAAGAGTAAAATGTGTGAGTTTTCCATGATTTTTAGAATCTTTTAATAAAACTTTTCTAAATAAACTTCTTAAAAAGAGTGACCTCTTCCCATTCTCTCCCCCTTGCTCAGTCATTCTGAAATCAGACCATACACAGAGATGTTCAGAAAGGATTCCAGCTGGTCTGTAAGTGAACGCACATGTCCCTGAATGTGGACCAGAAGAATTCCTGATGTTTAAATTTCTAGAATATTCCAGTTCACATTTTAAATGATATTTGAGTTTCTACTTCATAAAGTAACTCTGGGGTGCTTATTTTAGACAATTCTTTAAGCTTTTTATTTATTCTCTAAGAAAGTAATCTTCCTGTTACCAGTTTACAAGAGACATCAGGAAGTAGGAAAATATAGGACCAGAGAGTAGTACAAAGTGTTAAATTATCAGATTTTATGTATATTATATAAACAGCTATAAAAATTAAGCTAGATTTTGGAGTGTCCTGTATAGTTAGTATACTTTTAAAATAACCGAGGCTAAAGTGATCACTTTGGAGGTAGGGCAAGGGTGTATTCACAGCCAAATAAGCCTGTCTGATTAAAGAGAACCAGACTTTGGTTTTTGAAAATTAAATTGATGTTGCTGTTCCACCAGAAACACAATGATTGGGAACTGGTGCGTGCTCGTCTCTAGAAATGAATCCTGTTTTAAAACTGGGTTTTGTTGTTTTTGAAATTTCCACCTAAAATCATTTTTGGTTGAGAATGAGAATCTCTATTATAATGAAATTGTGTGTAAAATATAGTAAGAACTGGAGCCTTGTAGCAAGTTCCTTCTTAATTTATCTGTTATGTTTTAGCACTGTTCACATTTTAGTTTTTCTTTATCAACTGTGTATGTACTTTAATGCCAGTATAGGGAACTCTGATTTTTCTTTTTTTCCTTCTGAAGGGTCTCAGTGATTATACCTCAGGTATTTCTGAGTATCCTATTATCTACTAGGAGGGATACCTTCCCTGTGAACTCAGAATTAAAATTTCTCCTGAATTATGATGATCCCAAATCTTATGTACATGGCCTTAGGCATGGGTCTTGGAAAAAAGTTAATGACTATTGTTAAAGTAGTTTTTTAAAAAATTTTGTACTATATGTCCTTGATTTGACCTGAATGAACAGACTTTGGCAAAGGGAGGAAATAAGTTAAAGGCAGCTCACAACAAGAGCCTGTTCTCTATAAAAGGTGTATTTTATACAGTATTGAAAGCCTGTTATTTTTTCTGACCATTCTGGTACACAATTAGTACTTGTTGGTAATAACATTGACTTTTGACACCTGGAACTAGAACTCTTAGTGTTTAGTAGCCCACTCCTTTGATGTCAGATGCCTGCAAGCCTGTACTCCAGGTACAACACGGCAACATCTACACTGAGTGGTTGCATAGCCAGCACAGCTACCTGGGAGTGGCATGGTGCCCTCTGGGGCTGCCAGGGAGATACTGTAGTTTGATATCTGGGGCTTGACTTTGTCAAAGAGCTCTTTGTGCACCTACCTTTGCTTTGTCAAATGTTAATCAGATAATAAACATGAGTATCTTCTTAAATTTTCATTTGTCTTTCTGTGTTTTTGTCCCAGTTCTTTTCACAGGTAATCCTGCATTAAGTCTTTCCTTTCCATTATGTCGTTTTTGGTACAGAAAACAACTCTATTTGTCAAAACAGCACAAAACAAACCAACAATAGTCATGAGTAGTAAACATCTTATTCTATTTTCTTAGATTTTTAAAAAATAGAATAGCCATATTGTTTCTTCAGCAAAGTATCAGCAACAAAAAAATAAAATCTAAAGTCAATGCAGACCTTTAATTTGAAAAGACTCAGGAAGTATGAAGCAATTCATTACTTATAGTCCACAATTTACTATTGATACTCTTAGCTATTACGAAACTGTTTCCAAGAAATTAAATTTGAGAATTGTTGGATTCTAACAGAATAGTTCTTTGATGTTCTCTTTTCTCTCTCACAATTCAATTGATGTATTTATTTTAAACTCATTTAATATCCATTTAGAAATATGGAGATTGGTTCAAAATAGCAGAATAGAAGGACATGCACTCGCTCTTGCAAGAGCACCGGAATTGCAACTAACTGCTGAATGATCATTGGCAGGAAGACACTGGAACTCACCAAAAAAGATACCCCACATCCAAAGACAAAGGAGAAGCTGCAATGAGACGGTAGTATGGGCACAATCACAAATCAAATCCCATAACCGCTGGGTGGGTGACTCACAAACTGGAGAACAATTATACCACAGAAGTCCACCCACTGGAGTGACAGGACTGGGGGAAACAGAGACTCCACTCTTGGAGGGCACACACAAAGTAGTGTGTGCATGAGGACCCAGGGAGAAGGAGCAGTGACCCCATAGGAGACTGAACCAGACCTACCTGCTAGTGTTGGAGGGTCTCCTACAGAGGTGGGGGGTGGCTGTGACAGCACGGGGTCAAGGACACTGGCAGCAGAAGTTCTTGGAAGTACTCCTTGGCATGAGCCCTCCCAGAGTCCACCATTAGCCGCCCCCCCCACCACCAAAGAGCCTGTAGCCTCCAGTGCTGGGTTGCCTCAGGCCAAACAACCAACAGGGAGGGAACTCAGCCCCACCCATCAGCAGACAAATGGATTAAAGTTTAACTGAGCTCTGCCCACCAGAGCAACACCCAGCTCTGCCCACCACCAGTCCCTCCCATCAGGAAACTTGCACAAGCCTCTTAGATAGCCTCATCCACCAGAGGGCAGACAGCAGAAGCAAGAACTACAATTCTGCAGCCTGTGAAACAAAAACCACATTCACAGAAAGATAGACAAAATGAAAAGGCAGAGGACTATGTACCACATGAAGGAACAGGATAAAACCCCAGAAAAACAATTAAATGAAGTGGAGATAGGCAAGCTTCCAGAAAAAGAATTCAGAATATTGATAGTGAAAATGAACCAGGACCTCAGAAAAAGAATGGAGGCAAAGATCAAGATGCAAGAAATGTTTAGCAAAGACCTAGAAGAATTAAAGAACAAACAAACAGAGATGAACAATACAATAACTGAAGTGAAAAATACACTAGAAGGAATCAATAGCAGAATAACTGAGGCAGAAGAACGGATAAGTGACCTGGAAGACAGAATGGTGGAATTCACTGCTGCGGAAGAGAATAAAGAAAAAAGAATGAAAAGAAATGAAGACGGCCTAAGAGACCTCTGGGGCAATATTAAACACACCAACATTTGCAATTAAACAAAATTGATAAACCTTTAGCCAGACTCATCATGAAAAAGAGGGAGAGGACTCAAATCAATAAAATTAGAAATGAAAAAGGAAAAGATACAATGGACACCACAGAAATACAAAGAGACTACCACAAGCAACTCTATGCCAATAAAATGGACAACCTGAAAGAAATGGACAAATTCTTAGAAAGGTATAACCTTCCAAGACTGAACCAGGAAGAAATAGAAAATATGAACAGAACAATCACAAGTAATGAAATTAAAACTGTGATTAAGAATCTTCCAACAAACAAAAGTCCAGGACCAGATGGCTTCACAGGTGAATTCTATCAAACATTTAGAGAAGAGCTAACACCCATTCTTCTCAAACTCTTCCAAAAAATTGCAGAGGAAGGAACACTCCCAAACTCATTCCACAAGGCTGCCATCATCCTGATACCAAAACCAGACATAGATATCACAAAAAAAGAAAATTACAGTCCAATATCACTGATGAATGTAGTTGCAAAACTCCTCAACAAAATACTAGCAAACAGAATCCAACAACACATTAAAAGGATCATACACCATGATCAAATGGGATTTAACCCAGGGATGCAAAGATTCTTCAATATATGCAAATCAATCAGTGATACATCATATTAACAAACTGAAGAATAAAAACCATATGATCATCGCAATAGATGCAGAAAAAGCTTTTGACAAAATTCAACACTCATTTATGATAAAAACTTTCCAGAAGGTGGGCATAGAGGGAACCTACCTCAACATAATAAAGGTCAGGGCTTCCCTGGTGGCGCAGTGGTTGAGAGTCCGCCTGCTGATGCAGGGGACATGGGTTTGTGCCCCGGTCCGGGAAGATCCCACATGCCGTGGAGCAGCTGGGTCCGTGAGCCATGGCCGCTGAGTGTGCGCGTCTGGAGCCTGTGCTCCGCAACGGGAGAGGCCACAACAGTGAGAGCCCTGCCTACCGCAAAAAAAAAAAAAAAAAAAGGTCATATATGACAAACCAACAGGAAACATCATTCTCAATGGTGAAAAACTGAAAGCATTTCCTCTAAGATCAGGAACAAGACAAGGATGTCCACTCTCACCACTATTATTCAACATAGTTTTGGGATTCCTAGCCATGGCAATCAGAGAAGAAAAAGAAATGAAAGGAATACAAATTGGAAAAAGAAGAAGTAAAGCGGTCACTGTTTGCAGGTGATGTGATACCATACATAGATAATCCTAAAGATGCCACCAGAAAACTACTAGAGCTAATCAATGAATCTGGTAAAGTTGCAGGATACAAAATTAATGCACAGAAATCACTTGCATTCCTATACACTAACAATGAAAGATCAGAAAGAGATAATAAGGAAACAATCCCATTCACCATTGCAACAAAAAGATTAAAATACCTAGGAATAAACCTACCTAAGGAGGTAAAAGACCTGTACTCAGAACACTATAAGACACTGATGAAAGAAATCAAAGATGGCACAAACAGATGGAGAGATATACCATGTTCTTGGATTGGAAGAATCAATATTGTGAAAATGACTTTACTACCCAAAGCAATCTACAGATTCAATGCAATCCCTATCAAATTGCCAATGACATTTTTTACAGAACTAGAACAAAAAATATTAAAATCTGTATGGAGACACGAAAGACCCTGAATAGCCAAAGCAATCTTGAGGGAAAAAAATGGAGCTGGAGGAATCAGACTCCCTGACTTCAGACTATACTACAAAGCTACAGTAATCAAGACAATATGGTAGTGGCACAAAAACAGAAATATAGATCAATGGAGCAAGATAGAAAGCCCAGAGATAAACCCATGCACCTATGGTCAACTAATCTATAACAAAGGAGGCAAGGATATACAATGGAGAAAAGACAGCCTCTTCAATAAGTGGTGCTGGGAAAACTGGACAGCTACATGTAAAGGAGTGAAATTAGAACACTCCTGAACACCATACACAAAAATAAACTCGAAGTGGATTAAAGACCTAAATGTAAGACCAACACTATAAAACTCTTAGAAGAAAACATAGGAAGAACACTCTTTGACATAAATCACAGCAAGATCTTTTCTGACCCACCTCCTAGAGTAATGGAAATAAAACCAAAAATAAACAAATGGGACCTAATGAAACTTAAAAGCTTTTGCACAGCGAAGGAAACTATAAACAAGATGAAAAGGCAACCCTCAGAATGGGAGAAATTCTGCAAATTCTGCAATTTGTATTCCTTTCATTTCTTTTTCTTCTCTGTTGCAAATGAATCAACAGACAAAGGATTAATCTCCAAAATATGTAAACAGCTCAAGCAGCTCAATATTAGAAAAACAACCCAATCAAAAAATGGGCAGAAGACCTAAATAGACATTTCTCCAAAGAAGACATACAGATGGCCAACAGGCATATGAAAAGCTGCTCAACATCACTAATTATTAGAGAAATGCAAATCAAAACTACAGGGAGATATCACCTCACACCAGTTAGAATGGACATCGTCAGAAAATCTACAAACAACAAATGCTGGAGGGAGTGTGGAGAAAAGGGAACCTTCTTGCACTGTTGGCGGGAATGTAAATTGTTACAGCCACTATGGAGAACAGTATGGAGGTTACTTAAATAACTAAAAATAGAATTACCATATGACCCAGCAATCTCACTACTGGGCATATACCGAGAGAAAACCATAATTCAAAAAGGCACATGCACCCCAATGTTCATTGCAGCTCTATTTACAATAGCCAGGTCATGGAAGCAACCTAAATGCCCATCAACAGTTGAATGGATAAAGAAGATGTGGTACATATATGCAATGGAATATTGCTGAGCCATAAAAAGGAATGAAATCGGGTCATTTGTAGAGACATGGATGGACCTAGAGACTGTCATACAGAGTGAAGTAAGTCAGAAAGAGAAAAATATCGTATATTAAAACATATGTGGAATCTAGAAAAATGGTACAGGTGGACCAGTTTGCAAGGCAGAAATAGAGACACAGATGTAGAGAACAAACGTATGGACACCAACGGGGGACATGGCGGGGGGCAGGTGGGATGAACTGGAAGATTGGGATTGACCTGTATACACTAATATGTATAAAATAGATAGCTAATAAGAACCTGCTGTATAAAAAATTAAATTAAAATTAAAAAAAAGAAATATGAACATTTTGTGAGACATGAGTAAAGTATGAGTCTCTACTTCTTTGATATATAATTTAGTGATATTCCCAGCATCTTTGTGTTTTCTTTCACAAATGATTATCCGTGGATGTGTTTTAAGTTCAAATACCTGATGAGGCTGAAGATTTGAGGCTTTCAGCATCCTGTTGACTTTCATCTCTGTTTTTATTATATGTTTGAGTTATGCTAGTATTGGTTTTTCTTTTTTTCATTAGTTTTTATGAAATAGGGCTAAAGTGCCATAAAATTTTCAAGTGAACAATTGCCGTGCAGGTTTGGCGAAGATGCCAAAACACAAGTGTTGGCTGACAGGCACGAAGTGCTTTATTCTTTAACATAAGAAAGTATGAGGGAAGCACACCAAAGGTGAGGTGAGATGTTTGAAGAAATATATATAAATGTCAAATAAGTAAAAAAATTTTATTCCATTAAATTATTTGTCTTACCTTCTCAGCAAAATCACTAAGCTGTTTAAAAGCAAGAACTTCACATTACATCCAAACATTACGACAAATGGGCCAGAAAATTTTACAAAGTATTTTAATTTCATTTAATTCACTACCACTTATAAAGCTATTTCACCATCTCTGAAAGCAATCACTAGATCTATACAATAATGTGAAGAATTGGCTCCATGATTCATTTGCATTCCATCTAGACCTCTCTATATATATCACTTTAAAGGTAATCAGAACCCATATTACAAAATGTTCTTCAGCTATAATATGTAGTTCTTGCAAGTACCACTCCAATATATGAGTACCTGTGGATTTACAAATGAAAACATGAGAAGCAAAAAATGGATGCTCAGCACCACTGGGAAACAGTTATCTCATTATGCGTAAATCTGTGCATTCATGCTGAGTGTTTTTGACAAGTTCCCTTTCCTCCCACCTCACTGCTCCTGCCCCAGTTCCACCTGCATTCCAAAGCAGGGCCTCTGACCTTAGCAACAGGACAACCCAGAAACTTTTATAGCATGTGGACACAGTCATCTTTTGTTCTAAAGATAAAGGACAAGAGATGGGGAGAAGCATTCTCCTGGGGCCTGATGATGTTAATGATGAGGAAGCATGTTTAGGGTTACAGGTCCTGCTATTCCAGAACTGACCTCAAAATCAAGTGCCCATGTGTTCTTTAATAAAGTTAGGTTTTTGTGTAGACCTGTGATATGCAGAGCCCTCTAAAGCCCAGGGCTCAGGGCAGCGGCCTCTCTTTCTAGGTGTGAGGGTGGCACTGCAGGCTGCTGCATGATTCCTGTGGCTCCCTGGCTAGGGGCCATTTGGAAACTGCTCAATGAGTTTGTGGGATTTAGCATAGCACCCTTAACTCAGATCTTAAAAGACAAGAAATGATCAAAGAGAACTGAAAATAATGACAAGCTCCTTAAGAGAACACTGTCTTTTCCACACTGGGAATATTCTCATAGAGCCACCAAATAGAGCCACACGAACGGGAAGCCTCTAAATGCTCACCAGCTCATCACATTTGCCACTTCATGAGGGGTGCAGCGAGCGTCACACAAGACGGTGCCTATTTCCCCAGCCAATGTGCAGACTAATTTTGATGACATATGTGGATTGTTAGGTCACAGTTTCTCTCATTCATTTATTCAACTTATACTTGGTTATACTGTTGGTATTCTGGCCTCCTCCACCTCCATTCCAAATACTAAGGCACATTGCTTTGGGGAAAGTTACTGAGAATGTTAGTAGCATCAGTCCCCTTATGGGGTCTTCGGAAAGAGCCTCTTATGCAATGCCAAAGTTTCCCTAAGTTCAACCAAAGAAAGAGCAATGAACATTTAGCTCCGAAAAACTTTCATTTCCTTCCCTTCTGCTGTTTTAGAGATAACGAAGTTGTCCTAATGACTAAAAAGAGGAAAGGAGGGAAAAAAATCCCAATGTCATTAGTGCTAAGCCTTGGCCAAGTCACGTGGCTGGGGTTTTCCTTCAGCACCCACTTCCTTTGTATCTTTCTCTTCAGCCACTCTCCACACAAGACCCAAATCCTACCTATTATTTTTTAATCATAAGACAGCAGGTAAATATAAATTTTCATGCAATAAACAGACTCAAGATAAATATCCAATTCCTAAATCCAATCCCCTTGTTCTCTTGGTAACTTCTCTCCCTCCCTTTTAGTTTTGTTTTTGTTTTTTTTTTTCTGACGACCATTTTTGAAGTCTTCAATGAATTTTTTACAATATTGCTTCTGTTTTATGTTTTGGTTTTTTGGCCGTGAGGCATGTGGGATCTTAGCTCCCCACATGGGGATCAAACCTACACCCCCTGCATTGGAAGGCGAAGTCTTAACCATTTGGACCACCAGGGAAGCCCTCCTTTTAGCTTTTGAAGTCATCTCTACCTAGTCTGCTCATCGTACTTGGAGTCGTGGCAGCCACAGTGCAATCACGAGGCTCCCCTCCAGCAACACACTGAGGCTGGCATGACAGAAATATGGAAAGAACCCAGTTCTTTTTTTGTATATAGTTTGTATGATCTTTATACATACTTTGATGCCTCAGCTTTACTTTGGTAACTATTGCAAAGTATCAACAGAGATTTGCAAATGAAGGGCAATTTTCTCCAACTGTTCCTTATGAATCACATAAAATACATTTTTCCTCCATAGCAGGTGTCGTATGGTAATAAGATGATAATGCAAATTGTAAAATACACAGTAATCCAACTAACTGCAAATAATTAGAGTCAGTCCTAGCATTTGAAAAATGGTCCATTTGGTTTCAGTGAATATGTTATGTTTCTCCACACTTAAATTCAAATCTTCTTTACTTAGAGACTAATTTGTTAATCAGTCAAGTCACCAAGGCTAGAGAACATATCTGTGAGAGTAAAGATTTATCTTAAATGTAGACATATTTATTTTCTCTGCTGACTAATTAAATATTCATCATGTGTATAAAAGAAGATTTATTGAAAATAAATATTCTGGAATATAGTGACAGTGATAAGGAAGAGAAGGAGAAGGGCTAACATAGATTAAATGGAAAGAACCGAGCTCTACAATGACATTTCTGAGTCTACATCAACTCTGGTAGCCTGACCTCAGACTTTGTATTTTATGAAATTAATGAACCTCTCTGTTTTAAGCCACTTTCATTCATGTGGTAGTTTTACATATTTTAACTAACACGTGGTTCATACTTTGAGAAACACTGTCATAAACATTGGTGAACCTCAGGGCTCTGTTCTAGACCCTCTTCTCTTCTTTTTTTTTTTTTTCACACACACACACACACACACACACACACACACACACACACACACACTGTATTTTATTTTTACAAGAGATAAATAAACTGACACCAAGCATTGTAAATGGATGACCACAACAAAAGCAACAATTGCAATTACCAAACACAAAACACACTCACACTATGTCATAATATTGACATTCAGTCCAGTAATCCTCCACTGTAACAGCTCCTTTACTTTGCAGTGAAAATTGATCTGTATATTTTTTGCCCCTGAGTCCTTGTGGGATTTTTTTTTTTTTCAACCTCTTCTCTTCTTACACACACCCTTTCCCTGTGTGATCTCATCCACTGCCTTGGCTTAAAATAGGATCTACTCTGAAGACCCCTAAAGTGTTTATAGCCCAGACTCTTCTTTTGAACTCCCAAAACATGTAACAGGCTCTGTAACTGACTTCACCACTTGGATGTCTCCCTGGCATCTCAGACTCAGCAAGTCCAAGAAATCATGACCAGCTCCCCTGAGCCTGTCTGTCCCCCAGACTTTCCCATCTCAATAAATGGCCCCACCATCTACTCAACTGCTTGAGCTAGAAACCCAGGAATCATCATAGCCTCCTCCTTTTCCCTCAATCGCCAAGATCTCTCGTGTCCTCTTTCTCTCCATCTCCACTGCTACTCCCTCATTTGCCCACTGTCACAGACTCCTAACTGATTTTCATCCCTCATACCTTGGCCCTTCCAATTGTTTCTTTCTACACTGCAGTCAAAATTATCTTTCTAATATGCAAAGCTAGTTAGATTCTTTCTCTAATTAAAACTATTTGACTCATTAAACTAGAGAGAAATCCCAGCTATCCACTCCCACTGCATGTGGTGAAGCCCTCAATATAAGCTTCATTGTGCTTTTTTTGAATTTATTAACTGTCCATTTCCCCACTAGTCTCTAAGCTCTTTGGATCCCAGGAACTGAGGTATCCACCCAACCTCACCACAGTGCCTGGCACACAGTAGATAGTAAGTGTGGAGTAGAATGAATGGATGAACTTATAACAAAGTTTTCAAAGCTTTGGGGTGTGACTCATCAGTGAATCATGAAATCAAACCAGTGGATTTATAATCAGCTTTCATTTTAAATAGAAGAAAAAGGGATAGATTGGGAGTTTGGGACTGATATGTACACACTACTATATTTAAAATAGATAACGAATAAGGACCAACTGTATAGCACAGGGAACTCTGCTCAAAATTCTGTAATAGGGCTTCCCTGGTGGCGCAGTGGTTGAGAGTCCGCCTGTTGTCAGGGGACA
>NW_006797096.1:2365821-2377120 GCF_000442215.2 Lipotes vexillifer | reverse complement strand
CGGCTGGGCCCGTGAGCCATGGCCACTGAGCCTGCGTGTCCAGAGCCTGTGCTCCGCAACGGGAGAGGCCACAACAGTGAGAGGCCTGCGTACCGCAAAAAAAAAAAATTCTGTAATAACCTAAATGGGAAAAGAATTTGAAAAAGAATAGATACATGTACATGTATAACTGCATCACTTTGCCATACACCTGAAACTAATACAACATTGTTAATCAACTATGCTCCAATATAAAATAAAAATTAAAATAAATAAATAATAAAATTTATTTTAAAAAATTTAAAAAATTTTTTTAAATAAGTGAGAATAGTATGTAATAAGAGTATTATTTAAAGCAATTTTTTACTCTAAAATGTGTAAAATATAGTGAGATGCAGCAGAATAAAAATAAAAGCCACTGGTCTTTTTTTAAGCAAGCATTTTTTTTCTGTTGGGCTGGCCAAAAAGTACGTTCAGGGTTTTAGGTAATATCTTAACAAAAAACCCAAACGAAATTTTTGGCCAATCCAATATGAGGAAAAGAGGTTTTCTTTAGGGAAAAAAAGAAATCTAAGTTTCCTGGTACTGAAAAAGACTCCTCCCCTGGGGGATTTGTACTTTTATAGATTTCAAATCCTGAAATTCAAGGAAGAAAGTGCTTACTTTAGAGTTTTAGGTTTCTGTGAGCAAATGACAGAGGAACTTAAAACCCATCACAGATCCTGTCTGGAAACTACTGCCACAGCCAACTAAGCCTAGGAGTGCTGTTTAATTTTATTTCCTCTGAAAGTATATCTTAAGCATATCTTGTCTCACATCTTGGAGAATTTCTTAATGGCTGCTTCTCCAGCCTTCTCTCTTAAAGAGCAGAGTGCCTGAGCCAATGAGGTGCTACCATTCTGTTTCCGTAGCAATAAAAGAAACAAATCTTCCCTTCCATCTCCCAAGGACAAACCTCACAACGCAAAGCCCACGTCAAGAGTCTGAATGAAGGGGTGACTTTCTGCTCTAGTTTGACTTTCATTGCAATACTGAAAGACTCAAACTGGATTGTCTTTAGAAGGGAAATTCATGCTCATGCCAGGTCAGCCTTTGTAAAAGACTTTGACTGGATTCACTGGAAGCCTGTCTCTCTGCAGCACACATACTGTGGATTTTCTGCTCTGGCATTTCAATCACTTAGAATGACCACTGAAGTCTCGAGTTCCGGAACCCTCTGGATTTGACCTAGAATGAATTCTGATTTTGTGTTGGTGCGAAACAGTTTCTCTATAACCTTGTGGTGTCTTTAAGACTCTTGGCTTGGAGAGGAACCACATGGGAAAAACAAATCTTTGGGCAGTCCAAGGTAAGCCCTTTGGAAAGATGTTTCATATAATTTTTTCTGGAGGCTCAGCTGGCTCACTGGTGACTACAGAGTCACCTGTTGGCACATTCGGTCCACTGATCCTCAGGTAAAATCATCAGGGAGAGACACAGGAAAGGAAAATAATGAGGAGAAAGAATCCTAACCCCATCACCACCACACACACCCCTATGTTTAGAGCCATACAGTGTGCATCAAGCCACTCTGTATGCAGCAGATCTATCTATGCTGATATGGAAATATCTATTAGATAGCCTACTATATATTTTTTTTAAAAAAAGCAGAAATGGTGTAGTGTGTAAAGTGTGTTCGCACTTGTGTACAAAATTTTAAAGATTACAGAACATTTCTGGAAGGGTAACCAAAAAGCTGTTAACAGCGATTCCTTCTTGGGAGAGTACAGAGGTAGAGGGCTGACGTTTAGCTTGTATGCAGTTATTGATATACTGAAATACTAACATACTGGTTGTGCATATACATTGTTCAAGCCCCTCGAATGCCCTGACTGCCACCTTGGTTACCCCAACACCTCCCCTGGCACCCCCATACCTCCTCAGGATTCAGCAGGTAAGGGTTTAATACCTGGCATGGGGTTGGGAGAGGGTCCTCCACCCTGTTCCATCCCTATAACCCTTGACTATTCTGATTGTTCCATAGTCTTGTCTTACTGGTTGTTAACTATTTTGAGTGTCATCCCCACGAGTATTTGGAGGGAGAGGCCTTTACTTTTTAAGAGCAAAAGAATATACACCAAGCATTGGTGAAAAAAGGAAACAACCAAATGTTCATCAATATAAAACTGGCTAAAATTATAAATAGGTACATTCATAGAAGAGAAATTTACAAAGTCATGATGATATAGAATCAAATCTAGGCTTGTTTTAAAGATTTGTCTTAAGTATAATTAAAATTATAGATTTGCTTTTAAAATAATCTAGTGTTAGAAAAGTGGGCTGAGTATAGATGAATGAGACTAGCCACAAATTGCTCATTGTTGAAGCTAGGTGATGTGTGAGTTCACTGTACTCTTTTCTCTACTTCTGTACATTTAAAAAACCTCTCCATAGTAAACAAGTTTAAAAATGATTATATGGGGGCTTCCCTGGTGGCGCAGTGGTTGAGAGTCCACCTGCCGATGCAGGGGACATGGGTTCGTGCCCCGGTCTGGGAAGATCCCACATGCCACGGAGCGGCTGGGCCTGTGAGCCGTGACCACTGAGCCTGTGCATCCGAAGTCTGTGCTCCATAATGGGAGAGGCCACAACAGTGAGAGACCCGCATACTGCAAAAAAAAAAAAAAAAAAAAAAAAAAAAAAGTTGGGGGGAGGGAAGCAGGGTATTTGGGGTTTCCCAAACTTATTGTCTATATATATATATAGTTACTGACATTAAAAGAAGCTCATGACATTGTTTTAAAAAGGCACATCTAGAATGTAAGTAGAGTTTGTTCTCATTTATGGAAAATTATATAAATCTGTTTCTTTAGAGAGAATTCTAGAAGACATTAATCCAAATATTTTCAGTGGTCATCTCTAGATGTTAGTATTTTGGAGAATTTTTACTTCCTTAGACTCTTCTGTGTTATGATTTTCTTTACAATAAGCATATTTCAATTTAACAGAAACACAAAAATAAACCTGTTCTCCCACAAATTTAGAAATAAAAGTTTCTGTAAACAAAATGCCACTGTGGTTCATAATATTCCTAAACTCAGTTACCAGTTTTTGAGAATGTAATGTGTGCAAGGCAGTGTGCCAAGAGCTTTCCTGACATGGTCTTGTTTCATGTGCACAACAGCACAATGAGGAGGCATGAATTTTTGTCCCCACTTTGCAGATGAGGAAACTGAGACTCAGAAATGAGAAAGTACATTTTTTGAGGTCCCACAGCTGATAAGTGGAGAAGCTTCCATGCAAATCAGACCCATCTGATTCCAAAACCCAAAGAAAATTTTAGTAAAGAATGTTGTGGAGGGGGGAAGAAAAACTATAATTCTGACATTCTGGCCCAATTTTCATTTTTAGATATATTCTTTTCTAACCCTTGTCCATATTGGTACAAACTTTTACATAATTGTATTCACTGCATACACACTATTTTATATCTTGGTTCATACTCATTTCTTCATGTTTCCACAGGCTTTAAAGTGGTCAGTTAAAATCTATATAGGGCTTCCCTAGCAGTCCAATGCTAAGTCTCTCTGCTTCCACTGCATGGGGCATGGGTTCGATCCCTGGTCTGAGAACTAACATCCAGTATGCCACGTGGTGCAGCAAAAAACAAAACAAAACAAAAAAATCTATATAAACCCCACTGAGTGGTTGTACCATAATTTACTTCTGCACATTTTTACAGTTTCACTTGTGGAGCTCCTTTCTCCTTGTTGACTGCTCCCTGTGATTAGAGCCACCCAGTTTATTAGTCAGGTAACAAATATTTATCAAATACCTGTCATGGACAAGTTGCTTTGCCAGACTCCCTGGGGGCACAGAGAATGACATGGTGGATCCAGGCCTTTAAGAACTGCTCAGTCCAGATGGGCCGACAAGAAATGGAATAGGGAAGGCACTTGCTGGGAGTTGGCCAGCCCCAGCCTCTCACTTCTTGCTCCAGGGACTCCTCTAAAGCCCCAAGTTCAGGATTGGCCCCATTCTCACAGGAAGCAGATACAAGGTCCTAAACAGAAGCAGAACTTCTGTCTTACTACTGCTGCAGGCTCCTCTCAGATTCTTACCTGAATTCTAGCCCCCTGTGACACCATCTTCTCACCTGGTGTGCTCCACCCCACCTCCTTCCCTTGTATCCCTGAGACCTCCTGACCAGTCCCCCAGCAAAGAGGAACACAGACAGCTAGATACAGTGGCCCTGTCACCTGGTGGTTGGGCCAACATTCTCCACCCCACCCCCACCCCCAATCTTCCAGTGCAGTCACAAATCACTTTTTGGTTAAATCAATATTAAGCGTTTACATTAATATATGTGAGTGTGTTCCTTACTATGATTTTATTTACTTTCTTATGCAATATTTGTTAGCCTGCAGTAATTATGCAATTTTAATTTTCTTAGGTGTCTATGTTTCTATTTTTAACTTTTCCCCAAATTTTCTGTTTCCTATTACAAGTGCTCTATAACAAATTACCACAAATTTAGTGGCTTAAAACACCAGTTTATCTTTTAGTTCTGAGGTCAGAAATCTGAAATGGGTCTCACAGAGCTAAAATCAAGATGTTGGCAAGACTTCGTTCCTTCTGTAGGTTCAGGGGAGGATGATTCCCTTGCCTTTTCCAACTTCTAGAGGCTGCCCACATTCCTTGGTTCATGGCCCCTTCCTCAATCACTCCTACTTGGCCATTTTCTTCTCTGACTCTGACCCTCCCACGTTCTTGTTAAAAGAACACTAATGATTACCTTGGGAGCACATGGATAATCTAGATAATCTCCCCATCTCAAGATCTTTAACTTCAGTATCTTGGCTATTATGAATAATGCTGCAATGAACATAGGGGGGTGCATATGTTTTTTCAAATTTGTGTTTTTGTTTTCTCCATATAAATACCCAGAAGTGGAATTGCTAGATTGTATGGTAGCTCTATTTTTAACTTTTTGAGGACCCTCCATACTGTTTTCCATAGGGGCTGCACCAATTTACATTCCCATCAACAGTGCACAAGGATTCCCTTTTCTCCACACCCTCGTGAACACTTGCTACTTGTTGTCTTTTTGATGATGGCCATTCTGACAGTTGTGAGGCTATATCTCATTGTGGTTTTGATTAGCATTTCCCTGATGATTAGTGACGTTAAGCATTTTTTCATGTGTCTATTGGCCACCTGTATATATTCCTTGGAAAACTGTCTATTCAGGTCCTTTACCCATTTTTTAATCGAATTGTTTGTTTTTTTTGCTACTGAATTGTATGTGTTCTTTTATACTTTGGATATTAACTCCTTATCAGATATATCGTTTGCAAATATCTTCTCCCATTCAGTAGGTCAGCTTGTCGTCTTGTTGGTTTCCTTTGCTGTGCAACCTAAGTACCCATCAACAAATGAATGAATGTAGATGTGCCATATATATACAATGGAATATTATTCAGTCATAAAAAAGAATGAAATCTTGTCATTTGCAACAACATGAATGGACCTAGAAGCTATTATGCCAAGTGAAATAAGTCCAAGAAAGACAAACACTGCATGATTTCACTTCCATGTGGAATCTAAAAAACAAAACACACTTTTTCACTTTTGCAAAAATTCTAGTATATTTTTAGTATAACATTTCTAATTCTAATATAACATTTGAAAATATTTTAGTTATCTACATTGTTTTTAAACTCAGTTTCCTGCCAGTCTTTCCATATGACTCCTTAACCAGCCAAGCAACTCTGATTTATTCTATTCTGATAACACACTATATTGGCCTTACCTGTGTGAACGTGAGTTATTTTCAATAAAAACTTTAATAATGACTTTAAAACATAAAAATAAAAAATAAACAACAAAACAAATGAACAAACAAAACAAAACAGAAACAGACTCATAGATACAGAGAACAAACTGGTTGCCAGAGGGGAGAGGGGTAAAGAGTTGAGCAAAATAGGGCTTTCCTGGTGGTGCAGTGGTTGAGAGTCCACCTGCCGATGCAGGGGACACGGGTTCATGCCCCGGTCCGGGAAGATCCCACATGCCACGGAGCGGCTGGGCCCGTGAGCCATGGCCGTTGAGCCTGCGTGTCCGGAGCCTGTGTTCCACAATGGGAGAGGCCACAACAGTGAGAGGCCCACATACCGCCAAAAAAAAAAAGAGTTGAGAAAAATAGATGCAGAGGATCATGAGGTACAAATTTCCAGTTATAAAATAAATGTCATAGGGATGTAATGTACAGCCTATGGAATACAATCAATAATACTGTAATAACTTTACAAGGTGACATGGTTACTAGACTTATCATGATCAGTTTGTAATGTATATAAATGTCAAATCACTATATTGTATACTGGAAAATAATATAATATTATATGCCAACTATACCTCAATAAAAAATAAACTAGAGGGGAAAAAAAGCATGGTTGAGGGGGAAATCCTTAATCACAGCAGCAAAGCCCCTTTTGGCACATAAGGTAACATATTTACAGGTTCCAGGGATTAGAACATAGACTTTTTTGCTGGGGGGACATTATTGGACCTACCATGTGCTCCAACAGATCTGTCAAATACCCATCAGAATCATCAGATAATCTACCAGTTCCAATCCTGAGTCTCAGGGAGCTTTCACCTGGAAATTGGTTCCTGCTGGTTTGTACGCCTTTTGCAGGCACGTAGGCTGCAGGTTCCTATGGAAGCTAAGTGAGGGAGTTATGGTGCCAAGCATGTACTGACATCGCTTGTGCAATATTGTCTCCTCTCTCATTCTCTTTGTTTTTGTGGAATTAAATCTCTTTTAATCTTTACTCTCATTTTCGTGGGGTTCTGGAAAAGAAAGAAGATAAACAAGTGTGATCAAGGCTCCATGCTTATCTGACAGTTGTCTTTCACGCAAACCTTCATAACAGGGGTTTTTGTGTTTGGTTTTGTTTTTATGGAGTCAAGAAAGAAGAGTTTTGATTGTGTAATTCAGGCAGGTGACCAGGAAAGAGAGACTGAAAGATCTGCTTGCACTATAATTTGACTAACAGACCTGATTTTCCAGAAAGGTCTATGAAGGACTTGCTGTAGGGATTCCTCTTCGCTTTAGAGACAGCTAGTGTGACCTGATGGAAGAGCAAGTGCTTAGGAGTCAGATAGACTTGTGTTTGTTCCCAGCTTTTCAACTTGCTACCTCCGTGACCTCTCTGAGCCTCACTATCTTCATCTGGAAAGTTGGCATAACAATAACTGATCACTTACTGTGGATCTGGCTCATAGTAAACACTCAACTACATCAAATGTGAAACTGCTTTCAAGTCAAGTCTCCTAGGTGGCAAGGGGTGAGGTGTTATTCTATAGTCAAGACTCTGTACCACAACGACAACTTCCAGAGTCTGTCATCTGTGCTTTGGGCCTTCCCTGGGTTCTTCCCAATTTGTCTCTAAGTATTGTTGCTCTGACTCTGAACACTGTAACTCTGCTGCTGTTTTCCCATTTCAGCAAGGGCATCCTGACCTAGCAGCCAAGGCGGCCCCTGACCTGCCAGGTACCCCAACCCTCTCATCTAATGCACCTACTGGGATCCCTGGAACTTGGGACCATGGAAACTAATCGAGACCCCTCAGCCACCAAGAAAGACCTCCCCAGTGAAGTCCAAATAAGGACTACCTGGGATGGAGTGGAGCCTGGGGGCTTGGGCTCCATTACAGCCATCTTTCTCTCACAAGATTTCCAAAACAGTCAAATTGGCAGCAAAATCCCAAGAGGGCCAGAAAGCCCAGCTTTCCACAGCCTGTAGGCTGCACAGCGCTCTAGCCAGTGATGCTGGGGCTGAGTGTCATTTTCAGTGAGGAAGTCTCAGAATTAGCACAGCAGGGAAAGGGCCCATGGCAGCTGCCTCTCCATGGGGGACAAAGAACTTCTAGAACTAGGGGATGAGCTGTGCTGCTAGCCCGGGAGCCCCTGGTCAGTGAACAAGTGCCAAGGTCTTCAGCCTGAGGTTCCCCAAGATCGTCCTGATTTTAAAGATTCCCATTGTCAGACCATATATTCCAATTTGGGTTCACTGTGGGGATCTCCCTTACCGGGGAGTGCTAAACCTGGTTTCTGAATTTCCAATTTTCTCTTTCTCGTTATTTCCTTTTTCACTTTCAGGCTAACTCCTCCTCCTCCTGCTTCAAAAAAAACAAAAGTATGCCCAACCGATAACAAAATCTGTTTTCGTCCCAAAGTAAGTATTTTTATGTCCATGGGACAGGAACTGTTCAAGGTATGTGAATAAAATAATCTCCCTTCTTGGCCTTCACAGCCCTTCCTGACTTGAGCTAATTGCTGCCAGGTATGTCAGAGAAATGCTAGAACCCGATGGGATTCCTCCCAGACCTCAGCTCCTACAAGTGGGTTCTGTGGTCCTCTGATCCCACAGCTTTCAAGGTCACTTCAAAGGAGCTCTCAGTGGGAGTGCCCCCAGAAAGCCATTCCCTGCCCTAAAAGGGCACGATGCCCAATACACATCCTTGGCAAAGAGCCTCCCGTGGATTTATGGTGCTACTCTCCCTTCTCCTGATTACCATGTCTAAGGTTTTCTGTAGATTGCAGCTCTGTTTTTACTCATCAATTAAAGTTTTTAATCCATATTTATGAGCTTAGATGTGTAACTTAGCTTTAGGCTTTTGCATGAATCTTTGAGTTCTATTTATTTATTATTTATTTGGAAAATTTTTATTGAGCACCTATTTTTGCTATACTTTGAGTCAGGTGCAGGGGGACAGCAGTGAACATGGCAAAGTCTCCACTCTCAGGGACTCACATTCTAGTGGGGAGGGGCAGGGAGATGACCATAAACATGTTAATCCATCCAAGATCTACAAGTGCTACGAGGAAAAATAACACAGGCATAGGGAGGAGGGGATGGTGAGGGTGGGATTGCTATTTTATACAGAGAAGTCAGGGCAATCCCTGTGTAAAAAGCCAGCAGGAGCCGCTTTGGCACCTCAGGCAAGCACTCTTGGCCAAGGGAACAGTGGGTACAAAGGCCCTGGGTGGGAACTTGCTTGGCACGTCTGATCTTTTCCTGGAAAGCAAAGAGGCCCATGTGGCAGGAGTGGAGGAAGTGAGGAGACAGTGTTGGGAAATGAGCTCAGAGAAGCAGCAGAGATGCTGAATGTAGTCAGCAGAATAATGACACACACACACACACACACACACACACACACCCGCCCACAAAGAAGTGCATGTCCTATTCCCTGGAAACCACCACTTTGTTCTGTTACTTGCCAAGGGAAAATTAAGATTGCAGATCAACCTGGATTATCCAGGTGGGCCTAATGTAAATGTAAAGGTCCTTACACATGAAGGAGGAAGTCAGAGTGTCAGAGAAGGAGACATGACGATAGAAGCAGAGGTTGGAGTGATGCCGTTGTTGGCTTTGAAGATAGAGGACAAGGCCACTAGGAACAGGGGCAGCTTCTAGGAGCTGGAAAAGGCAAGGAAATAGGTTCTCCTCTAGAGCCTCCGGGAGGAATACAACCCTGCCAACACCTTGATTTTAGCCCAGAGAGACCCATTTCAGACTCTGCCCTCCAGAACTATAACAAGCTGGTGTTGTTTTGGGTTGTTTTTTTTTTTTTTTTTTTTTTTGCGGTACACGGGCCTCTCACTGCTGCGACCTCTCCCGCTGCGGAGCACAGGCTCTGGACGCGCAGGCTCAGCGGCCATGGCTCACGGACCCAGCCGCTCTGCGGCATGTGGGATCTTCCCGGACCGGGGCACGAACCCGTGTCCCCTGCATCAACAGGCGGACTCTCAACTACTGCGCCACCAGGGAAGCCCTATCCTCATTTTCTGATAAGGAAACTGAAGCATGGAGATGTTGAATAACTATGGATGGTGGCAGAGCCAGGATTTAAACTCGGGCCCATCTAATTCCAAAACCTGAGCAGTTTCCACAATGCCTGGCCACCTCCTGGCCTCTGGCCATGAAGGAGAACCCAGAGGAGGATGTGGGCTGGGAAGCAGAGCGGCGGCAGGGGCCAGCGGTTGGCTTGTGCACATGCTGAATTTGAGAGGCCTATAGGGGCGCTCAGGAGCCAGACGAGTCTTGCGCTTGGGTGTGAGGAGAGAGGTAAGCTGGGGGAAGGCACGGGCGGAACTTGGGCCCGGGCAGCCCACCTCACGTGTCTGTGTTTAAGATGGGAGTAGGGCGCTAGCAGAAGATTGGAGCAATCTCAGCACTCCAGGCCTGTCCTATACCTTATCTTCCACCTTGAGGCCCAGGAAGTAATAAATGTGTCACCTGGCTACCGCTCCGTTCGGAATAGGGAGCAGATTTGCGTCACCTTGGGAGATGAGATGTCTGCTAGGAAAAAGCATTCAGAATCAGAGAACATGGACAAAGTCAGGACTTCCAGGCAATGTCCCTGGACCCGCATCCAGTTCCTCAGCCCCACCCCGGCCTGGCCTCAAGGACGAACCCCTTACCTGACGCCCAGTCCATGGTGTCCCTTCACTCCTCAGCCTGGCACCGGCTCCTCTCCGCACCCACCTCTCTGCTCTGAGCCCGTTTGAGTCAGGCAGGCAGGCGAGTCAGGCAGCTGATCTGGAGAATGACTGGGTGGGTGTCCCTCACACTAAAGGGGACTAGCTGTTTCTGGAGGTAATGAGTAGATGCAATGTTCATAAAATAGTCTGAACTTGAAGGGTGAGAGCTGAGAGTAAGGTCAGGGTTTCTGGGAGGCCAGAGCCTGCATCTCTTTTCCATTAAGTCAAAAGATACCACTCAGTTTACTCCTCTGAGAGGTGCAGCGTGGAAGGTCCTGGTCTGATTCCATCCCGGCTGGGCACGCTGACACCCCCTCTGTCATTCAAGGCCCACCCACTCTCTATCCTCCGGGACCATATGTAAAGTCAGTCCCCACATCCTCTTCATGCTACCCTCTAAACCTCTCATTCATATCTCCTGCTTCCTCATCTCCTCCTACATCCTCTCTCTTCTTTCCTCACCATCAGGACTCAAGGACCTCATCCCTGCTGCACTGCCTGCCACCCTGTTCACTCCAGCTCAGCCAAACAGAGCTGAGTAAACTTACAGCTTTCATGGAGTCCCCAGACTCAGAAACACAAAAATCCGTAAATCTACTCTGAAATCCACACTCTTAAATCCCCTCTTTGTTCTGTTTCCGGCCCATTCATTGTCTATGAGTCACTGTCTGCATCAATCCTATTCCTCCACCTAATTTCCTAATCCTCTGAATTTCTCCCTCTTCCATTTCAAGTATCTTTACTGAGTCAAGGTCAAATCCTAATAGATTTCTGGCATCCTCCTCTTTCC
>NW_006797096.1:2330818-2365806 GCF_000442215.2 Lipotes vexillifer | reverse complement strand
CTTTCCCTTCTAGTCAGTGGGTCACCAAACCACCCCTGCTCACTTCTGGCCAGATTACCCAAAAGGGCTCTGTGTGAGGCTCAGCCACCCTACTGCCAAATTCCTTCTTCCAAACCACCCTCTGTCCCTATCCCCCACCCGCCATGGTGATGGAGCAGGTACAGAACATGGCCTGGCTCTCACCAGGCCAGAGCCAGCCATGCCCAGGGAGGGCCCTGACTGGCACGGCATGGAAGCTGCGTGGATCACGGATTACTTGTCCCGCAGGACTGCTATCATTACTGACCTCGAAGGACAGATCTCAGAGCTGACAGCGATAATAGAGCAAATGAACAGAGCCCATCATTCTGCCCCAAAACTGGTGAGTGGCCCTTGAGTTAACCGACATCTCTTTGGGAAGGGGAAAGGCCAATCAATAGTTTCAGATCACCTGCTATGTTCCAGGCAAGGCCAAGCACCTTCCTTCTGGGAGCCAGGCTGTCCAGGCAACAGCCCTGACTCCATCCTCATCCATAATCGCAAGAACTCAAGTCCCTCCTCTAGGCCTAACTCAATTTCCGGGAGTTCTCAGGGAGCCTCTGGCATGTTCAATGCCACTGTCCTCTCCACACTAGGTGTTGCCAGCCATTTCCAGCAGGGCTGGCTGTGGCCTGTGCAGTGAGTTAAATTTCAGACCTTGCTGAGGCTCTCTTGGTAACCTTGCTGAGGCTCTCTTGCTCTCTTGGTAGCGTGACCGGGACTTCAGTTTTGCTCAAAAGCTGCCCAGAAGCCTCCAGTGCCACTTCCTGTTGCTGGTGAAACTGCCAAAGCCCACTCTCCAGAATCTGCTGATTTCAGTTTGTACTATTCATATTCCCTGGAGATTCTGGTAACACTCCCTTTAAAATTCACCATTCATTTTATCACGGACTTTTATTCTCCGCCCCAAGCAGAGGTGTCTGGTGGCCTGGACTGGAATGATACGTCAACCAGTCCCTAGATCTCCGCCCAGCTCCTCCTCTCTCCTCCCCATCTGCCCATCCCCTCCTGCCACCAGCACCCAGCCCCCGCCCATCCCGCCTCGCTTGCCGTTACCGAGCCCACGTGCGAAGGGTGACTTCCCAGCAGGCCAGCCCCTTGCCCTCTGATACACACCAGATGTGTCTGAATCCTATAGTGACCCAGCACAGGACTCAGGCTGAGACCTTCCCTTCTGAGGATTCATTCCTATACCTTCCTGAAAACCCTGCCAAGTTCATGGTCACCTTCCTACAGAAAGGAAATTGAGGCTCAGGAATTTAAATAATTTGCATGAGATCACTCACATCTGTGGTGGGTTACTGGGCAAAATGCACACTTTCAGTCACTGAAGCATCAGCCCTGCTGAAGACATATTTAGAGATTATTTCCATCGAGGGACCTCAGACTGTGATTCTTAAAGTTCTCCCAGCTGTGAACACCCTACATTGTTGTGTGACTGTGCAGAAGCGGGGGTGTGCTGGCCCCGAGCCCTTGTCTCGGCTGGTGGTGTCTATTCCTCCCGAGGCACTGGCCAGAGGACCCGATGTGCGTGTTAGAAGGGAGGTTCACCTGGAACAGAGCACTTCCTGCCTCCGGAAACAGAGCCATTCTGCCAATGAGGGCTTATTAACACTGGTTTTAAGTTCATCAAAGCAGGGTCTGGTCTCAGGCCTCATTGGCTCCTCCAGGTCAAGCCCTTTGCACAATCAACGATTGCGCAATTGAATTACGTATCCAAAAATCCAAAGGCCATGATCTTACAAAGAGATTACAGTCCAGCCAAAGAGGCCAGACCTGCCCACAAAATAGTGAAAGGGATGGCTTCCATGCACCCTTTGTGAACTGATTACGTACCAGACAACGCAGAGCGAGGCAAGAATTGTCCCATTCCCTCAGTAACGATGTGCTCTCTGGCACTGCCAAACACAATGGGAGAGGCTTGGGGAGAGGGGCATACCCCATGAATGGGAAGGCTTCTCAGAAGTTGCAGGTTGGAGTGGGAGTGGGGTCCTCAATCCTGTCTTATAAATGCCAGTCTCGTTTCTAGCTCACCAATGAAATGTATCTCCGCTGTGCTGAGATGCAGAAGAACTTTGAAAGCAAGAGAAGGTATGCTTTCTGGCACAAGTTCTTGTGTACTGAAGGTCCTAAGCCTCCTGCATCCTTGCAGGATTTCAGTTCACTGGGATTTCAGACAACGCCAAATGGAACTGGGTGGCGAGGGGTGGGGGAGATAAGAGACATGTCTTTGGAGAGCAGGTTGGTTTGATCTGAGGTCACTAAAATACAGCCCGGAGAAGGTTATTCCTGGCTTTGTAATTTCTCATCCAAATTTCATTTCAATTATAATCTCCCTTTCCGTTGATTGCCGAGAAGAGCCATTTTTTGGTTCTCCAGGAGGTTTCCATGGTAAACTACTGTTGTTCCCAGCCTGGTCTCTCCCCACGCCTCTCCTCTTCTTTCTCTCACCTCTACTGTCCCTGGCTACTAGGTCAAGGTCTGGGAAAAATGGGAAGAAGGTATGGGAAGGGCAGGAGCCAGAGCTGCAGAGACAAACCAAGGGGAAGAAAAAGGAGGTGTGTTGTCTGTGAGAGTGAGAAAACCCACAAAGTCCCCTTCCACGCATCCTGCTGGGCACCAGAGCAGCCCCAGTGGTCCTGCTGGAGAGAAGTCTTCCTAAGTGTCACAAACTTGCTTTTTAAAATTTTTTTTAATTAACTGACTTATTTACTAATAGACTTTATTCTTTAAAGCAGTTTTAAGTTCACAGGAAAAAAGAGCATAAAATAGAGAGGATTCCCACATACCCCCGGGCCCCATACCTGCACAACCTTTTGTCATCGCTGACATCCCACACCAACACGCGACGTTTGTTACAATCAATGAAGCCTACACTGACACAAACTGTTATCCCCCAATGTCCACAGTTTACATTAGGATTCACTCTTGATGCTGTACATACTATGGGTTTTGACAAATATTTAGTGACACGTATCCGCCATTATAGTATCATACAGAATAATTTCATTGCCCTAAAAATCCTCTGAACTCTGCCTATTCATCCCTCTCTCCCCACTAACCCCTGGCAACCATTGATCTTTTGACTGCCTCCTTACCTGTGCATTTTCCAAAATGTCACATAGTTGGAATCATATAGCCTGTAGCCCTTTCACAGTGACTTCTTGCACTTACCGATATGCATTTAAGGTTCCTCCGTGTCTTTTCTTGGCTCCACAGCTCATACAACCTTTTATTTTATTTTTTTAATATTTACTTATTATTATTATTTTTTATTTTTGGCTGCGTCGGGTCTCAGTTGCGGCACACGGGATCTTCACTGAGGCATGCGGGCTCTTCCTTGTGGCACACGGGCTTCTCTCTAGTTGTGGCACGTGGGCTCTTGAGCACGTGGGCTCTGTAGTTTGCGGCACGTGGGCTCTCTAGCTGAGCCACGAGGGCTTAGTTGCTCCACGGCATGTGGGAATCTTAGTTCCCCGACCAGGGATTGAACCTGCGTCCCCTGCATTGGAAGGCGGATTCTTAACCACGAGACCACCAGGGAAGTCCCATATGGCCTTTTATTTTAACACTCCTCTTGAACACTGCTGACATCTGCCTCCTGGAATGGAGGCTGGAGAGACCTTGGGCTCTAAAATTATCCTGGGTGTTAATCAGCCCACAGTTTCCCAAAAGGATTGTAAGCAAAGACTGTGCTGTTGGGGGGCATCCATGGCCCCCTGATGTCTCCATGCAAAATAGTGGATGGTGAAAACAGGGATCTCCTCACCCTTTTCTGGATGGATATCAGGGGAATGTGTCAGGAAGTGAGGGCACCGCAGCCTGCCCACCAGCTGCCTGCGTGAGGAAGGGGAGGTGGGATCAGGTGAACTTTTCACGGATGACTGTGGCTTTCTCCTACAGGGAGTCCTACAGGAAGCTTGAGGAGACTCACGCAGCACAGCTCAGTGAGCTGGAGAAAAACTACAAAGCAGCCTTGAAGGCAGAGAAGTTGGCTGCCCAGGATAAACTAGGTACAGTTGGGACCTGGGAGAATGACCCTGATGAAGGGGTAGAGGCTGACCCTGCAGATCTAGGGCAGAGGAACTCCCACGGCCATGGGTGGACTCTGGCTAGGCTTTTGAGGTTTCCTTCTCAAGCCCAGGAAGAGCAAGTGGTTGAGAATGAAACTGAAAAAAGGGAAACCATGTCAAGCAATGTTCTGCCTACTCCCAGAAGTTTGAAGGGTCTGTGGCCAAGTTTTGGGGTCTGAGCAAGTCCCTTCATCTCCTTAAGTCTTAGTTTCCCCATCTGGAAATCAAGGACAAGAATACCTGCCTTTATCAGAGTGATAAGAATGTGAAAGCACTGTTTAAAGTATATTTAAAAGGTCTACAAACGTAATACTGGTCCAATCCAACAAGTTTCCTCACCTGTAAAATGATGGTGTTTCATTAAATTCTAACAGGCACACTGTGATTTGTATGGCCTTAAAACCTGTAAGGGTTGTGTGGGCCATTTATCCCATTATTTATGCTGCCTTTGGGAAGGACAAAGTGTGTACCCTTCAGAATTCTGAGTTTATAGACTAATCGCCACAGGGAGAAAAATTTCTCTAATCTCCTTCTTTTCTTTTATCTTACATTTTTTTTGTGTGTGTGTGTGTTATGTGGGCCTCTCACGGTTGTGGCCTCTCCCGTTGCGGAGCACAGGCTCCGGACGCGCAGGCTCAGCGGCCATGGCTCACGGGCCCAGCCGCTCCGCGCATGTGGGATCTTCCTGGACCGGGGCACGAACCCGTGTCCCCTGCATCGGCAGGCAGACTCTCAACCACTGCGCCACCAGGGAAGCCCTATCTTACATTTTTAAAAGATGATATTTGTACCTTGCTGGTTTTCCAGTTCTCTAAAGAGAACATGTATTGTTTTCAAAACCAAGGTACACTAGGAATGTTATTTTTAAAAGACAGAAGGTTTTGCTTCTGTTTTTCCTTCAGTTGTAGGTTTGCCCCCAGGGATTAGTCCTCATACTTGGGGTGCATCAGAATCACCTGAGAAGCATATTATTGACAGATACTGAGCCTTGCCTCTGAAACTCAGCAGGTTTAGAGTGGGGTCCAGCCATCTAAATTTCTAATAAACTTCCAGAGTGATTGCTAAGGCAACACCATGGTTTCACCACCGACAAGATGAGTTTGAGGTACGGACAGAGTGCAGGAGAGCTCTCATTTGAATTTAAAAACATGTATTTCAGAGGAATAATGATGACCCTGTTGTTTTCCTTTTGTCCAGAGGGTATGGAAAAGGAATATAAGTATTTGAAGAATATGTTTTATATATATCAGGTGAGATTCAGAGCTCCTTGGTGGATTATGAGAGAAAGAGAAGCAAGGCTCATTCCTGGTTGACGACGTTGAAATGAATCTAGAGCTCTTGCCCAGAAAATCATTTCCTGAAATTCCCAGCCTCCTTGAAGCTAAGTGGCCCTCAAGAAGAGGGGACCTGTGGACTGTGATGGCACCCATGCAGGACATGTCAGTCACCCAGACCCTAAAGGAGCCTGTGGAAAAATACATTTGTCATTACAAAAGTAATACCTGCTCATTGTTTTTTAAAAAATGGAAATTCAAAAACCAACAACAGGGACTTCCCTGGTGGAGCAGTGGTTAAGAATCTGCCTGTCAGTGCAGGGGAGACGGGTTCGATCCCTGGTCCAGGAAGATCCCAAATGCTGCGGAGCAGCTAAGCCCATGTGCCACAACTACTGAGCCGGCGCCCTAGAGCCCGCGAGCCACAACTACTGAGCCCATGTGCCACAATTACTGAAGCCCACACGCCTAGAGCCTATGCTCCACAACAAGAGAAGCCACCACAATGAGAAGCCCGCGCACCGCAACGAAGAGTAGCCCGCCCTCGCCGCAACTGGAGAAAGCCCGCATGCAGCAACGAAGACCCAATGCAGCCAAAAATAAAACTAATTAATTAAAACAACAGCAACAAGAGCAGCAACAACAAAAAGGATGAACTATCACCACCCAAGACAACCACTGTTAATATTTGTACTTTGTAACATATTTGATCTTAGTAAAGTACTGGGTCAAAAAGAATAAACACTTGTAAGGCCTCTGATGCATTTGGCCAAATTGCCATCCAAAAGGACTGTGTTGCTCTGCACTAACTCTAGCAAGCAGAGTAGGGGGTACCTCAGAACATAGCCCATCCACTTAGCCAGCTAATTTGATGGAGCCCCAGGAAACCAGAATTAGGGCATGATTTCATCCTAGGGGGATGAGAGAGTGGGAGGGGGGAAGTGGACAGGGGAAGGGCTGGGCCAGCAAGCCCCCATCCTATGGTGACCAACTGGTCCTGGTTTGCCAGGAACTTACCAGGTTTTAGCACTGACAGTCTGGAGTCCCAGGAAACAACTCAGTCCCAGGCAAACAATGACAGTTGATTAAAAAAATAACAACTTGGCATTTCCCTTGTTTCCCCCTGTGCTATTGATGAGTGATTCATGATTCAGGGGGGAGCTGACAGGAGCATCTGCAACATGCTCAACTGCCTGTCTTCAAAGGAAGCCCAGTTCCAACAGGGCAAATGCCGTGCAGAGATTTCCTTGATCTTTAGGGTTCTGCAGGCTCTTGGGTGACTGGGCTGGAATTGACTCCCACCAGTCACCATATGGGGCCCCCAGCAAGGGTCCCAGGTGAGGGAAGCTGCAAAGGGCTCAAGGCTGAGCCTCAGGCCAGGATGCAGCCTTTCAGGATGCTTTTCTTCATGGTACCTTTGTACCTCCACAGGACAGCATTTATGATGAAATGGAGGACAAGTGGTCAAAGAAGACAGAATGGGAGGATGAGAAGTTGGAGTGGGAAAAGACCCTGTTACAGCAAAGTGAGTACAGAAATTTTAGACTTTTTGATGACAGATGCACCAAGAAACTAGCATTAAGTTTGGTCTCGACTTGAGGAAGGCAGCCTTGAAGTCACGAAGGATGATGGGTGGGCTGCATGGCTGGTCTCCTGAATAGAAGGTGCCTGGAGTCTTCAAGAAAGTGCAACAAGGGTAGAGTCTTTTATGTAGTTTAGCCACCTGAGGGTCTCAACCGTACCATCCAGAGCTCACTGATTGCAAGTTTGGCAATCATGTGCTGGAACGAGCTTGTGGACGTCTGTAGGATTGCAGACTTGTTTTCTGGGTACAGGTGACCCCAGAGTTCCAGAAAAAAAACTCTTGAATTAGTTTCAAATATTCACTTGTTGGGGAAGGGGCAACACAGTCCATACTCCCACGTCCCCCCTAAAGGAAGCCATGTGTGACAGAGTTTTCAATTGAGATATATTTTAATTGATATAAGGTGTACAACATGTTGATTTGATACAGTCATATATTGCTGTGTATTTTTTTTAATATTTCCAACACTTAGCACAGAGCCTGGGTCATACATAGTGCCTACAGGACACTTTCCTACCCCACTGAGCTTCTTCATAAATGGAAAAGAGAGAGAGATCTCTGGAAACTGCTCCCTGACCTAGAGGACTAGTTGAGGTAGAATTGGGGGCTCCTATAAACCTATTCCACATCCTAGCCCAACACAATTCACATCAGATTTAGTTGATATTCACAAATCACTCATACAAATGCAGATACTCCCTGGGAAAGGTCATCCCTTCCCACCCTGGACTCCCAGGAGGTAGCATGAAGACCGTGGAGTCAAGGCTGGGGAATGGGGTGTGGAGCTGCTCCTGTTTGTGTCTTTACCTGGAATCTTGGTGCAGCTTAGCCCACGTCATCACCCAGACTCCCAGCTACTCATACTACGCTCATCCCATGTTACCAGAGTCTATGCTAAGATGCTACGAGCAGTTTTGGAAGACCGGAATTTAGCTGCTCATAGTGTAGCTCAGTCCAGACTTATCTTGTGAGCCCGGGGGTTGCCTCCCTATCCACCCCTAGCACCACGATGCTGAAGAAGAAATTTGTGTAAGACCTACACCCGTCCTTCCCCCTGTTTAGTACTGGGGCTCTGCTGACAGGTTCCCCTGTCCCCCAAATCCACTTAAGCCTAGCTCTGCCCCAGGGCTAAGTATAAATTTTATTGAATAAATTTTATTGAATAAAGAATAATAAATTTTATTGCTGGAAAAGTCACATGAGCCAAAAGCTGTATTTTAAGATAAGGGTATCAAAAAAACATGGTGATTACTTCAGCAGAGGGAATGGACAAAATAATAAGCAACAGATCCAAAATAACTACATAAAAAGAACCAGAGGCATTAGCAGTAAATCTCATAAGGCTGATGTGATGGAAATGATGTGATGGAAAACCATTGGAAAACCATTGCTTCCAATGGTTTTCCATTTTCTCTGGGTTTATTCAGTTTTATGACTGAGAATTATTGTTAAATCCAAGGCCTTGAGCCTTGTGATCTTCTATTATAGGCTTTATGCTTTGAAGGGCTTTTTTTACTTATAGGGTATTGATTAATTCTGGGAAGAGGTATTGAGGGATTTATCTGAATCTTGATGGGAGGTGCACTGTGAATTTTGCCAATATCAGTTGGAGATTTTGCCCATAAGGAGGATGGTAGCTCCTAATTCAATAGGGACAAATAATCAGTGTTTCCAAAATCAGTTCTAGGGCCGTGAGAGATGGAGCAAATAAAAGATATCATAGGGTCATTTAATTCACCTGGTTGGCTTCTTTGATGACTGTGGTCAAATTCTAGAATTATTTCCCCCTTCTGGGAGAAAGAAATTCCAGCAAGATACTTCTCTAAGAAGTCTCAGCTTAATAAATGGGTAGGGACAGGGGAACTAAGGAGAAAAAGGTGTGTATGTCTCAAAGGACCTAAATGAAAGGAAATAGGTTCAGAGACAGGAATCTCTTGTGGCTCATTAGAGATCCCCACTATGTGGACTGTTTTAGTATTCTGAGGCAGGGGCTGCTTTATAGTAGTGCGGTTGAGCACTAAGAGTGTGGCTCTGATGTCTGTTAGGACTGGAAGAGATTCATCCCCAACCTGGAGAAATGTTTCTCCAAGCCAATTAAGAGGGCGGGTTGGGAGAAGCCCCTGTAGTTCCTTGGAGCCTCATCACTGAGAATTGGGAGGCTGTTGGAAAGGCTGGATAGAGGGCTAAATGTATCTGAAGTGCTTGAATTTGTAAAATCTCTTTTCGAAAGCCCTGGCTCTTTGCAATAACAGGAGAAACTAGGAGGGCTCCGGTCTCATTTAGGAGACTCCATTTTCTGGGGTTGAAGATTAAGAATTTTGGCCGTCTTCCTTATAGGTGAGTCATCTAGAGTGTGAGAGCACTGGTTTGCCAGATTCACTAAATCCAGAGTGGATGTAGTTTCCCATTCCATCTGGTCCTTTTTATAGAAGGGAAAGATCCCAGTTCAACCCATCAACAAATATAGAATTAAAAGCTTCCTGGGTGGAATCCACCTCTATAGGAAGACCAGAATTTTCTTTAAAAACAATCTGAAGTCAACTGTAATCATCATGAATAGGTTTGTCAGATTTTCATTTGCAACCCTGAATTTTCTTCCAATCAACAGGCTTTGAAAAAGCCCTAGGAGGGCTTCCCTGGTGGCGCAGTGGTTGAGAATCTGCCTGCCAATGCAGACGACACAGGTTCGAGCCCTGGTCTGGGAAAATCCCACATGCCATGGAGCAACTGGGCCCGTGAGCCACAATTACTGAGCCTGCGCGTCTGGAGCCTGTGCTCCGCAACAACAGAGGCCGCGATAGTGAGAGGCCTGCGCACCGCGATGAAGAGTGACCCCCACTTGCCACAACTAGAGAAAGCCCATGCACAGAAATGAAGACCCAACACAGCCATAAATAAATAAATAAATAAATACATTGTGTATTATTTAAAAAAAAAAAAAGAAAGAAAAAGCCCTAGGAGTCACGTGATGGAGTCGCCTAGTGGTTGCTCAAGCCATGTAACAAGTTAGCAGGTTTCTTGGTTGTAATTTTAGAGACCTGTCAGGATTTCCTCAATTAGCAGTTTTCATCAAATGCTGGGCCTGACCTTTACCAACAAGCATATGAACTATCTGATATAAGTCAGAGAAACCAGGTCAGTAAGTTCGAATGACTATAGTAAATTCCTGAGCAAATCTGTGAGGGTCTTTGGTTACTTTGGGTGAATCTTTGACTATGGCTCACAGTTCAGCTTTAGTCCAAGGAGTATGAGAAATTAAGGCTCTGGATCCTCAGACAGCTTAATTTTAAAGGGACAGGTTCTGACAAGTTCAGAGGAAAAAGGAGTGGGGAGAATTTCAGAAAGAAGGGGAAGTTCAGTAAAGGAATTAGTATAGGGGAACTAAGGATATAGAGAAAGTACAGGCAGCATAGAAGGGAAGGAGGAAGATGGTGCCAGAGGCAGAGCCTGGTCACAAGGAGCCAAGGGAGAGACTCAAGATGGGGTCAGAGATGGAGCCTGAGACAAAGAAGCCAAAGAACAAGAGCCTGAAGCTTCAGGAGCCATTTTATCTTTCTTTACTTATTTGTTTGCCTCAGTTAATCTTAAGATCTTATTTTGCAGAGAGGCAATTTTAGACTCCTGATAGTATTTGGAAGCCTCAAAATAAGCATTCCACTCAGTTCTAGAAATTTTTGAACTATTGTGGTCTAATTTGGTTTTAGGAAAATTAAGTTTGGGGATTTCAAAAGTTCCCTGTGATGGCTGTTGAGATCCTAACTTGCCTTTGATTGGGTCAGTCCATTTAGCTAGAAATGTACATGAGGAAGGACCACAGTTTCTAAACATAAAATTGGCTGGAGTCCCTGTGGTGAGGGTGGGGGGCAACATCAAAATATTTAGATAACTGGGGTCCCATTTCTCAGAGGTTTTTCTCTGGAATAAAAGAATAATTTTCAAACAGCTTGCAAAGCTTCCTTCTTTCTTTCTTTCTTTCTTTCTTTATTTATTTTTGGCTGTGTTGGGTCTTCATTTCTGTGCGAGGGCTTTCTCTAGTTGCAGCGAAAGGGGGCCGTTCTTCATTGCGGTGCGCGGGCCTCTCACTATCACGGCCTCTCCTGTTGCGGAGCACAAGCTCCAGACACGCAGGCCCAGTAGTTGTGGCTCACGGGCCTAGTTGCTCCGCGGCATTTGGGATCTTCCCAGACCAGGGCTTGAACCCGTGTCCCTTGCATTGGCAGGCAGATTCTCAACCAATGCGCCACCAGGGAAGCCCAATATCCAATTAACATCATTCCTCTTAAAAGTGAGCTGAATACTGTACTATGAGTAATAAAAACAAGGAAAATCATGCTTAGGTTTTTGAAATCTAAGTCTAAACAGTGGTGCCTTTCACCACTGAAAAGCAAAGTCTGCTCATGGCACAGGAGAGGAAGCTCACATGTTTCTGGGATAGCTTGTCACACACACCACCAGCAATCAGGCTGGATGTGGGAGCATTATATCCTCAACCTCAACACATGAGGGTTTTTTTTAGCCAGGTCAGATCACAATTATCCCCCTCAGTGATCTTTGACATTTCTTTTAAACTTACTATGCTTTTTGTATCTACTATAAGTTCATTTTTAAACCTTCTCATCAAATTAAAAACACAATTAAAATCATGCCTACAGCTATGACTGTCTAGCTATTGCAAAGCCAGAGATTTAGATTGAATTTGCATGAAAATTATATTGTCCTGATTCCCACTCTCTCGACTTCCAGCTATCAAGAAAAAAAAAAAAAAAAAAAAGAAGAAAGAATAAAATAGCAGCATTTTAACTATTGTTTAGTTATGCAACTAAACAATAGCATCAATTAAGGGGAAAGAAGAGTTTTTTTCTCAGTGTGAAAGTAGGTTGTGGCATCTGTTTGCCCATATTTTTCTTGTCATCCTTATTGCTTACTTCAAAGTTCACCTTGGTGAGGATGGTGAGAATATCTTCACCCCTGAAAAACATAACATAACCTTATGACCATCTATGGGGGAAAAATCAACTGGTAAACCCTATCATTTGCTGTGATTAGTGATAGTTATTTCCCTCAAAACAACAGGCATTTGAAATAACAAGATGTTAAACCAAGACCTACCACAGCTTTCTAGGTAAAGAAGTTGTCTCAGAGCTTAATACCTTATGACCATCACAAACGTCACTGTCAACATCAGATTTGGTTTCTTTGCCTCCTGACCTATTTGCACCTCACTCTGCTCCATGTATGTGTCACTTACCCCTAATTGCCTCAACGCCCCCCCCAACATCCTCTGCCTCAAATTGGCATTGCTTCTGTGGATTTATCTGTGGCCGCACCAAACTTTAGGCAAGTGGAAATTGAAAGTCTCCTGCAGCCACCCCACTGCTTTCTCACCAGCTTCTCTTATCAGTTTAGTTGGGCAACCTGTTTATTCACTTCTGTAGCTAACCCCTTGGAACCTCGCAGGATTCATGGTCTAAGTTACAAAATGAAAATGTAGTGTGGATGGTTCAGTCCTTTATCTGCCATGGGAAATCTTGCTCTTCATACACTTAAAACATAATGAGACACAGAACTAGAAGCAACCTACAGAGGATTCCTTGCTATTTATCTGCTGGTTGTGTGTGCATTTGATGAACTGTGCCATACAAAACCACCATTTAAATAAAGGAAACATAAGATAATAAATGAGGGAAAGTTATTTTCCCACATTTTGTGGGCTTCAAAGCAGGCCAAATTGTGGGAATAGAAAAAGTTTCTGATCTTTAGCACTTATCTCCCACAAGAGGGCCCGAGGTTGGTCAGCTCTTATAGCACTTTTGACAGGGCTGGAGGATGTTCAACATGGAAATTCCAAACTAGTTGAGTGGGTTCAGTCATATTTCTGCCTAAGACAGAGATGAACTATATGATTTTGCCATCTTTCCCACTCTACGATATGCTGATTGCCCTTTGAGGTGCTAAATAAAAGAAAGTCCTCAGTAAGTATTTCAGTTTTTTTCCATCAGTAAACTTGCCCTCTTTCCCACTCTGCAACTAACCTGAGAATTACAGTTATGTGATCCACAGCTAGACATTTAAAGATGAATGAAGTGTTGAATAAGCAAAAATTACCTAGGACATCTTTCTCTCAGGCTCTGGCAAAGTGACTGGATATACCAGGTCCCCTCCATGGTGCTTCGGTAGGAAACACAGTTGTTCACGGTGGCCATCCCCAGCAGAAAGTCAGCCTCATCTGGGATATATCTTTTCTGAAGGGATGAATCCATTTCTAAATAGCCTTCCTTCTGTTCTGAGTCAGTTTCAACAGCTATACCTCTCTGATAGTTATCCCCTTGACAAGCCTGAATAAAAAAGATCTTGGGTTTGCCAAGAAGGGAAGGGCACTTTGAACCAGTGAAGTAAGAGGTCAGCTCATAGATGGGGGCTTCCTGCCCATCGGAGCCATAGATGATGCCTTTGTCTCCATGGGAGAGGATGCAGCAGATGAAGCAGTCCTTGTTATTGTGGTCCATGCTTTGGTAGGATTTCAGAACCTCACAGATTTTCTTCGCAGTGTAGTCTTTGTAATGCACTATCTCGAAATGAAGCTCACTAAAGGTCTTTCTCAAAGCCTCTGAAAAGTGAAACAAGAAAAGTCATATTACACCGCAAGAATTCCCAGACCACAACCCAGGACTAGAGAGAACATTGATCATATAAGAATCTGAACCAGAACTTTAAAACAAGACCCTCTATATTAGTGGCTGGATTCCATAGACTTCTAATATTCACTGCCACTAGCTGCAAATATTTCCCAGCCCTGAGGCAAAAGAGAAAGGGGAGACTGCTATTGTTGGCCTGTTGTCTTTTCTCAACTAGTCTACAAGCTGTTATTTAGGCTTACTACCTAACCAATCTAAAAAGTAACTAATACTTACATAATCAGAAAAAAAGCAAAAACAAATTTTTAATAAAAGATCCATACTTATTTTATCCTGAACCCTCTCAAAATTGTTCATCAAAATACGAGATATGAATGTTTTAAAAGTCAAGTAGAACTAAAAGACTTATTACAAAAAAGCTACCCCCCTCTACTCCTTCTTTTTACCCAGTCATGTTCTGTCCAGCCATTTCTATGAAGGAAACCACTTTCAACTTTTAGCTATTATTTGGTTTTTGGTATTAGCCTCCATTTTGTAATGAATTTGGGCTCATTTCTATTTATTCATTTATAAATTTTAGACTTTTGTATTAAGTTCCTATTGTGGGTGATGAGTGCTTGGTGCTCTTATACATTTACAACTTTTAGTTGAAGCAATAGAAATATATGTATCACTAATACTATGTAAACATAATATTCTTTAATTATGCTTCCTTTCTTATTAAACTTTTTGTCTTTCCTGGAACTAGCAATAGCATTATTTTTTCATTGCTTTGTTTTCTACATGCTAAACATTATTTTTCCCCAAATGCTCTAATTGATCTAGTCAAAGTCTTTCAACATTTTTCAGGCTGCCTGTCTGATTATTTTAGATAAAAATAGCATATATTTAAGGTGTACAACATTATGATATGAATAGTGAAATGATTACTACAGTTAAGCTAATAATTTATCTCCTCACTCAGTTACCTTTTGTTTGCATGTGTGTGTGTATGCGTGTGTGTGTATATGCGTGTGTGTGATGAGAACACCTGAAATATAGTCTCTTTGCATATTTCTCATGTTCCATACAGCATTATCAACTATTGCCATCATGCTGTACAGTAGATTGCTAAACTTATTCATCCTACATACTGCTACTTTATACCCTTGATCAGAAATACAATCAATGCCATTTTAATAAAAAATGTTTTAATGGTAAATATTAAGTAAATGAAAATTGAAAGCCTGAAACCTTTTCTTCAATACCAAGATATACGATGATGAGTGATGTAGTCAGTGAACTTAAGTTCTGTGGCTTTTTAAAACCTTAGAATAGATTTGCTTGAATAAACAAATGTTAACAGAAACCATTCACAGAGTCCTGATGATTAAAATCAACCTATCTTATTTTCTAAACTACTTTATTTAAAAAATAAGTAATTACCTGATGTTATGACTCATAACCACCATTTTCAAAAATTCTTTGATCAAGTAAAAATTCTTAATATCACAATGGTTGGGTTGAATTCTTTCTTTTATTGCTTTTAGTTGTAGCCATTTCTATGTTCACATGATGCAAATTATTTTTCATTTAACTTGTAAGCTCTCAATCTTAGCCGAAAAAGGCTGAGCCAAAGACTTTCTGTTTAGTTTAACATTTGAAAATGCTATTTCTGTTAAGGACTCAATTTCTGCTGTACTCATAGCCCAACTTTTATAAACACAACTTCCGTAAATGGTCTTGATACCAAAGCAATGTTTTCACCCAACACCTAATACACTCTATAGAAGCTCTATTCATTTAGTTGAATTAAAAACAAAGTTTATTGTTGCTTTTTATAAGCCTTTTAGTAAGATTTGATATTTTATCTTTATATATACATTGCTTTGATTTTTTAAATTAATTTAAAACAAAACAAAAGGAGAAAACTAACAAGTATGTAAGAATGTTGTTCACCTCCACAGGGAAATATGGTTATATACATCTTTTTGAAACACATGGCCCTGCTGACACAGCTTTTGTTCTCCCCTTTTGACAAAAACATAGATATCAGAAATATTTCATTTCTCTTTTCGGTTCTACTGTACCTGCATCCAAGTCTGTTCCATTCCTATCCTTAATGCTGCGAAGTTTGGGCACATCCTTCCTTGCTATGCTAAAATCATAATTGTTAAAGATCAAACAGTATCCCCGAGGTTTGCTTTTCATTCGGTAAACTGTGTTCGATGTCTGGAAAACAAAAATCCAACCCAGGAGCTGACTCTGTGGATCAAACACTTGAGATGTGAACAAACAACTCCCTAGTAAGAGGTTAGGCATCACCTAAGCCAAACTGGGATGCAAGTGCACTTTCCATAGCCCCACCCCAACTTGGCACTGCTCCCCTAAGGAACTAGTTTCCACTCATCCCCTGACAAGGATCGCAGACTTCTTCCCCACAGTTAGTGTGGAAAGTCAGTGTCCCAATACTTGGGCCTCCTGAGCATTTGCACTTATATTAATAGTGCTGTCACCACATTGTATTGGTATTATTTATTCTCATTTCTGCTTAAGGCAGTGAACATCTGTGCCAGGGACTAGGATTATTATTAATTTGTGAGAGCTCAATCAGGAGTTCCTGGATGAATGACTGTCTTGGTGCTGTCTTTGGGCTGCCCCTTTGAGACCGTGTGATTCCCTCAGCTCTCTGCTCAACTCATCCATGCTTCTGGGCTAACAGGTGAGGGCCTGCCCATCACACGGCATAGCATGGTCCCAGGATTTTTCAAGCTGATGGCTTAATCTGGATCTCAGGACCACAGTGACTCGAGGAGACAGATGTGCTGGGCAGGCAGGTCTTGGCTGTGCTACAGGTTACAGTATCCAGACACTACTACCTGACAGTATCAATCAGAGGTGACCCTGTGACCTCCTGACTTCCCTGGGGTTATTTCAGTGCTGAGATATTTAGCATTTATTGGGAAATCCATGTAGTTCCTCAAGGTGGGGAAAAGGGCCCCAGACTAGGGGGCCAAATTCCTGGCTCTACTACTTAATAACCTTAAGACTTTGGACAAGTTAACGAATCTCTCTTGCACTCAGTGTCATTAGCTGACGGGTGGGGATGACATTTGCAGAGTGCTTTTACTGTTTACAAAGTGCCACATGACTTCAGTTAATCCTTGATGTTCAGACTGAGAGAGGTCTGGTAATTTGCTCAGGAGTCCACTAACAAACGGTCTCTCCTAAGCTTAATTTCAAGTCTCCCACTAGACATTAGGCATACAGGGTTTCCTCTGTTTCCCACCACAAGGAAGAGTGAATGGGCTGCTGAGTCACAATGTGGTAAATTGCTGCAAGTTACAGAAACAGAAGTGATATCTAGAAAGGCAATTCTTGGGCCAGCTCATTGAGATGAGACCATAGAGACAACTAGATCGTTAGCATGTGCTGCTTACACCTACTCACAAAGGAGAAACCGTTTTGAAATGCCAAGCTAAAAGAAGACTTTGCTTTTTCTAATCCTGCTGACTCTTCTCCCAAAGCCCTCTCCCATTTAGGCTGATGCAGCTGCTGAAAGGATCAGATTGGAGGTTCCCCACCCCTCTACCCTCCAACTATTCCAACATCTTTGGTTTTAAAATAGAAATTTAACACATGGGAAACCAAAGAGATCACCTTTTCAAAATTCAAAGTTTAAAAGCCACATTTTAAACTTGTGCTTTTGTGAATTTTTTTCTACAGTTCTCAACATTTTCAATAAGTTTCTGTCCCTTATTAGTTTATCTGGAAGCTAAAAAAAGCTCAGGAACACAATTACTAGAATCTGCAGCACAAAGGGGAAAAGGAATGGGAATTTCCCAGTACCTGTGACTCACTGTCCTTTTCTCCTGGAGAGTCCGACATGGCCAGCATTTCAAGGGAGCCCTCCCTTATGAGCAATTGTGACACATCTGGAATGACACAGGCAGGGAAGGTGCTTTGGTGAGGAAAGATGTAGCACCCAGGACAACATAAGGTCCCTTTTAAAATGAAAATTCACAGGACTTCCCTGGTTGCTTAGTGGTTAAGGATCCTCCTGCCAATGCAAGGGATATTCGAGCCTTGGTCTGAGAAGATCCCACATGCCATGGAGCAACTAAGCCGTGTGCCACAACTACTGAAGCCCGCATGCCTAGAGCCCATGCTCTGCAACAAGAGAAGCCACCACAGTGAGAAGCCCACACACCACAACGAAGAGTAGCCCCCACTTGCTGCAACTAGAGAAAGCCCATGCACAGCAAAGAAGACCCAGTGCAGCCAAAAAATTTTTTTAATTTAAAAATAAATAGAATAATTTAAAAAAAAATAAAGTCAGGATTTGTTAAAAAAAAATAAAAGAAAGAAAAAAAAAGAAAATTCACAGACCACCTTGAACATAATATCCTTGCAGTTCACAGAATATGGGAAAATCTTATCACTAACTAACTCTGCCCCTATTTCAAATATGCTGGCCTGGGGCTGCAGGGTCCTTGTCTTTTGACAATGCCTTTTATATCTTCCAATGTGCAGAGAAGGTGAAAAGTAGCCAGTGCTATTAGGAGAACAGGTCCATTACCATGCAAATGTCATCTGCATACAGAGTGAAGTAAGTCAGAAAGAGAAAAATAAATATTGTATATTAACGCGTATATGTGGAATCTACAAAAATGGTACAGATGAACCAGTTTGCAAGGCAGAAATAGAGACACAGACGTAGAGAACAAACGTATGGACACCAAGCAGGGAAAGTGGGGGTGGGATGAATTGGGAGACTGGGATTGACATATATACACTAATATGTAGAAAATAGAAAACTAATGAGAACCTGCTGTATAGCACAGGGAACTCCACTTCTCTGTACAGTAGAAGCTAACACAACATTGTAAAACAACTATATCCCAATAAATAAATAAAACAAAATGGGAAAAAAAAGATGCAGACGTGGTCACAGTTGTGACTGCTGTAGCCCTCCCTCTCCCCAGCCTGAGTGAGCAAGTGAGCCCTAATCAGCCACTGCTTTTGCCCCCTCTTGCCTGGGTGGGGAACAGATGCCTGAGGGTGGCCCACATGCACAGATGGGACCAAAACGAAAGCTGAACTCCAGGGGCAGTGGGACCAAAGAAGAGAAAGGGAAATCTCTCTGTGCAGCCACAGGAGCAGAGGATTAAATCCCTGCAATCAGCTTGGTAAACCCTGCATCTGTGGAATATCTGAATAGACAATGAGTGTTCCTGCAATTGAGGCTGTGGACTTTGGGGGCAACTGTGGACTTTGGGGGCAAGTACACGCCGGAGTTGGGCCAGGTCAGAGTCTGAGCTGGCCCCACAGAGCCCACAGCAGGTTCAGAGACCCACCTAGAAGTACTGGAGGACTTCCCAGGCAGGCAGGGATTGGCTGTGCTTCACTGTGGGAGCAATGAGGCCACAGGAAAATATTAATATTAAAATTAAATATTAAAATATTAATATTACTATTATTTTTTCACTTTGTTCTATTGTTTTTATTGTATTTTATTATTCTTTTAATTTTTATTTACTTTTTCTTTTCTTTTTTATGCTTTTATTTGTAATATATTTCTTACTTTATTTTTTTTCCTCTTTCTACTTTACTTTGTCATTATATTGTGCTTTTTCCTTGTTTTTGTTTTTTCCTTTGTTTTGCTTTGTTTTTATCTTCTTTTTAACTATATTTTATATTTTTCAATTTTTACTTTACTTTTCTGTTGTTTTTTCCTTTTGTTTTCATCTTTCTTATGTTTTTAACTTTTTTTATCTCTTTTGTGTGTTTTATGCTTTCTTTGCCTTTTTTTAGATTGCTTTCTGCTTTTGATTGGTTTTTTGTTTTTTCTTTTTGATAGTTTAGTTTTTAGTGTTTGTTTTCATTTGGGGTTAGTTTACTTGTTTGGTTGCTCTCTTCTTTTTTGTTTTCTTTTTTTCTTTTCTTGTTGTGAGTGCGTGCGTGTGTGTGTGTGTGTGTGTGTGTGTGTGTGTGTGTTTCTTTGTCTGTTTTTGACTGTTTGGTTTGGTTTTCCCACATGCTGCAAGGCAACTAAGCCCACGTGCCACAACTACTGAGCTCACATGCGTCAACTAGAGCCCGTGTGCCACAAATTACAGAGCCCGTGTGCTCTGGAGCCTGTGCACTACAACTAGAGAGAGAAAACCCACACACCACAACTACACAGAAGCCCACACACCACAATGAAGAGTCTGCACTCTGCAATGAAAGATTCTGCATGCCTCAATGAAGATCCTGTGTGCCACAATTAAGAGTCGACACAGCCAAAAATAAAAATTAAAATAAATAAATAAATAATAACTCTTTAAAAAAAAAGAAAAAATATTAAAAGCAGCAAGGGAAGAGCAACAAATAACATACAAGGGAATCCCCATAAGGTTATGAGCTGATTTTTCAGCAGAAACTCCACAGGCAAGAGGGGAGGGCCCAATATATTTAAAGTGATGAAAGGGAAAAAGCTACAGCCATGATTACTCTACCCAGCAAGGATCTCATTCAGAATTGACAGAAAAATCAAAAGATTTACAGACAAGCAAAATGTAAGAGAATTTAGTACAACAAAACCAGCTCTACAACAAATACCAAAGGAACTTCTCTACGCGGGAAACACGAGAAGAAAAAGACCTACAAAAACAAACTCAAAACAATTAAGAAAATGGTAATAGGGATGTACATATTCATAATTACCTTAAATGTGAATGGATGAAATGCTCCAACCAAAAGACACAGGCTCGCTGAATGGATACAAAAACAAGACCTGTATATATGCTGTCTACAAGAGACCCACTTCAGACTTAGGGACACATACAGGCTGGAAGTGAAGGGATAGAAAAAGATATTCCATGCAAATGGAAATCAGAAGAAAGCTGGGGTAGCAATACTCATAACAGATAAAATAGACTTTAAAATAAAGAATGTTACAAGACACAAAGAAGGAAACTACATAGTGATCAAGGGATCAATCCAGGAAGAAGATACAATTATATATGCACCCAAGATAGGAGCACCTCAATACATAAGGCAAATGCTAACAGCTATAAAAAGGGGAAATCAGCAGTAACACAATAAAGGTGGGGGACTTTAACACCTCACTTATACCAATGGACAGATCATCCAGACAGAAAATAAATAAGGAAACACAAGCTTTAAATGACAAAATAGACCAGATAGATTTAATTGATATTTACAGGACATTCCATCCGAAAGCAGCAGATTACACTTTCTTCTCAAGTGCACATGGAACATTCTCCAGGATAGATCATATCTTGGGTCACAAATCAAGCCTTGGTAAATTTAAGAAAATTGAAATCATATCAAGCATCTTTTCCAATCACAATGCTATGAAATTAGAAATCAATTAGAGGAAAAAACCTGTAAAAAACACAAACACATGGAGGCTAAACAATATACTACTAAATAACCAAGAGATCACTGAAGAAATCAAAGAGGAAATTAAAAAATACCTAGAGATAAATGACAAAAAAATACAATGGCCCAAAACCTATGGGATGCAGCAAAAGCAGTTCTAAGAGGGAACTTTATAGCAATACAATCCTACCTCAAGAAACAAGAAAAATCTCAAATAAACAATCTAACCTTACACCTAAAGGAACTAGAGAAAGAACAACAACAACAACAACAACAACAAACCCCAAAGTTAGTAGAAGGAAAGAAATTATAAAGATCAGAGCAGAAATAAATGAAATAGAAACAAAGAAAGCAATAGCAAAGATCAATAAAACTAAAAGCTGGTTCTTTGAGAAGATATACAAAATTGATAAACCCTTAGCCAGTCTCATCAAGAAAACAAGGGAGAGAACTCAAATCAATAAAATTACAAATGAAAAAAAAGGCACAACAGACACCGCAGAAATACAAAGCATCCTAGGGGACTACTACAAGCAACTCTATGCCAATAAAGTGGACAACCTGGAAGAAATGGACAAATTCTTAGAAAGGTATAAGCTCCAAGACTGAACCAGGAAGAAATAGAAAATATGAACAGACCAATCACAAGTAATGGAATTGAAACTGTGATTAAAAATCTTCCAACAAACAAAAGTCTAGGACCAGATGGCTTCACAGGTAAATTCTATCAAACATTTAGAGAAGAGCTAACACCCATCCTTCTCAAACTCTTCCAAAAAACTGCAGAGGAAAGAACATTCCAAATCTCATTCTATGAGGCCACCATCACCCTGAGGCCAAAACCAGACAAAGATATCACAAAAAAAGAAAATTACAGACCAATATCACTGATGAATGTAGATGCAAAAATCCTCAACAAAATACTAGCAAACAGAATCCAACAACACATTTAAAGGATCATACACCATGATCAAGTGGGACTGATCCCAGGGATGCAAGGATTCTTCAATATACACAAATCAATCAATGTGATACACCATATTAACAAACTGAAGAAGAAAAACCATATGATCATCTCAATAGATGCAGAAAAAGCTTTTGAGAAAATTCAACACCCATTTATGATTAAAAGAACTCTCCAGAAAGCGGGCACAGGGGGAACCTACCTCAGCATAATAAAGGCCATATATGACAAACCCACAGCAAACATCATTCTCAATGGTGAAAAACTGAAAGCATTTCCTCTAAGATCAGGAACAAGACAAGGATGTCCAGTCTCACCCCTATTTTGTTTGTTTGTTTGGTTTTGGTTTTGGTTTTTTTTGCGGTACGTGGGCCTCTCACTGTTGTGGCCTCTCCCGTTGCGGAGCACAGCCTCCGGACACGCAGGCTCAGCGGCCATGGCTCACGGGCCCAGCCTCTCCACAGCATGTGGGATCTTCCTGGACCAGGGCATGAACCCAGTCCCCTGCATCAGCAGGCAGACTCTCAACCACTGTACCACCAGGGAAGCCCTCACCACTATTATTGAATACAGTTTTGGAAGTCCTAGCCACAGCAATCAGAGGAGAAAAGGAAATAAAAGGAATAAAAATTGGAAAAGAAGAAGTAAAACTGTCACTTTGCAGATGACATGATACCATACATAGAGAATCCTAAAGATGCCACCAGAAAACTACTAGAGCTAATCAATGAATCTGGTAAAGTTGCAGGATACAAAATTAATGCACAGAAATCTCTTAAATTCTATACACTAACAATGAAAGATCAGAAAGAGAAATTAAGGAAACAATCCCATTCACCATTGCAACAAAAAGAATAAAATACGTAGGAATAAACCTACCTAAGGAGGTAAAAGACCTGTACTCAGAAAACTACAGGATACTGATGAAAGAAATCAAAGATGACACAAACAGATGGAGAGATATACCATGTTCTTGGATTGGAAAATCAATATTGTGAAAATGACTATACTACCCAAAGCAATCTACAGATTCAATGCAATCCCCATCAAATTGCCAATGGCATTTTTCACAGAACTAGAACAAAAAATCTTAAAATTTGTATGGAGACACAAAAGACCCCAAATAGCCAAAGCAATCTTGAGAAAAAAAAAAAAAAGGGTCTTCCCTGCTGGCGCAGTGGTTGAGAATCTGCCTGCTAATGCAGGGGACACGGGTCGAGCCCTGGTCTGGGAGGATCCCACATGCCGCGGAGCAACTGGGCCCGTGAACCACAACTACTGAGCCTGCTCGTCTGGAGACTGTGCTCCGCAACAAGAGAGGCCGCGATAGTGAGAGCCCTGCATACCGCAATGAAGAGTGGCCCCCACTTGCCACAACTAGAGAAAGCCCTCGCACAGAAACAAAGACCCAATGCAGCAAAAATAAATTAATTAATTAATAAACTCCTACACCCAACATCTTCTTTAAAAAAAAAAATGGAGCTGGAGGAATCAGACTCCCTGACTTCAGACTATACTACAAAGCTACAGTAATCAAGACAGCATGGTAGTGGCACAAAAACAAACATAGATCAATGGAACAGGATAAAAAGCCCAGAGATAAACCCATGCACCTATGGTCAACTACTCTATGACAGAGGAGGCAAGGATATAGAATGGAGAAAAGACAGTCTCTTCAATAAGTGATGCTGGCAAAACTGGACAGCTACTTGTAAAAGAATGAAATTAGAACACTCCCTAACACCATACACAAAAATAAACTCAAAATGGATTAAACACCTAAATGTAAGGCCAGACACTGTCAAACTCTTAGAGGAAAACATAGGCAGAATATTCTATGACATAAATTACAGCAAGATCCTTTTTGACCCACCTCCTAGAGAAATGGAAATAAAAACAAAAATAAACAAATGGGACCTAATGAAATTGAAAAGCTCTTGCACAACAAAGGAAAACATAAACAAGACAAAAAGACAATGCTCAGAATGGGAGAAAATATTTGCAAATGAAGCAACTGACAAAGGATTAATCTCCAAAATATACAAGCAAGCAGTTCCTGCAGCTCAATATCAAAAACACAAACAACCCAATCGAAAATGGGCAGAAGACCTAAATAAACATTTCTCCAAAGAAGATATACAGATTGCCAACAAACAAATGAAAGGATGCTCAACATCACTAATCATTAGAGAAGCGCAAATCAAAACTACAATGATGTATTACCTCACACCTGTCAGAGTGGCCATCATCAAAAAATCTACAAATAATAAATGCTGGAGAGGGTATGGAGAAAAGAGAACCCTCTTGCACTGTTGGTGGGAATGTAAATTGATACAGTCACTATGGAGAACAGTATGGAGGTTCCTTAAAAAACTAAAAATAGAATTAGCATGTGACCCAGCAATCCCACTACTGGGCATATACCCAGAGAAAGTCTTAATTCAAGAAGACACATGCGGACTTCCCTGGTGGCACAGTAGTTTAGAATCCACCTGACAATGCAGGGGACACAGGTTTGAGCCCTGGTCCAGGATGATCCCACATGCTGCGGAGCAACTAAGCCTGTGTGCCACAACTACTGAGCCTGCGCTCTAGAGCCTGCGAGCCTCAACTACTGAAGCCCACGCACTTAGAGCCCGTGCTTTGCAACAAGAGGAGTCACCGCAATAAGAAGCCCACATGCAGCAACGAAGAGTAGCCCCTACTCACCACAGCTAGAGAAAGCCCATGTGCAGCAACAAAGACCCAACACAGCCAAAAATAAATAAATAAATAAATAAATAAATAAATAAATAAATTTTATTTTAAAAGAAGACACATGCACCTCGATATTCATTGCAGCACTATTTACGATAGCCAGGTCATAGAAGCAACGTCAATGCCCATCAACAGACAAATGGATAAAGAAGAAGTGGTACATATATACAATGGAATATTACTCAGCCTAAAAAAAGGAATGAAATTGGGTCATTTGCAGAGACGTGGATGGACCTAGAGACTGTCATACAGAGTGAAGTAAGTCAGAAAGAAAAACAAATATCATATATTTAACACACATATGTGGAATCTAGAAAAAATCATACAGATGAACTGGTTTGCAAGGCAGAAGTAGAGACGCAGACATAGAGAACAAACGTATGGACACCAAGGGGGAAAACGGGGGGTGGAAAGAATTGGGAGATTGGGATTGACATATGTACACTAATAGGTAGGAAATAGATAACTAATGAGAACCTGCTCTATAGCATGGGGAACTCTACCTCAGTTCACTGAAACTAATACAACATTGTAAAACAACTCTACCCCAATTTAAAAAAAAAATGCAGATGTGGTAGAAGGTTGTGGAGAGGAGGCAATGAGGCTATCAGGAAGTAAATTAGCTAAATAAACCTCGAGAACATATCTGCAAGTATTACCGTTTGAAAATTCATCTGGACCTCTTTCAAGGCTCATTCTTTGCTCTGAATTTAAAAAGAAACACAGATATTTGATTAGAAACTGCTGTGACACAGAGGAGTCTGTCCATTTAAGACTACCTTTTGCTGGTCCACAGCTCTCAGGTTATTTATACCTCTGCTTAGTTCTTCATAATCGTTGATTTTCTTCAATAGGCTCTTGTTGATTTGCTCACAGATTCTTTTCAGGGTGTCCAAGTTTCTTTCCCCTAGGATGACCCTCTTCTCCATCTCTATGAAAATATCAAGCAAGGTCTAGAGGGAGGAGAAATCAAGTTGGAAGACTAGATGGAGCCACGTTGGCTTTTAGATTAACTTTGTTTTTTTGCTTCCACTCTCTCCAAACTAAGCACCCACCCTAGCTTCCCAAGCCAACCCTCCTGAGAGGACATCCTGGTCTTATAAAGCCAATCACTAGATTATTAGGGAGGCAGTTCATGATTTCTGGCCCAGAAAGATAGAAATAAGAAGACACAGGAGAAGTCACATCAGATGTCACCTAGTCCCCAGGCCCAGGCCCTGTGCTGAAACTGCCTGTGGACAGCTTTATGTGAAGACAGTGAAGCAGCCCGAGTGCATGGCTGAGATGTGACAGCCTGGTCCCTATGGCAACAGCCCTGGGGACTGCCTCACACCCTCCATTGCCTCTGCCACCTGATCATCTCCAGGCTGAGTGTCCCCATAACACACACACACACACACACACACACACACACACACACACACACAGAGTTCCAGGTCCCAGGGGGTCTCCCTATCACACACACACACACACACACACACACACACACACACACACACACACACACACACAGAGTTCCAGGTCCCAGGTTGTTTCAGACACTGCAGAAGTGGGGAAACGATCTCAGGCCCACCACCGTCTCTCCTGGCTCTGCAAGGTCTCCACATTGCCTGCGCCTCCACACCAGCCTTCTCCCCTTGCTCCTCACTCTGCCTTGTTCCTGGTAATTAACGTGAGCAGCACTTCACAGTATACAGAGGCATCATATCTACAGCACTCATGCCTGACAGCGTGACAGCATTCACAGTTAAAAAGTGAGAATTCATGTTTCTTTTATTGACAAGTACTCTCTTTAGTCTCAGAAATCCCCACTGGCTGACTCACCCTCAGGACTAAACCTCGGTCAGACACCAGGTCTTACCATGTCATCATCCAGCTTACATTTGGCGATCTCCTGGCTCAAAAAAAACTTGAAGTCCTTCAATTCCAGTTTGTTCACATCTTCTGAAATCTGAAAAAGCATGACCCTGAAGTGGGAAACAGAAACACTTTAGAAATATTTTCTTAAATGATTTCCCAACCGATTTCCCATCCGAGTCACAGTGGACTTGATTCCTATGGCCTCCCTTTAAATAAAGCCAGATAATGACATGATTTATGAGTTGAGTCCTTGGAAAGAGGCTGGTGTAGTGACACTGAAGACAAATGGCTCATGCCCAACTATCCCACTCTTAACAGAATTTAAAGTTCTCCAACTTTGACTTTCAGTTAATTCCAGTTAAATGAATTGTGTTTTTCCTTTGTCCTTTGCTATAAAATCAAGATCTTGTTGCAATAGAAAAAAAGCTTTGATTTTGGATATCATGCTTTTCAAAATGCAAATCAGATGGAATTCCTCAATTAAAACTAGTCAATGTTCTCCCAGCCGCTACCTTCAGTAGGAAGGCCAAACACCTCCTTCTGGAGTACGGGCTTTTGTGAACTGAGCCCAGCCTGCCTCCACATCTCTGGATGCTCCTTACTGCTGTCCCATCTCCTCTCCAAACACACCCAGCTGCCCTGCCCCTCACCCTGTTATGCTGGGCCTCCTCCCACCCCTATCCCCTTGTCCGTCTGCAGACAACCACTCATCCACTAACAGTTCAAGCACTGCCTGACTGTCCTCAAAGCTGTATTCACCCCGCCGTACCTGCCTGTGCATCGCCAGAAGAGTAACACACATAACTGTCTGTTTATGAAGCTGTCCAAGTTCCCTGAGAATGGGATCAGTGCCCTTTTGGTTTCCATAAGCCTAGAGGGTCATGAGATACAGTGTTTAAGTGCAGGGGACCCAGACTCCTGGTGTTGGAACCTTGGATCCACCATCCATGAGCTGTGTGGCTTTAGACATTTTTTCCCCCTCATCTGTAGACTGTAGATAATACTCTATTTACCCCTCTGGGAGGTGTTGAGAATTACATGAATAAGTTTACCTGAAGCACTTAAACCAACCTTTGGCAACACACTAAGTGTTCAAACGTGACACGCATTAGTATTTCCTAAATTATGATAGGCTCTTGGGATATGCTTGTTGAATGAACAAAGGAAAGTTTTATAAGTCGGCAAACCTTTTACTATTATGGTGCAAAGGAAAATAACTTTAATACAAACACATGTTAACTTCAAAAGTAAATTAGAAAATTAAAATTCTAAAAAATAAAAATATGGTTGACCCTTGAGCAACACAGGTTTCAAGTGCGCGGGTCCACTTATGTACAATAAATACGTAATACAGGGCTTCCCTGGTGGCGCAGTGGTTGAGAGTCCGCCTGCCGATGCAGGGGACACGGGTTCGTGCCCCGGTCCGGGAAGATCCCACATGCCGCGGAGCGGCTGGGCCCTTGAGCCACGGCCGCTGAGCCTGCGCGTCCGGAGCCTGTGCTCCGCAACGGGAGAGGCCACAACAGTGAGAGGCCCGCGTACCGCAAAAGTAAATAAATAAATACGTAATACAGTACTACACAGTCTGCGGTTGGTCGAACCCACAGATGTGGAACCTAAGATATGGAGGATCGACTGTAAGTTATAAGCGGGTTTTTGTGCAGAGGGTCCACACCCCTAACCCCCATGTTGTTCAATGATCAACTGTAGTGTAGAAACAGAAGTTACTCAGTATTAACACCTGCTTCATCTTTCTTCTCATGGACTCTCTACCCGAGAAGTATTTCTCTAAAACTTTCTCAGTTTGACCAAGATTGGGTCCAATCAAAAGCTACCTCCCCTTTTAACTTCATCACAAGGTATTTTGCCCTTCTACGTTTCTCATTACTGAAACCTACTGGCTTTCCTGTACCATCGCTGTCTAGAAATAAATCTGGATAGTTTATAAGGTACTAATTTTATAGGTAGCAATGATAATTTGAAATTTTAAATATCTTATAAATGGAAAGTGGCCACACTAGCATTTTTTTTTCTTACTTGATATTCAACAATGATGAACAAGCAGGAGATTTTACTTGTGCTGACCCTTTTGTTCCCAAGCTAACATGTTGAAGATTTTAACAGACAGATCCTGCCCTTGTTAGACACTTGTGACCCTCCAACAGTAAGGCCCATGTCATTGTCTGCACTGGAAGTTGCCTTGGCTTTGCTCACATGGCAGGAGTGCAACCTTCAAAAGACCAAGACAGGGGACACAAGATGAGACCCTCTAGCTTTCCTAATTATGGGGCTGTTGTTTTTATGATTAATTGATGCCTTAATGAAAAAAAATTCATTACAAGGACTTCACAGTTCTATTGAACCAAAGTTACCCAGTATTGAATAGTATCCTTCCCCACTCTCCTTCCAAATTCACGTCCACTTGGAACGTGTAAAAGTGACTTGGGAAAAGGGTCTTTGTGGATGTAATCTTGCCAAGATAAGGTCATACTAGATTAGGGTGGCCCTAATCCAATAGTTGGTGTCTTTAAAAGAAGAGGGAAATTAAGACACAGATACACAGCGGAGAAGACAAGGTGAAGAAAGAGGCAGAGATTGAAGTGATGCATCCGTAAGACAAGGAACACCAAGGACTGCCTGCAACTACCTGAAGCTAGGAGAGGATCATGAAACAGATTCTCCCTCAGAGCCTCTAAAAAGGAATCAATCCTGTTGACACCTCAATTTTAGCCTCTAGCCTCCAGAACTATAAGGAATTCACTTCTCTACTGTGTTAAGCATTTGGCAGGACAGACAGCCCAAGCCACTGCTGTTCTGACAGCATCTGGGGTCCCAGGGATTAAGCAGTCATTGGGCGTTACAGGATGGCTTATGAAGTAAAATTGTGGAAGCTGTTTAACCTTACAATGATCGGTTATTACAATGGAGGTTTCCAGATGGCCAGGCATAGATTAAAAATGGTTATCTTATACCATAAAAAAAAAAGCACTCATTGCGGGGGTCCAGCCTGGCCAATCCAGAATGACTGGCAACACACAGCTCACTTAAGAACTTGGTAACACAAGCCTTAAGGTATAGAATAAAAGCCTAAAACCCTACTGAGAATTTCATAGTCATCCAGAAGTAGGTGGGAGGGGGTCACAGGTCGGAACTAGCGATGCTTTATTCGATAACAGACAAAGAAATGCATGGCATGGGCACCAGCAAAGCAGAGGCATCAAGATAACCGATATGTAACAGAGAGAGAGAACGTTTAAATAATGTCTATTTGGATTTCGGCATACCTATAGGTAATGTTTCACCTGAAAAGAAAATTTTATTTTATGGTTTTAGCATATTTTTCTCTGAATTCTACATAAAGTCTCTAAATTTCTTAATCTGACCGTGGTGGGACATCTTCCCAAAGGCTCCAAAGCCACACCATACAGACAACCTACAAACAGTATCAGCCCTGCCCATAAAGATGTGCCCATTCAACCCACACGTCCCAGTTCCACACCATGGAGGTTTTCCCCACCTATAGGCAGAGATCTGGGCCCTGCCCGGCATCTGAAGCTCCCTCTCCATCTCCTCCTCACTGGTGTCCAGGTAGGTGAGCAGCAGATCCAGTCTATTCATTCGGAAAAGCAGCTCCTTCAAGAAGGACAGGTTGCTTTCCTCCAACATTCTCTTTTCTTGGAGCCTCTGGAATAGGACCAAGGCATCCTTGATGGGTTCCTGCTTCCTATGTGGAATGTAGTCCAGGCTCAGGAACTTGAGGGCAGCCAGGTCTTCACTGTCCAGCTGTTCCCCAATATTATACAGACATCTGTTGAAATTCATGCTGATCAAGCGTTAGGAGAATGTAGTTGTTACCTAGGTTAAAATACAATGTTATGTTCAGATGAGGAAGAAAACTACCACTTACTGATTTGTTCTTTCATCAAATGCTATTACATCTACTATATGCCAGACATTATGCTGTGGATACAGGCAAGAAAATGAACAAACAGGTTCCCACTCTCAAGTAGCTTACTGTTTTGGAAGGTAGACTTACAAACTAGCCCAGTGGTCAGAGAGTTGTGACCAGGGCACAGTAGAAATATAGAGGAAAGAGCCTTAACTCAGCCTGGGAGAAGGGCTTCCTGGAGGGAACTCACCTTTGGGAAGGAGATGGTGAAGGACAATTTTTGAAGGAAATAATTTATGCAAAAGTTGGAGGCAAGAACGTTCAAGTCAGTTCAGGCAGGCAAAGGGAGCTCAATAAAGTAACCACGAAGGGCCTGGGAGAGGGAGTGGTGAGACAAAGGGATGGAGCTGTTATAAAGGGCCTCATATGATGGGTCAAGGGGGTCAGGCTCTCTCCTGGATATAATGGGAAACCAAGAAAGGATTGTAAACATGAGCGTGACGTCATCCAATTAGGGATTAACATTTAAAGTGTGGGGGACATATGTAGATGTATAACTGAATCACTTTGCTTCACACCAGAAACATAACACTGTAAATCAACTATACTCCAATATAAAATAAAAATTAAATTAAAAAAATAAAATAAAGTGTGGAGGACAGATTGGAAGGGCTGGAGGTGGGAGAAGTCATGTGGTCTAATGGAAACGATGGTGGCAGGAGGACACGATGCAGTCAGTGCTCTCCCCCAAGGGCCTCAGGACAGGCACCCACAGCTGGTCAAGAACCCAAGACTGGAAATGGAACCAAGAGAACTCGGTCAGCCTTTCAACACAAACAGTCTCTAAATCAGATTATGGGGTATTTTCATATACTTACATGTTTGAGCAGGTAGAAAAAGGAGAGGGCAGTGTTTCAGGAAACCCCAGACAACCTTCACACAAGCAGCCCCAGATCTGGGGTTTCTCAAGCCCCTTGAGTCACCTTAGGCAATTTCTCCCTCACCTCCCCTGCTCTGATAGGCCCACGTTCATGGTACAGGAACCCTTGGAGCAGGGTTTGTATCGGGTACATCATAGGAACAAGACTGGGACCTGGATCCTCGGGGCAGGCTACAGGACCACTGTCAAAGCCAGGAATCTTACCCGCAGCTGACTGTCGGAGAGGCAGGCAGTGCGGTGGTTCAGAGTCTGGGGCTGCGGGGTTCAACAGAACTTGGACCAGAACCCAGCTGGGGCACTGGCCCAGGTCTGGGCAGCTCACAGCCTACGAAGGTGAGATTCCTCCTCGATAAGGTGGGATCAGAAGAGCAATATCTCCTGAAGTGTTGTGAGTATACAACACCTATAGTGCTTTTAGAGTAACAACCAGCAACTAACGAACAAAGGCGTGTTCACCTGAAAGAAGGAAAAACATTGGCGGTGGGGCTGGACACCACCGGGCATGTGACCTGAACACTTCTCTTACCCTCCTGGTTTTCCCACTTCCTCCCTGGAAAATTCATCTGGAAGCAGTGATTTTCCACCTCTTCAACGTTGAAGAACTCTTCCTTGAAGGCTTACTCAGATGCTCCCTTACCTCAGGGCTACCATCTGCAAACCTTGAACTAGAAAACCTTTAACTTCTTGTCCAGCTCCATCATTTGCTTGCTCCCACGGACTCTGTGCCCCTGGGTACTTTCTTTAACCTCAAATAACCTTAACCTGTTTGGACCTCTTTCCTCCCTGAAACAAGCCTCCTAAATTTTTTTTTCTTTTTTTTTTGCGGTACGCGGGCCTCTCACTGTTGTGGCCTCTCCCGTTATGGAGCACAGGCTCCAGACGCGCAGGCTCAGCGGCCATGGCTCACGGGCCCAGCCGCTCCATGGCATGTGGGATCCTCCCGGACCGGGGCACAAACCCGTGTCCCCTGCATCGGCAGGCGGACTCTCAACCACTGCGCCACCAGGGAAGGCCCAAGGCTCCTAAATTTTTAAGCTCCCTGCATTCACTGACATTCTCGGCTGAAACCACAAATCCTGACTATCACTTGAGGGGTGATGGAATGAACCAGGACCTGTGTATTTTGTACCTCTGATGTTAAAATAGAAACATTAAGGTAAACTTTAATATTTTAAAAAAGTGGCCCAAAAGACTTTGAAGCTTTTAGTTTTTCTTTTTAAAAACACCTTTTCTGGGACTTCCCTGGTGACTCAGAAGTTAACAATCTGCCTGCCAACACAGGGGACAGGGGTTCGAGCCCTGGTCCGGGAAGATCTCACATGCTGCAGAGCAAGTAAGCCCATGCGCCACAACTACTGAGCCCTTGTGCCACAACTACTGAAGCCCGTGCACCTAGAGCCCGTGCTCTGCAACAAGAGAAGCCACCACAATGAGAAGCCCTCGCACCGCAACAAAGAGTAGCCCTCACTCGCTGCAACTAGAGAAAGCCCAGGAGCAGCAACGAAGACCCAATGCAGCCAAAAATAAAAATAATTAATTAATTAATTAAAATAAAATAAAATAAAACAGTGTTTAAAAAAAAAACAATCCTGATTACTTCCCCCCAATCCTGATTACAGAACACTGGGGTGGTTTTTTTTTTTTTTTTTGGTAAAAATTGAAAATGCAATAAATTATAACATGGTCATGGTTATCATTATCATACATCACATACACACAAATACACATTTATATAAAAATTAGAATCAGGTTGCACATCCAAGCGTGTACATCTGTATTTTATTTTATACCCACTTAATATTTAGAATGAACATTTACCCTTACCATAAATATTCTTCTTTGGTATATTTTTAATATATCTTGATTTCCAGCATTTGGAGATATCAAAATTTATTTTAAGCAATTTTCTGTTTCTTTACTATTAAAAATAATATTGCACTGAGATGCTTTTTCATATATCCTGTGCATACCTCTGATTATTTCCTTCTTAGAATTGGAATTATGGGCAAAACTTTTTTTCTCCCTTTTAATCTAGAGCTGACATTATTGTTTAGACAAGTTTTCTTGATTAGGAAACTGGAGGGACAGTGTCTTAGAAAGATACATCTTATTTTACACTGGATTCACAAAGGCTGCAGAGCCTAGATTATTCACTGCAAAAGCAATCAATTATCATGAAAATACTTTTATATAGGAAAGATACCTTAAATATTTGGGCTGCACCTAAAAGCATACATTCAAAGTTCAACAAACAAAACCTCTAGACATTCAAGGGAACAAACTAGCAAGTTCATTCCTTAAATCACACTCCATAGAAACACACATGTGCTCAACAGGGTTTGTACATGGAGTCTCACCACGGCCCAATATATAACCCTGAACAACTAGAAACATCCCAAATGTCCTCCAATAAAGGAATGGCTAAATTAACTAAAGCATAGTCATCCTACAGAATATTATGCAGCAGTTAAGAAAATACACTCCAACTTCTGAAATTAAAATGGATATTCAAGATATGTTATTATGACAGTGAAAATAGCAAGTTGCAATATAACCAAAATCATACATCTACTTTTTAGAAATACTCAAACAACATAATTAGATTTTCAGTGATTACAGACATATATATGAAAGCAGAAAATAAAAGATAAGGAAATTCTGGAAAGAGACATACCAAACTCATAAAGTGCCTAGATTTTGTATTCACAGATCTTTGAAGAAAATACACAGGAAACTGCTTCAGTGGTTGCCTGAGAGGAGAGGAACTAGAGGTCTGGGGGTGGACAGGAAGCGACTTGCTTTACATTCTATACCCTTTGCACAGTGCAAATCTTTACCATTTTATTACCCTAAATGTACATGTACTTAAATTAAAATCTCTACTTAAATAACTATTTTTATTCCAGTATATGAAACTGGAAAGGATCAGAACTGGGTCCAGCCCTGTTTAAAACCATTAGGTCCAGTGTCCTTAAATCTTCCAATAAGTTCTAACCATTGCTAAAATATCATTTTACAGAATAAAATCAACCAAAGAATCAAATGAAAGCAGAATCTCCTTTTTTTCCCCTCTGCAATTATTTTCTTTCTAATGATAACAATGCTTATTGTATTCCTTTTAGAAAATACAGGAAAGATAAAAAGGAGAATAAAAATTACCTGTAATTCTATCATCCAAAAATTAAATGCCTAATCAAAACATTCTCTGATGTAAATCATACCAGTGTTTTCTTAGGTCAGTCTCCCAAGGCAACAGAAATAAAAACAAAAATTAACAAATGGGACCTAATCAAACTTACAAGCTTTTGCACAGCAAAGGAAACCAAAAACAAAATGAAAAGACAACCTACAGAATGGGAGAAAATATTTGCAAATGATGCAACTGACAAGGGCTTAATTTCCAAAATATATAAACAGCTCATAAAATCAACAACAAAAAACAAACAACCAAATCAAAAAATAGGCAGAAGACCCAAAGAGACGTTTCTCCAAAGAAGAAAGACAAATGGCCAACAGTCACATGAAAAGATGCTCAACATCGCTAATTATTAGAGAGATGCAAATCAAAACTACAGTGAGGTATCACCTCACACTGATCAGAATGGCCATCATTAAAATCTCTACG
>NW_006797096.1:2329549-2330808 GCF_000442215.2 Lipotes vexillifer | reverse complement strand
CTGGAAGAGTGTGAAGAAAAGGGCACCCTCCTACACTGTTGGTGGAAATGTAAGTTGGTAATGCCACTATGGAAAACAGTATGGAGGTTCCTCAGAAAACTAAAAATAGAATTACTATAGGATCCAGCAATCCCACTCCTGGGCATATATCTAGACAAAGCTCTAATCCAAAGAGATACATGCACCCCTATGTTCATAGCAGCACTATTCACAACAGCCAAGACATGGAAGCAACCTAAATATCCATTGACAGAGAAATGGATAAACGAGATGTGGGACATATATACAGTGAAATATTACTCAGCTATAAAAAAGAATGAAATAATGCCATTTGCAGCAACATGGATGCAACTAGAGATTATCATACTAAGTGAAGTAAGTCAGAAAGAGGACGACAAATACCATATGATATCACTTATATGTGGAATCTAAAATATGACATAAATGAACCTATCTGAAACAGAAACAGACCTGTGGTTGCCAAGGAGGAGGGGGTTGGGGCAGGGATGTAGTCAGAGGTTGGGTTAACAGATGTAAGCGTTTATGTATAGCATGGAGACCTATATTCAGTATCCTATGACAAACCATAATGGAAGAGAATATTAAAAACAGAATGTATATATATATGTATTAATGAATCACTTTGCTGTACAGCAGAAATTAACACAACATTGTAAATCAACTATACTTCAACTTTTAAAAAATTAAAGTAAAATAAAAACAAAGATAAATGCCTAATAATCTTACTGTCCTTCCTACTGAATATTTTACACATATATATTTTCCCTCATATTTAAACACCATATTTCTGAGGAATACGTGGACTTTTCCACTGATAATATTATAAGTACATCTTGATGTCTTCATTTTTCCTTCTACAGCATGGATTTTTAAATCTGTAAGGCATCTAATCATATGAATGGGCAAGAATTTATCTAACCAGTCTCTCATTGCATTTAGGATGATCTTAAAATGCAAATCTCCATGTATACCTCCGATTATTTTATTAGAATAATTTCCTAGAAATAGGATTACTGAGACAAAAGGAATAAAGATTTTTAAGGTTTTTGTTACATATTCAATAGCATTTTCTGACAGTATAAAAAAAATTCCAATCCAAGGCCAGGATGACGTGAATTTGGATATAACATGATGGGCTCCTGGCCAGTTCACCTCACTCGTTTCATTATCTTTGCAATAGCCTGACAATGCTTTCTAAATTATTTTTGCATCATATTAAAATGGACACTTAGTAGGGA
>NW_006797096.1:2312586-2329539 GCF_000442215.2 Lipotes vexillifer | reverse complement strand
TAGGGAAAGTGCTGGCAAGGCTTCTTTTCTGACCCAGCTTTTTCCAGAACACACTGTGGTATAATATTGTCTTTGTTTGTTTAGGTCACACATCTCTTTGATCGTAGTGCCTGGGAAGCACTATTACCTGCTCTAGATTTTATACCGTTAACAATGGGCCGTCTCTGGGTTCTGGCTCTGTAGGAACAGGGACCAAGAGGCACTTCTTTTTTTATGGGCCCTGGGTTTAACTGCATGTGCTCATGAGCTAGAAACTTTGTTAGAGTAATGTTTTAAGGAGAATATTCATTGTTGTATTTTTCTCATCCTAAAATAGTAAAAGTAACATTTATTCCTTAGAGAACTTTTAAAAGAAAAATAAAAATCACTTAGAAAAACTTAGAAGTAATTTTGGGGTCAAATTTGGTGGGTTTTTCCCCATTTTATTCACATGTTCACATATATATACATATATAATGTGTGTGCATATACATATGCTGAATATATAAATTTGAAGATAAATTTGAATATATTGGTTTATATTGCATACAAGGTGGAAGAGAGGGGTGGAAATGGAAAACCCTCCAGAATTTTTCTTTTATTTCCAATTATATAACAATAATAAATCAATATAAATATATTTGTATTATATGATATGTAAGTATATCTAATATTTTTATAAATGTGTGCCCCAAAATATTTTGATATAAATTTTTATATTATAATGTGTGTTTAAAACATATAACCATATAAACATAAAAATATTTTTCTTGTCTCACTTACTGCAATCCTCTGAAGAAATTGCTATTATCATCCTCATTTTACTATTGTGAAAAATCAGTTCAGAAATAAGCTAGTGAGAGGCGTCAGGCCCAGGTTTGAGCATCTCACTCAAGGGTCTCAGTGACAGACCCTGCAAAGATTTAGAATTTATTCTGATTCCAGTTGGAAGCCAGTGAAGGAATTTAATGAAGAGAGACACATAATCAAAATATTTTTAAAGATTATGAATTACTTAAAATTTTAAAAGACTAAAGAAACCCCCAAAACACAGAAACAAGAATTCTTAACAAATCTACAAAAGCAAACAGAGGGTCAGAACCTTACAAACCAAGCCGGTACATGCTGGAGCCTGGATTTAGACCTCAGCACCTCATCCCAGAGTCCCAAATAAGCACTGCCTTTTGTGCCACAATTAAATTGCAAATAAATCTCATCTAATCACAAACAATCCTTCTAGCGACATTCTAGCAACATCTTAGCTCTTTTGGTGATATGGAAAACTACCTCAAAGCTGGAGAAAATAAACCCAAAATTTGCATTACTCTTCTGAGACAAAAATCCGTTACCTCGTTCAAAGCTTGAGAGTACTGGAAAGCCACTCTCAGGCCCAAACCCCTAAGCAATAGGGTGACGACTCCCTCCAGTCCAGGATGACCACCCCAAACTGGGGTTCCCCCAGAACCTGCCAGATGTCCACCCTGCACACAAACACTCTCAGCTGCAGGGTCCCAGCCAGGGCTATCACACAGCCCAGGAAAGGTGTTCAAATCACGACAAAACTTAGAGCCAACCAAACTGAAGAAATTTATAACTCCACCTATAAATGCTTAACCCCACAAGTACTGATTATCAGTCTATGCTTGCCATTATATTATTCCCGGTACTGTCCTGTGCCCTTTTAATTTCTCAAAAATAAATAAATAAATAAATAATTGAGTTCTTAGCACTGTTTTTGTTTACGTGTGTGTCTGTTTATGTGTACGTGTGTGTTTATACTGGTGGTCTGAGTGTCGGCAGATTGGTAAGCTATAGCAGCAAAGAGAGTTGAGAGTTGAGTTTTGGTTTCTATTCTTTGACAACTCGGCATAAGGATGAGGCATCTGTACAGATAACTGAACTTGGAGTATTCCCCCAAAAATCAGGAATGCATCAACCGAAGCTGGAGGGGCCTGGAGATCTGGGACCCGTGGGCCCTCACTACGGCCCTGGGAAGCACTGCTAACTCTCCTGGTTTCCGCATCTACACTCATATACAAGGATCACCCCATGAGCCCCGAGGCCACCAGATCCCACCCTCAGTAGCCTAGAAAATTCTAGAATCAAAAACCTTCCTCCCTAAAAGCCCATCCAACCTTACCAGAGGCAAGTCCCAGAACCCTCACAGCGGCAGCCGTTTCACAGGCCTCTCTCTCCTGGCACATCTAAGAAAAGAATGAAGTCAAATGAAGAACCTACAGCACAGCTCACTTACTTCCTGTTTTCGAAACTCCTGAGTCACTAGTGAGGTAAGCCGGCCTCCAGGCAGCACCCCCGTCTAGATCTCTAAGAGGGAGCCTGTGGAAGGGGAGGCAGGTGCCGGGAGGGGACCCTGGCCACCTGAGCCTTGGCTCTGGCTGTGTGACTTTGGACGGGTCAGTTTCTGTTCGGGGCCTCCTTACCACACTCCAACAGGAGAAAGTTTGAACTGGATGATAGCTAAGAACACTTTCTTTTCATATTGCAGGAATTTACAGATTTTTAGGGGCTCATTATGAAGACTTTAATGGTTTCATTCAATAATATTCACTGAGCACTCCTGAGTGGTCTTGAGATCTGTAAACTGCAGGGCCCTCACCACAGCTCTCAGAGGGTCTGCTGACCCTCACAGAAACTCTCTTGGTTTCCCCATCTACACACACATACACGATCACTTCCATGACCCCGAGGCCATAAGACCCCACCCTCAGCAGCCCAGAAAACTCTAGAATCATAGTCCTTCCTCCCAAAAGGCCCAGTAGAGCTCACCAAAAAGACAAATCCTGGGGCCCTCACCATGGACTGGCCCTGGAGAACAAAGCACACATTAGCCCTGTCTTTTTGCTCTCAGTCAGTTGAAATGTTTTCTGATGATAAAACTAGAGAGAGAGAGAAAAAAAAATCAAACACCTCTCTTCTTTGAAACTGCCTTTTTTCTTTCCCCAAATGGAATATTAGCTTTCAGAGGGCAGAGCTCACGGCTGAGAGGATTAATGAGATGTCTGAAAGTGCCCCTCCACCTGCAGAGGGCTAGGGAAGGGTGCCATGGTCCCACTGTGCCCTTTGCTACCTCGACTCTGCCCTGAGAACTCTGAGTGAGAGCACAGTAACAGAATGAAATCCTGTTAATGGCTAAATCCTAGCCCAGGATGTGCTCCCTGACTCTTTCTTGCGGCCTCCTGAGCATACACTCAGCTTTCATCCTGCTGTTTTATGGCTGGTTCCTGTCCGAGGCTGTGAGCTTCACAAAGGCAGAGACTGAATATTTCATGCCCGTTCCCAGGATGTGCCACAGGAGTAGCAATATCTAGAACATACAAAGGTTTCCTGCAAATCAATGAGGAAAAGAAACCCTGGAGAACGACAATGGATATGGACACAGGGTTCCTTGACAGGGATACTCAGATGGCCGAAGTGTACGAATGACGCCCAGACTCATGAGTAAGCTGGGAAGTGCCAAAATAAAGCAACGAGCTCCCTACTTTGTACCTATCAGAATGGCAAAGGTTTGCAAGCTGGATCAGGCTAAAGATTGGTGGGCAAGTTCTCCTACAGTCCTTATATAGGATTGGGAGACTGTCCATCATGGAATAATAAGTAGTGGTTACAAAGTGGGACCTGGCAAATTACATAGAACTTAAAGTACAGTGCTTACTTGAAAAACAAAAAAAGTCAGAAACGGAACAAGCAAAATACAATACAAATAATACTAATACGTAATAATAATTGCTAACACTTACTGGGTACTTAGTAGTGCCAGTCACTGTTCTAAGTGGCTCATGCTGTTATTATCAACTTAAATCTTCACAGCCACCTCATGAGGGAGTGTTAATCCCATTTAATGATGAGGAAACAGAGGTACAGAGAAATTACTTTCTTGTTCCTGATCACACAGTTTAAAAAGTAGCGTACACACACAAAACAAGGACACATTTTGCAAAGATACAGAACAACTCAAGGATATGTATCAAAAGATTTAGAGGGTCGTCTTTGGGAGGGTAGGAGATAGGGTGGGAGTGGGGAAATCAAAGAAAGTACCTAGAACAGGGCAGGGGGGGGCCCGTAAGCCTTAGAGACCAAGGGCTACAGGGAATAGGGATCTGACAGGGTGATTAACTTAACCCTCTGCCCCAGGCCAAACGGAAAATAATTTAAACATAAGTAGGTAAATAAAGTCTTGTAGAATTTCCAAAGTAATCCAGCAGGAGACAGACAGTGTGTCTATATTTGAGGCGGCAGAGGAACTGGAGATTCCTCAGAGTTAAAAAGTAGCAAAGTCAGTGGTTGTGGTTCAGAGAGAAACCCAGTCCAAGATCTGGGCCCCTAGCAGGACCCAGAGGTGACTCCACTCCGCAGGTCTGATCTGCCCCTTGAGTGGGCAACGTGGTATCCAGAAGCCACTTCTGCACCAGACACTCACCTGCTCCACCCTGGCAACATCACAGTCACCAAGCTCCCGATGCCAAGACCCCTAGACTGCCTAACTTCACACGTTCCAATTACTGAGGCGGGTTCTTACAACCGGAGAAAAATCCCTTGTAACGAGGCAAGGGGGAGGGGGAGGAAGGAGGTGGGGTTGGAAAGGCCTCCCGGAAGAAGTTTTCTTTTACTTTCGATCACTCAACCAGGCTTTTCTGCCTGTCCCAGCAGACTCACTTCCTGTTTCTCTCCTCTCCACATTCAGAATTTACTAGTGAATTCAGCAGGGCTTTGAAACATCGCGAGATAAAAGAAAGCGAACCTGTGAAACCATTGCCCTCCGGCAGAAGGGCAAAATCTGGTCTTCAGTAAGAGACAAAGAAAATTCCTGAACAGAGAGAACTAGAGAATAAAATTGACTTTGAAAACTGGAAAACAGAGGTGATTCACTCGAACAGAAAATGTTTCTTATTTAAAGGAACCGATGCAAACTAAAAACCAGGAAGCTGTGTACTCACTACATTTAGTGTATATAAGGCCTATAATTTTTAAAGACAGATTTGAGACTGTCTGTGGCAAGTAAAAATGCTATTCTTCCTTGAAAGGGGTCTGGGGAGAGGAATTATTCCTCTATTCTGTGGCCCAAATCTCAGCACTGAAGCCATGGACCAGCCCCCCATATCATCTGGCAAGAGCTCTTCTTGGGTCGAAGCAGATCTCTTGCTGAGATGTGGGGAGATCCTGCACAAAAAGGGATGTGGGTCTGGCCCAGCCCTAAGCAAGGGTAACAGTCCCTGGCCAGTGCTGTGCCTTAGTGACCGGTACCTGTCCAGTGCCGAGCCTGGAGTGGTGGTAATGCGGAGATCTGTCCCCCAGGACCCTGAGCCCCCAAACCTGCCCAGCTTTTCTTCATCTTCCATCCCCTTCCCACCCTCTGCCTCCGTTTCCTGTTTGAATTTTTTTAAAGGTTTTCTGCCTTTTTGTTTTTACACCTTGTACATTTTATAACAAAAACACCAAAAATTATACAATACCTATATGTTGTACCTTTACATCAATTATCTCTAATTCCCCCAGCAAAGTAGAGGATTGTTCTCCTATGTCATGGATGAGGAAACAGAGGCTCAAATGAATACTCAAATTCGAACTCAGTCCCGTTGGACCAAAAACAAGGATTTTCCCGCCGTAACACACTATCTCCCCTTCCCCAGCATTTAGGATTTGAAATGAACCATGTGGGTGGAAGAGCAGTAAATTTAAACTAAGATAATGACCTATGCACAGAGGTCACAAGGTCACCTATGAAAAAGGAGTCAGCCTAATGACACCAGCTAATATTTAATAAACATTGTGTGTGCAAGGCACAGCCACCCAAACTGGCTCATTTCACCTTCTGAACAATTCTCAGAAGTGGATGTTCCCATTTGAGTGATGAAACTGAGGTTTGGAGAGGCGAAAGACTTGGACAAGTACCTTCAGCTAGTGAGTGGCAGAATGAGTTTTGTGTGCCTCTCTAAGACCCTGAGAGGTTAATCAGTGTCTGAACATTAATACACACCCATGGTTCTCAACTTGACTGATCTGAGGGTTAACTGAGGAGGTTTAAAAAAAATACCAGTCTTCAGGCCCCAGCTTCGGAATTCCTACCTGAGCAGAATTACAGGAGGTAAAACAGACTGAGCACTTAAAGGAATGCCTGGACCTTTGACAGTTCTCAGTAAATATTCACTACCACTGTGTTACATAAGCTCACAATATCTGTAAGATGGCTACGAATTATTAGTCACATTGTACAGATGAGGAAACTAAGTTCAGTGTCAATCAGCTGACAAACTGCACGGCCAACACAGGATCCCAAGAGTGTCTCACTTGAGAGTTTACGTCCATCCCCCAGCCCCCAGCCTGGCAGAAATGGATGACCCACCGCAGGCATCCAGGGGGCCATACTGAGGAGGAATGGGGGAGTCTCAGGGCTTTGATGTGTCATTTGTAAGGTATTGATCCTAGGCTCTCCCAGTCTTAGATCTTTTTAAAAAGGAAGATGAATAATCAACAAGTGAATTGTGAACCTGAAGTTGGTTAAATTCCTTTTGTGATCTTCTAGGATCAATATTAATTTACTTGCTCTAACCAGTTTCTTGCCTCCTTCTTGAGCTATACGTCTGCTTGATTATTTACATCGAAATGAATAGTGTACCTGGTCTTTAGTCCTGGGGAAGCTGGAAAACCTGGAAGCGTTGCAGTTCAGCGGGACATAAGGGAGCTGGTCCCTGCCCAGCGCAGGGTGAGGACAGCCTGTTTTTTTTTTTTTTCTTTTTTTTGTGGTACGTGGGCCTCTCACTGCTGTGGCCTCTCCTGCTGCGGAGCACAGGCTCCGGACGCGCAGGCTCAGCGGCCATGGCTCATGGGCCCAGTCGCTCCGCAGCATGTGGGATCTTCCCGGACCGGTACACGAACCCGTGTCCCCTGCATCGGCAGGCGGACTCTCAACCACTGTGCCACCAGGGAAGCCCAGGACAGCCTGTTTTGACTTAACTGCCGAGGGGTTTCCACCCTCCTGAATCTCAGCTCCCACCTGACGGCCTGCTCCAGGGGCTCATGTCTACTAATCTGCTAAAATCAGATTTGGATCTGTACATTTCCCTAAGAAAGCCAAGAATGACTAAACCTCCTTTCGGCTGGCTGGAACACACCAGTCCCATTGATCTGGACTTGAACCACAGGACATTAGTCAAGGACAAATCAAGGACAAATACTGACAGTGAAACAAAAATCCCCTGAACAAGCATGCTCTTTTGTTGGTTACTTCTCTATTAAGTTGGATACAACTGACCCATAGGCCAGGTGGTCTGGTATATGCATTCTATTCGGCCCCTCTTCCCCCTTCCTCAAGCTGGCCTTGGCTCTGGCCTTAGAATCCTGAAGGGAATGGTGAGGGAAGGGAGACTGCATTCCAGTCCATCTATTTCATCTCCTCCCGGCCATGTGGGAAGAGACTCAGCCAATTCTCTAGAAGTTTCTACCAGCTAGGCTTTTAAGTCTTTGATTTTTGTTTTGATATTGAGAAGACTAGACAGTCACGAGCAGGTAAGAGAAGAGTTTACATCACTGGCCCGAAGTGTATATTCTGCAATTTGCTGGGTGCTGGTACCTGCCCCCCTCTACTTCCACAAACGATACTACTGCAAACAAGAGCCCATCCCACTGATCTAGAAAGGAAGAAATTGAGGTAACTGTTGGGCTGTGATGCAATATTCATGTCATCAACTTAGCTTTTTAAATATTTTCTTGGAGGTCTGAGCACAGTCAAGGTGAAAGTCCTCCAAGTTCCAGCTATGCCCACCCCCAGGAACCATTTCTTGGGAACAATTTCTCAGTACCACAAACCCTAAGGACAAATGTCAAGAGCCATTAAATTTTTTTTATTATGATAAAATATACATAACATAAAATTTACCATTCTAACCATATTTAAGTGTACAGTTCAGTGGCATTAAGTACATTCACATTGTTGTGCTACCATCCCTATCGTCCAAGAGCCACTTTTTTTTTTTTAATTGAAGTATAGTTGGTTTACAATGTTGTGTTAGTTTCTGGTGTGCAGCAAAGAGATTCAGTTATATATATATATACTTTTTAATATTCTTTTCCATTATGGTTTATCACAGGATATTGAATATAGTTCCCTGTGCTATACAGTAGGACCTTGTTGTTTATTTTATATACAGTAGTTTGTAGCACGATGCAGTTTTAAAGTGTTCTCCCTACTTTATGTCATTTTTCTCATTGGTGAGCACAATTTTTTAGTCTAAAGCAGGCAGGGCAGGTGTTACTAAGACATTTAGAACACCAAAGGCCAGAAAGGTGAAGTGACTGAGCTGGGACTACCCAGCTACTCTATCTGCATGCAGCACTAGTGACTCCTTCTTTTAAAAAAAATCAAAAGATGGGAGGATTATTCCCTGAAACACATATATTTTTTCCCTTTTAAAAGAAGTCACTCCTCGGGACTTCCCTGGTGGCATGGTAGTTAAGAATCTGCCTGCCAACGCAGGGAGCATGGGTTTGAGCCCTGGTCTGGGAAGATCCCACATGCTGCGGAGCAACTAAGCCCGTGCGCCACAACTACTGAGCCTGTGCTCTAGAGCCCGCGAGCCACAACTACTGAGCCCACGTGCCACAAATAATGAAGCCCACGCACCTAGAGCCCATGCTCTGCAACAAGAGAAGCCACCGCAATGAGAAGCCCATGCACCACAAGGAAGAGTAGTCCCCGCTCGCCACAACTGGAGAAAGCCCGCGCACAGCAACGAAGACCCAACGCAGCCAAAAATAAAGAAATAAATAAATTTATTTAAAAAAAAAAAAGAAGAAGAAGTCACTCCTCAACTTCTGCAAGGGAAATTCAGTTCATTCTTTCTCAGTTCAAAAAGGATTTCAAGAATTGGGTAATGATTTTTTTCCTCAAAGCTATTAGTAAAAATAATTACAATACACCCGTTCTCAGTAGTAGCACAACTAACTTGCAGGTACAGGTAAGCCCAGGTGAGACGGCCAAGTGGCAAAATGTGTATTTGGTGTCTTCCCTGGATAGGACATTTTTTCTTCCCCCAAGAAGTGTCCTCCCAGGCTCACTTGGATTCCTACCGACTCCAGCTTTCAACAGACCCTGAGACAAAATGATGTAGTAGGAGGGTTAGTACAGTTTCTTATTTATCTTTCTTGTGATAGTCTACACAAAAGGAAAAGCAAACATATATCTGCATTGACTTTAATTTTTGCACTAATTATTTGTATATTTGTTTAAACATTGTGTGCATGTGTGTGTTTTCTATCATTTTTTCATCTAACTCTATCTTGTATCTCTTTCTACATTAGTACTTATGAACGGCTTCTGTCCTCTTTATTACTGCTCAGTGCTTCTAAGCTAGAGTTTAACACTGCTTGGGACAATGTGCATTTTAGCCAGTGTCTCTGCAAACCCACTGGGGTTCCTCAGAACAAGTTGAAGAGAAAAAAAAATGGCATGTTGTACCTGAGGCTGACCCTGGAAGCCAGGCTGTTTGACTCACTCACAGGAAGTGGCAGTTGGCCAGGGAGTAAAAGGGCCAGGTTTTAGGACTGGGTCCCTGGTTATAAATGCTCCAAATCAGATTTTTTTTTTTTTTTTTTTTTTTTTTTTTTTTTTTTTTCCTCTCTAAAGGTATTCAGAAGGAGATTAAGCCAAAGAGTGCAGATAATAGTCATTCCAGTGAACACCTTAGAGGTGTTGATAAAATCTATATTCATTCATGATTAAACAAACATTGATTAAGTGCCCGGTGATTGTTTATGTTTCACAAAATGAAAAGAAAAGGTCATGGGTAGACACAAAAGCTAGGTTATAAAGTTAACTTTTTTGTGCTTTACAACATTATGATACAAACTTCCAGTTTCTGAGAGAATGAGTCATCCCTCATCTGACACAACACGTTGTAGAGGCTCCGAATATGCCTAAAGATTGAGTTGGAGGCAAATGAGAATCAGCAGATACAGAAAGAAGCCTTTTGTAGCATCCCTTATCTGACTAAAAGTAGCAGATTCTGAGAAATGAAGACTGCCATGAATCCCTCTCCCAGGGAAGTTTTATGGCCATGAAGAAGAAAGTCTGCACCAAGATGGACCTGCATGAACAAATGTAGTTTGCCCAATATATTTACCTTCCCAAAGTTTATCACTCTTGGAAACCTAAACCCTTTATTACCTTTGTCTTGTCACTTCTCTGCATATTTATTGTTCTTTGCTAAGATGCTATATAAGCCCAAGTTCTAACTACCCTTTTGAGTTCTGAATCACTGATGTTTCTCCCGCTTGATGTGCTTTGCGTGCATAATAAACTGTTTTTCTCTTGTTCATCTGGCTTTTATCAGTATAATTTGCAGGGTCTGAGGTAAAGAGCTTAGGAGGGTACAGAGAAAAAGGTTTTCCTTCTCTACAGAGTCAAGAGTCATCCCAGTGACAGAGCAGAGAGGCACGGTCTCCTTCTTGTTTCTCACTCTCTTTTGTGCAAGGATGATGAATGAAATTTTCCGGGTGGTTCAGCATTTCAGCTAAATCTCAACAGTTAAGGACAACTGTATCCCTATATACTAAAGAGAAAATGCTAGCCACATTCTGGTGGGAGTAATAAAAGACAGTGTATTAATCATGTCTTTTATTTTGTACTTTCAATGCTTCGACATCTTGAGGCCTTGCTCATCCTGGAGAGACTGCCCCTCCCCAGATGTTTCATTCCTAGAAAGAGCACACACCAGGCCGGCCAGCGAGGCTTTCAAATGCAGATCAAGCAATCCAGAGTCCCTACCCACAACCACCTCCTTCATCAAGATTTTACACTCTGGGACACTATTCCCCTGCACTCTAGAGACATGTACCAGAAAACTAGGGGCACGCCATACAACCCAGAGCCCATTGAAATGATGCAGACTAACCCAACCTAAGCCTGATTGCCCTGCCTCATCACTTCCTTCCCACAGAAACCACAATGAAGGCTCTTGCCCACATTTCCCCTTCACATCATCTGCCTCCTGACCAACTGATGCTTTCCCATGTGGTCCTGCATGGTGTGCCCCTTCTCCTGGGCTCTGTGAGTATAAAATTCCTCAAGACAGTCATTTCCATGTCTGCATATCTCACCATACCTGATTAAAGCAAATCCCAGGTACCGTTACAACTGATATCCACACCGGTTTTTTTTGACACTTTCCACCCCATCCTGTATAGTCTACAGGAGCAGAAGATGGAGTTCCTTGAGAGAGAACCAGGGCAGAAGGAGAACTGAAATTTAGGTGAGACTGGATCCAGTGGCAGAGGAATGGACTTATGCTTGTCTACAGAGTCCTAGTGAGTAGGGAAAAGAGAAAATATACCTATTGCAAAGTTATGGGGTCGGGGGGAGTCTTGTGGAACTAAACCCGTAATCTGTGAGATCTGATGCTATCTCCGGGTAGGTAGTTTCAGAACTGAGTTAAATTCCTGGTCAGTGTCCTCCGAGAATTGAGTTAATTGCTTGGTGGTGTGAGAAGAAAACACACAGCAGAGTTAGGGAACAGTCCACAAACCACCCTCACTTCTCACACCAACTGCAAGTTCAAGAGGTTCCCAAAAACACCCTGAGGTGTGATAATTGAAGGCTATCACACTCATAGTTATAATTTATTACAGGGAAAAGATACAGATTAAAATGAGTCCAGGGGCTTCCCTGGTGGCGCAGTGGTTGAGAGTCCGCCCGCCGATGCAGGGGACATGGGTTCGTGCCCCGGTCTGGGAAGATCCCACATGCCGCGGAGCGGCTGGGCCCGTGAGCCATGGCCGCTGAGCCTGCGCGTCCAGAGCCTGTGCTCCGCAACGGGAGAGGCCACAACAGTGAGAGGCCCGTGTACGAAAAAAAAAAAAAAAAAAAAAAATTAGTCCAGGAGGATTCCATAGCTGAGCTTCCAGTTGTCCTCTCCGCATAGAGTCATGGGAAGCATTAACCCCTCCCAGCTCTGGGGTGTGATGATACACACTAAGTACTGCCACTGAGGAAATCTCATCGGAGGCTTGGTGTCCAGTCTTTGCTGGGGTTCTGTGGCCATCTGCCGGCATGCTGACCTCAGTCTCTAGCCCCTGTGGAAGTTGAGCTGATACCCTGTGACGGAAATCCCTCAACATAAATCACATTTTAAAACTTTCTGGGGAATTCCCTGATGGTCCAGTGGTTAGGACTTGATGCTTTGACTGCCTGGGGCTTTCAATCCCTGGCTGGGGGACTAAGATCCCACAAGCTGCCCAGTGCAGCCCCCAAAACAAACAAACTTTCCGACATAGTCCAAAGCCCCCAGGTAAACAAAGACATTCTTATCAGGCACAACATTTCAAGGTCATAGAGATTACCTCCCAGAGGCCAAGGACAAAGGTCAGACCTCTCTTTGAGCAAAGTTCAAGTCTTCATTACATACCTAAATGGATTGGAGTGCTTGAAAGAAGATGGGACTTGTGTCTCACTGCCGAGCTGGAGGCTTAATGAGCTGCTGAAGCTCCGGGGACCATTCTAGTGAGTCCATAGAAGCGGAATGCTTTGAGAAAGTCCTTGGGAGAGAGCCTCACTTGCAATCTCTGGTACTGGGGACAGTGTGAACATGGAAATGGTGCCTGCATCACACTTGGAACATGAAGGTAAGAAAATTGTTGATGTCACCACTGCTTAGCAAAGAGAAGCCAGAACGGAAACAAGATACGAGTCAGGATTTTCTTATGGGACAAAATGGATAAATGAGAAGGTTGCCTGGCTCTAAATCTCTTGATTAGGGCCCATGCAGAAGATCTGCTTGCCAGGGCCTTGATAATGTGGTGTTCACCCCTGGGGCTAGGATCTTGATTGTGATGGGCAGGATTCTATACTAATTCTCAAAAACTCCACTGTAACTGTGCTGGGGAAGGTTGGAATTCCCCACATATCTGGGTGGATGTGTCAGGACTTGGATGCCTGCCATGGCAGTAGGCACCAACTGCCAAGAGAGATCTGCAGCTGAGCAGAAAGATCTTTTCTTCTTTACCTCCTACCCTGTGCCTGCCTGGGGGAAGCAGAAGACATGGAGTGAGTAAAGAGAAACGACAAAGAAGAAGCAACAGTCCCCTCCTCAACTAATGTTTCCCTAGCTAAGATTCATTCCTGAGCTGAGGGTAATGGGATCCTTTGACTTCAGTTGAGATGGAAACTTTTAAATATCTGAACTAAATTTTTAACAGGGGAAATGAGTCATAATACTATAGCCTTCTTATAACCAAAAGAGCTGAAAGCTGTGGGATCTGCCCCATGTCTAGTCAGGCCATCACAGAAGATTTCTCATACCGTCATTGAAAATAGCGATAGGGAAAAAAATAAATGCACTTTCTATTGGTAGGCCAATGAGTTCAGCCCAAACAATAAAATAAATACTAGTTCATTTTGGGTTTTTGGTGTTATTATTATTTTTTTAAGCACCATTTTATCTACCACCTTGGTCTCCTTTAAAGAAATTGAATCAATAATTAATAATTTGCTGAAAAAGAAAGCACCAAGCCCAGACAGGTTCACTGTCAAATTCTACCAGACATTTAAGGAAGAAACCAATTACATCAATTCTCATGATCTCTTCCAGATGTGGAAGCAGAGAGGCTACTTCTTAACTCATTTTATGAGGTCAGTATTACCCTAATAGCAAAACCAGACAAAAGCATTACAACAAAGTAAAACTGTAGACCGATATCTCTCATGAACATAGAATGCAAAAATCTTGAACAAAATATTAGCAAATTGAATCCAACATTGTATAAAGATTTCTACACCAAGACCAGCAGAGATTTATTCTAGGTGTGCAAGCCGGTTCAACATTTGAAAATCAATTACTGTAAGCCATCATATCAACAAGATTTTTTTAAATTGTGTGATTATATCAATAAGTGCAGAACTAGCATTTGACAAAATCTAGAGGATCATAAATCTAAATATGAAAAGCAAAGCAACAATGCTTTTATAACAAACCCTAAGAGAATGTCTTCATGATGGACTCAAATAGGACACCAAAAGTGCTAACCATAAGTGCTTTTATAACAAACCCTAACAGAATGTCTTCATGATGGACTCAAATAGGACACCAAAAGTGCTAACCATAAGGGGAAAAAAAGGGTCAGCTGGACTGTTTCAGAATTAAGAGTTTCTGTTCAGAAGAGGATGCCATTAAGAGAGTAAAAAGGCAGGCAGGGAACAGGAGAAGAAGTTATGATACGGAGCAATCTCTAAGATGTGCTGGTTAGAAAGAAGGGGTATTGCAGAACAGCATGACTAGAATGATAAACAGATGCACACAGGGCCACCGCTAGACATCATAATGGTGCCTCCTCTGCGTCCCAGCCCCTTCGATACTGTGGATCAACACCTCCAAAATGGAAATCCTTCAAATGATTTTCTGAAGGAAAATTTGCATCTTGTTTTGAAATGAGTATTACCTGTAAAACACACTCAAGCTGAAAACCTAAACTGATGATTTTGCCACTTGGGATCGTCCGTTATGGGCCACTTCTGTCAGCCGCATCCCCACCAGATCTGATTGGATATTCATTCAGCGCACAAGCTGGTTACACACCAGAGTCCCTTAAGCAGGACCTTCATACAACTTGGCAACTTCCCCATGATATTCTTGCCCTACATTTCCTATTATATTGTTCTGGATATTTTTCTTTGTCTTGTTAATTATTTAAGCAGTGGAAAAAGAGAGAGAATTAATCACCATGACTAAGGAAGTAGGGTGTTTGGACCTCAAAAATTGAGGCTGTTATTCATTAACTGGTTGGGCCAAGGAGAATTCTAAGAAATCCTGCAACCCCTGGGGCAAAGCAGAGCTGAGGGGAAAGACAGAGCCAGGATAAAGGATCTCCAACCCCAAACGTACAACCAACCCCAAATGGGCTCTCAGTTGATTTCAGAAGAAAGTTGTAATACATACATACACATATGTGTGTGTGTGTGTGTGTGTGTGTGTGTGTATGTATATTCAATTAAAATAAAGTATCACCTGGGCGTCCCTGGGGCCACCAGCCTAGACCGCTCCAGAAACAAATCAGTTCCTTCCTAAAATTCCAGATAAATCTTACCAGAAGGCCAATACAGGTGTTTCTTTCTGGGATGTGTTCTTGCCAAGAAACGCCTCTAAAACATAATGAAAGTCAAATGAAGAATATATCGCTAGCGTTCCTGTGAACACAACTGCTGGAATTTCCACAGGCAGAACAGACTCAGCAAATCAGCGTGAGAGGGTGGGGAGGGGAGCAGGAAATGAGACACACCCTCTTCCGCATCTTGGCTTCATGACTGGTCATGCAGAGGAGAGGAAAGAGAATATGCCCGGGAAGTGAGGTACCCAAACTGGAGTCTGGGCTGGTCAATTTAGGTCTCAGTCCAATTTCTGCATTCCAAAAGGAGGGAGTTAGGCTAGATAATCTCTAAGAACACTTTCAGTTCAAACATTTAATGAGTGCATTTAATATGTTCTTTTTTTCATTCAGGGACTCAACTGTTTTTCTTCTAGGACTCTAGTAAGTTAAGACATTCATTCATTTAAATATATATATAGAGAGAGAGCATATATATATATGTCTATATGTATGTTTATATGTCTATACACACACAGACACACAGACACACACACACACACACACACACACACGGGCAGGGGGAGAGAGAGAGAGACCCTATTTTGAGCCAGATACTGTTCTGGCATAAAGCAGCGAAAGGAACAGAAAAAGTTCTAGCCCTCATGATGTGATTCAGTTTGAATTTTTTCTTATATTAAAATGACGGGGGTGGTGGGCAATAGACACATGAAAAGATGCTCAACATTACTAATTATTAGAGAAATGCAAATCAAAACTACAACTAGGTACCACCTCACACTGTTCAGAATGACCATCATCAAAAAATCCACAAACAATAAATGCTGAAGACGGCGTGGAGAAAAAGGAACCCTCCTACACTGTTGGTGGGAATGTAAATTGGTACAGACACTATGGAGAATAGTATGGCGATTCCTTAAAAAACTAAAAATAGAGCTGCCATATGATCCAGCAATCCCACTCCTGGGCATATATCTGGAGAAAAACATGGTTCAAAAGGATACATGCACCCCAGTGTTCACTGCAGCACTGTTTACAATAGCCAAGACATGGAAGCAACCTAAATGTCTGTTGACAGAAGAATGAATAAAGATAAGGTCCATATTTTCAATGGAATATTACTCAGCCATTTAAAAGAATAAAATAATGCCATTTGCAGCAACATGGATGGACCTGGAGATTATCATACTAAGTGAGGTAAGTCAGAGAGAGAAAGACAAATAATATCATATGATATCGCTTATATGCAGAATCTAAAAAAAAAGATACAAATGAACTTATTTAAAAAACAGAAACAGACTCACAGACTTAGAAAACAAACATGGTTGGGCTTCCCTGGTGGCGCAGTGTTTAAGGATCCGCCTTCCAATGCAGGGGACACGGGTTCAAGCCCTGGTCTGGGAAGATCCCACATGCCTTGGAGCAGCTTAGCCTGTGCTCCACAACTACTGAAGCCCACGCACCTAGAGCCCGTGCTCCTCAACAAGAGAAGGCACCACAATGAGAAGCCCATGTACCACAACAAAGAAGAGTAGCCCCACACTCGCCACAACTAGAGAGAGCCCGTGCGCAGCAACGAAAACCCAACTCAGCCAAAAATAAATAAAATAAAATAAATAAATAAATTTATAAAAATTATTTTTAAAAAAATGAAAACAAACATGATCCATGGCCGTGAAGTAATCTTGAGACCAGAAATCCCAGTCATGTTGTGGGGCTGAGCAGAGGCCTCAAATTCCTGGGTGGGAGTGACTCAAGATCGTCCATAGTAAAATAGAGATACAGGAGTGGGCAGGCAGGAGACATACTGGAACGGACAAACCTTGCCCAGCTGGGCTCTCACAGCTCCTTGAAAAGGTCTCAGGA
>NW_006797096.1:2296733-2312576 GCF_000442215.2 Lipotes vexillifer | reverse complement strand
GGAATGCCCCTCTGCCTACCAGGCATCTTGCTGGAGGAGCCATCACCTCCACCAGCCCAATGGGGGCCCGGGTGTAAAGGCCTCTTGGACCACCCAGGGGCTTGGTTCATGATGGCTCCTCCTGGTTAACTTCTACCTGGCTGGTATGTGGTGCACCTGCCACCCAAATGTTCACCAAATTCGGGAGAATAACGGATGAACACAGTGAGAACTTCAACAAAGAGATAGGATGTGTAAGAAAGTACTAAATGGAAGTTATAACTGAACTGGAAAATACACTAGAGAGGTTTAACAGCAGGTTGGGTGAGGTAGGAGAATGAATCAGTGAGCTGGAAGACAAAGCAATGGAACTCACTCAGAGCAGCAAAACGAAAAAGGAATTTTATAAAGTGAATATACCTTTGGAAATTCCCTGGCGGTCCAGTTGTTAGGACTCTGTGCCTTCAATGCCAAGGGCTCGGGTTCGATCCCTGGTTGGGGAACTGAGATCCCCCAAGCCACAAGGTGCAGCCAAAAGAAAAAAAAACCTTTAAGGACTGTTGGGACAACATCAAGCAGAATAACATTCATGTTGTATGGGTCCCAGAAGGAGAAGAGAGAAAGAAAAGACCAGAATCAAACTAAAAATTCTGCACAGCAAAGGAAACCTCATCAAAATGAAAAGGCAACCTACTGAATAGGAGAAGATATCTGTAAATCTTATGTCTGATAAGGAGGTAATATCAATACTATATAAAGAACTCATACAACTCAACAACAACAGCAAAACAACCTTATTGAAGAATGGGCAGAGGTTCTAGATAGACACCTGAAACTTATTTTTTTTAATTAATTAATTAATTTATTTATTATTTTTGGCTGTGTTGTGTCTTCGTTTCTATGCAAGGGTTTTCTCTAGTTGCGGCGAGCGGGGGCCACTCTTCATCGCGGTGTGCGGGCCTCTCACTGTCGTGGCCTCTCCTGTGGCGGAGCACAAGCTCCAGACGCGCAGTCTCAGTAGTTGTGGCTCACGGGCCTAGGTGCTCCAAGGCATGTGGAATCTTCCCAGACCAGGGCTCGAACCCATGTTCCCTGCATTGGCAGGCAGATTCTCAACCACTGCACCACCAGGGAAGCCCTGAAACTTATTATTTTTTTAAAGTAGTGAAATCCTTGGTTTGGAAAAGAAAAAAGGAAGTTAAAAAAAAAAACTGTCTAAAAACGAAAATGATCTAAGCTGTACATTTATAATTCTTGTGCATTCCTCAGTATTTGTATAATATTTCAATTAAAAGTTTTCATTTAAAAAATATGGGGCTTCCCTGGTGGCGCAGTGGTTGAGGGTCCGCCGGCCGATGCAGGGGACGTGGGTTCGTGGCCCGGTCCGGGAGGATCCCGCATGCCGCGGAACGGCTGGGCCTGTGAGCCATGGCCGCTGAGCCTGCGCGTCCGGAGCCTGTGCTCCGCAACGGGAGAGGCCACGGCAGTGAGAGGCCCGCGTACCACAAAAAAAAAAAATATGACATTTCTGGTCTCCTGATTTTCTGTTTTTCCTCCTAGACCTTGCTGGATGTTTTCGTAAAGACAGAGAAAACGATCCTACCAGAGAAAAGAAACTGAGACACATTGAAAAGACTCCAAATGGTTAGGAATCTGATGAAGAAAGTCAAAGACTATGAAGATTTAAGTGGAGGGTAGAAATAACTGACATTTTTTCAGCTCAATTTATTCTTTCATTGAAAAAATCATGTCACACCATTCTTCTTCTTTGTTTTGTATTGCTTCTGTATTTTTTCCAATTTTTATTTCACTTATTATAATGTTATTTAAGTATATATAAACATAAGTCTACATATAAATGCTTTACACTTATAGCTCTTGTACATGGATATAAGCAAAAAAAGTTTATGGATCAGACACAAGTAAAACTGTAAAACTACATATAAATTATACAAATTATATACATTATTTAAATAATTATATAAATAATTATATTAAACAAAGATGGACTAAAATTCTAATTTTAAGAAAAGACTTATGGGACTGGATTTTGTAAAACAAAACAAAACAAAAACAAACAAACAAAAAAATCAAAACAAAACTGACAATACACTGCTTACAACAGACAGTTCAAGTGTAAAGACACTGAAACACTGAAAATATCAGGATAGTATTATACTAACATCAAACAGGTAGACACAAAGCAAAAGTGATCAGAACTAAAATGAGAAGCAGACAATCCACAGTCATCGTGTGTGATATTTATGCACCTCTCTCAGTAACTGACAAGACAGAGAGAAAAAGCAGTAGAGCTATAGGAGATTCAAATAACACAATGATCTTGACCTATGTGACAAAGTTGATTAATTAAGAGATAGAAGTATAAGCATGCTAGGTGTAAATGTAGAATTATACCAGAAGAAACAGCTTTAAATGTCCCAAGTGGTACCATGGGGAAAAGGACCAGTTAAGTGGGGACTTTGGGGCCTCCCACTGGTAAACAAATGCCTCCTTGGCTACCAGCCACTTCTTTGCACTCAACTAGATCAGCCAGACTTCCTGTCAATTGTTGGTAGTCTGTTCTGTTCCCACACTTTACAGTCTCCCAGACTGAAAAAGAACATGTGCAGTGAGACTCAGATATAAAAGAACTCCTTGGGACTTGCCTGGAGGTCCAGTGGTTAAGACTCCGTGCTTCCACTGCAGGGGGCATGGGTTTGACACCTGGTGGGGTGAACTAAGATTCCCACGTGCTGTGCAGTGCGGCCAAAAAAAATAAAATAAGAACTCGTCGATATTATCCTAAAATCACTGATCGCTAACCAAAGCTCATTCCAGAACTTTCTCCTAAAGATTCTGGGCTTCCACAGCTGAATCATCAGCTGGGCCATTTAGGTGCTTCCTCTCAGAGCAGCCTGGCTTTATCATGAATGGCAGGCACCAAGTTGCCCACTTCAGTCATCCCTGAATGACTTCAATAATTTTTTTCATATTTCCCATTTACTCGTTCTTTTATTTATCTAATTTTTAACTGGTCCCCTTTCTTTACTTAAATAAAAATTGACAAATAAATGTTATTAAAAAGGAAATTGGGGGACTTCCCTGGCAGTCCAGTGGTTGAGACTCCACACTCCCAATGCAGGGGGTACAGGTTTGATCCCTGGTCAGGGAAGTAAGATCCCACATGTCAAGTGGTGTGGCCTAAATAAATAAATCTAAAAAAAAAAAGGAAATTTTACGTCACTACCATAAATGGAAAAACATTACATTTGCTACAGAAAATGAGCTGTAAAAATAAATAGAATGAAAATGTAACACTGTTTACTAAGCTCTAGCTAGATACTATTGCCTACTCTCTCCTTGGTCAAAAAGGGAAAGGAGCATGTTTTGAGACATAATAGATATATTGGCTGTGACAGTGGATTTTTTTCCTGATGATGTAAGAGAATTATAAAGAGGATAACTTTTCACTGTGCAATCCACTGGTGTTTAATGCATAATGACTATGCACCACCCAGTATCATTGGTGGCCCCTCTTCTGTTGTTGGGTCCCATGCCTCAGGGGACCAGTTCCTACAAGAACTTGGCTAAACGCCACCCTCCACCATGCATACACAGCAGGCTGGTAACTAGAGTGGACTAATAACCACTCTAGTTATTAGTGGGTGGGTGGGTTCCCGTCGGCACCGACTCTAGTCAGTGCCTCCATGTCTGGACTGAGCACAGCAGTGGCCTCCACCACTTCTCATCCCCCACAGTTTCCTCTGGAAATTCCAGGCTCATGTCAACGCTCCCAAAGTTCAAGTGGCCAGCTGCCTGCAGTCTGCCCAGGCCCAACCCCACACAGCCTGGACGTGGACTTATCAAGATATAACGGGCATGCCCAGGGGCTGCTCCTAGAAGGAAGGAGGGGGGATGGTGCGTTGAAAGCCAATGTCAGCACCTCTGGCCTGGCTCTCCCTCTACTGACAACTTGACCTGCAGCCTTCAGTCTCTGGGGAAGGATCTAAAGCTGCTATGTCAGCCACCAGGGTCAGCCTTCCAGAAGCAGGCAGATGGGGAAAGAAGCCTAGTCTTTTACTATGCAAATTGAAAGCAGCTGGGTGAGCTTGGACTCTGGAATCAGGCAGAGCTGCATTCAGCTCTGCCTGTTGCCGAGGACCAGGACACCTTCCTTTGCTCTCCTGAGTCTTGGTCTTTTCACGTGGGAAATAGAGATAAAAAATGACTACCTGATAAGGTTGCCCTGGGGAATCGAGCTTATGGATGTTCTCTTACGTGAGCTCCATAAATGCTAATTCCCTCAGGCAGCCACAGTCACCTACACTCTGAAGCTCTTGGGGTCGGGAGGGCAGGCAGGAAGCTCAGCACGGATAACCAGTCACAGATCACACCAGACACAATGGGAACCAGAAACCAGCGCTCACCGTGACTCAACCTCTTCCCATCCTTTGCTCGGGCCACTGCCGCCCCCTCCCTCCCACGCTGCCTGCAGTTCTGCTGGTTCACTTGTTTCTTACTGCCTGGCACCGAGAGTTGTCATTTATCAATTATTTTAGTTACTTCTTTGAAAAATACAACATTCCCCCCCCAAAAAAATAACCCTCCCACAGATACAAAAACAAAATAAAAAGCAGTAGTTTATCACTGTACTTATTTATTTATTTAAAGCACCAATAAAAACGTGAAAACCAGGAACTCCCTGGCAGTCCAGTGGTTAGGACTCCGCGCTTTCACCGCGGGGGCCGGGTTCCATCCCTGGTGGGGGAACTGAGATCCCACAAGCCATGCACATGGCCAAAAAAAGAAAAGTGAAAACCTCTCCTATGGCCTCTACGATGCCACCTTGAGAGGTCACCACTGTTAACATCTTGATTCTTTCAGTCTCTTTTCTATGTTTGTAAAGCCATCGTGACTCTTGCTCTGCTACTTGCTAGCTGTGTGACCTTGGGCAAATTATTTAACAGCTCAGTGCTTCAGTTTCCTCATTCATAGAGTAGAGATATTAACAACTCCTGCATTTGAGGGTGATTATGGAAATGAAATACTTGCAAAATATTTAGAACAGTTCCTGGCATGCTGAGTAAATACATAATAAGTGTGAACAAACATTATTATAGCATCTATGCACATACCATAGATGCTATGCCATTATATATGCCATATATACCATTTCATTTATAGAAGCAGGGTCAGTATACCATGCCAGAGTCAATCAATGTATTGCCTCTCAGCTCAAATCTCCTCTTCTTAGTCTGGCGTGGTGACCCTGTAGCTACATCGTGCAAAATATCTCTTTCGCCAGCTGGCACACTCTTAGGCTTTGTAGGTAGAGGGCACTGGAGGACCAGGGTGAGCGAGAGTGGAGGGAGAGATTTCTCTTCCTGGCTGGGGCTGTTCCTCATGGGGCCCGCTGCTGAGAACTGTATCGGCCCCAGTGGGCAGCCCCCTGCTCACCAGCCCCGCTTGCCGACTGCAGATGAGCTCTGGCCCATGATCCCCCTCGGGAACTTCTCTATCGTCTGTGGGCTCAGCCACATCTTCAACCAGTTCTTTTTTTTTTTTTTTTTTTTACCCCTCAGCATGCAGGATCTTAGTCCCCTCACCAGGGATCAAACCCATGCCCACTACAGTGGAAGCATGGAGTCTTAACCCCTGGACTGCCAGGGAAGTCCCTTCTTTTACCAGTTCTGATTCCCAAACTTGGGGTCTTGGGGAGAAGTCTTCCAAATTTCTTCCTTCCTTGGGTACTCACCCTCAGCTCTAGAGATATTTTACCTTGAGCAGTTAACCTTGTTTAACTGGTTAATCATTCTTCCAATTAAATTTTCCCTTCAAATGAAATTACAGATGTGGTTTCCATCTCTGACTGGACTCTAATATATATATATATATATATATATATATATATATATATATATTCAGTTAGGGGTTATACTACATATTATAGCTTCCTTTCTTTTTACTTATCAAGATATAACGGGCATCATTCCAGGTCTGTACATATAATCCTAATTCATTCTTTTAATTCATGCCTAGTACATCATCATATACTTGTAAAATTTACTTAGCCATTCCTCTATGTAAGGAATAGTTTTCGGTTTGGGTAGTTTGTGGGTAGTTTCCAATTTGGGCTATTATACAGGGTGCTGTACTGAACATGTGTTTTTGTGAACATGACTGTTTCTGGGAAAATTCCTGGAAGAGGAATGAATTGCTCTGTCCTAGAATTGTACAATTACATTTTTGAAAGATATGGTGAAATTGATTTCCCTAAAAAGGCTGCACCAATTTATATTTCCAACACATAAAAGTGCCTTACACCCTTTCCAATCTTTTTTTTTCTTTAACTTTTATTAATCTGGGGGGTAGTGTCTCATTGTTTTAGTTCATTTTGTGCAATTACTAGAAAGATTGAACTTTTCATAACTTTATTGTTCATTTTTATTTCTTCTATGAAATACTTGTTCGTATCCTTTATTCATTTTGCAGTTGAACTTTTTTTTCATGATAACAATACAGGTGAATTTTTAATAATGAAAAAGAAAACACTGCCAAAATATCTCATTGATAAATCAAATCTGTAGGTAGAATTTTAACTTAAACATAAAACTATTATTTTGGCTGTAGCTAATTTAGAACTTGTGATCATGGAGAAAGATGTTAACAAAAGTATACTTCTGCTTGGTAAATCTTTCTTATCACAACCACATAGATTGGCAGGATTCTAGCCTTTAATCACATGCGGTTGAATTTTTTGTCACTTTCTTTCTGAATCATAGAAATTCCCCCTCAGTTCATTCCTAAAAGTATGTTTAGTTTTACAAATTTTATTAGAGACCTTAGTTACTTAAATAGCAAATATTTTCTCCTCATTTATTGCATGTCTTTTTTTATTGTGGTAAAATATATGTAACATAAAATTTGCCATTTAAACCATTTTTAAATGTACAGTTCAGTGGCATTAAGTACATTAACACTGTTGTGCAACCACGCATTGTCCATCTCCAAACTTTTTCATCTTCCCAAACTTCATTGCCCATATATATATATATATTTTTGGACAAAACTGTTTTTTATTGGAGTATAGCTGCTTTACAATGTTGTATTAGTTTCTGCTGTACAAGGAAGTGAATCAGCTGTATGTATACATATATCCCCTCCCTCTTGGACCTCCCTCCCATCCTGCCCATCTAGGTCATCACAGAGCACCAAGCTGAGCTCTCTGTTCTATACCACATGTCCCCACTAGCTATCTGTTTTACACATGGTAGTGTATTTATGTCAAATCTAATCTCCCAATTCATCCCACCCTCCCCTTTCCCCCGTGTCCACACTTCTGTTCTCTACATCTGCATCCCTATTCCTGCCCTGGAAATAGGTTCGTTTGCACTATTTTTCTAGATTCCACATACATGTGTTAATATATGATATTTGCTTTTCTCTTTCTGACTTGCTTCACTTTGTATGACAGACTCTAGGGCCATCCATATCTCTACAAATGACCCGATTTCATTCCTTTTTATAGCTGAGTAATATTCCATTGTATATATGTACCACATCTTCTTTATCCATTCATCTGTAGGAGTTATTCCACATGTAGACGTATTTCTGATGTATTTGTGGGGAGGAAGGTGATCTCCGCATCTTACTCTTTCGCCATCTTGAAGCTCCTCCCATTGCCCATCTTTTAATGCAGTCTTCGTGTCTTTGATTATCAGAAGTTTTAGGGCTTCCCTGGTGGCGCAGTGGTTGAGAATCTGCCTGCTAATGCAGGGGACATGGGTTCGAGCCCTGGTCTGGGAGGATCCCACATGCCGCGGAGCAGCTAGGCCAGTGCGCCACAACTACTGAGCCTGGGCGTCTGGAGCCTGTGCTCCGCAACAAGAGAGGCCGCGATACTGAGAGGCCCGCGCACCGAGATGAAGAGTGGCCCCCGCCGTATGCTAACACATATATATGGAATCTAAGAAAAAAAATATCATGAAGAACCTAGCGGTAAGACAGGAATAAAGACACAGACCTACTAGAGAATGGACTTGAGGATATGGGGAGGGGGAAGGGTAAGTTGTGACAAACTGAGAGAGTGGCATGGACATATATACACTACCAAACGTAAAATAGATAGCTAGTGGGAAGCAGCCGCATAGCACAGGGAGATCAGCTCGGTGCTTTGTGACCACCTAGAGGGGTGGGATAGGGAGGGTGGGAGGGAGGGAGATGCAAGAGGGAAGAGATATGGGAACATATGTATATGTATAGCTGATTCACTTTGTTATAAAGCAGAAACTAACACACCATTGTAAAGCAATTATACTCCAATAAAGATGTAAAAAAAAAAAAAAGAAGAAGAGTGGCCCCCGCTTGCCACAACTAGAGAAAGCCCTCGCACAGAAACGAAGACCCAACACAGCAAAAATAAATAAATAAAATAAAATTTTTAAAAAGTTTTCTATTTTTATGAAGTCAAATGTATCAATCTTTTCGTTTATGATTTCTGGCTTTTATGTCTTACTTAGTGAAACTCTCTCCGATTTTTTATTTCCTATATTTCTTTTAATACCTTTATACTTTTGTTTTAACATTTATATCCTTGGAATTTTTGTGTTTGTGTGCATGGTCTGAGGTAGGCATTTAATTTTGTTTCCTTGCAGGAGAAGAGCCAGTTGTCCTAAGACCATTTTTTAAATTTACCCATTCTTTTTTGATTACTTTGTTATTTCACTTTTGCCCCACCCACCCCCCAAAATACGTGTATGTATATATATATATATATATATATATACCTTTCTTCTCTCCCGAGTCAGATTATAATTTCCTAGAGAGCAGGGACATTTCTTGCATCCATAGGTCTTCTAACTGCCTGATACATGGCAGAGCTTAGTACATGTTGGATGGTGGTGTGGCTGATAGGGAAGCTGAATGAGAACTAGCTCATTTTAAGTACAGCAAAGCATCAGGTGTCAGAACTCAGAACTAGGTATAAATAAGAGCTGTTTCCCCAATTTTCATGAATGTATGTGTTTGTGGTTTATGTTAATTCTGGCTTATCCCTTTGTGCAAAGTACTGCCTTAGGTTGGAGTATAGGAAACAAAGGATAAATAAGATCTGATTTCTGCCCTTACGAAATTTGCAATCCCTATAGGGGTCTAATTAAATCATAAACAGGATGGAATGGTCACAGTAAAAAACAAAAAAGGATACATATACCCCAATGTCCATTGCAGCACTGTTTACAATAGCCAAAACATGGAAACAACCTAAATGTCCACTGTCAGAGGAATGGATAAAGAAGATGTGGTACATATATACAAGAATATTACTCAGCCATTAAAAAGAATGCAATAACACCATTTGCAGCAACATGCATGGACTTAGAAATTGTCATACTGAGTGAAGTAAGTCAGACAGAGAAAGAGAAATATTGTATGGTATCACTTATATGCGGAATCCAAAAAGAAATGACACAAATAAACTTATTTACAAAACAGAAACAGACTCACAGACTTAGAGAATGAGCTTATGGTTACCAGAGGGGAAGGGTTGGGGGAGGGATAGTTACGGAGTTTGGGATGGACATGTAAAGACTCCGATATTTAAAATGGATAACCGACAAGGACCTACTGTGTAGCACAGGGAACTCTGCTCAACATTCTGTAACAACCTAAATGGGGAAAGAATTTGAAAAAGAATAGATACATGGATATGTATAACTGAATCACTTTGCTGTATACCTGAAGCCAACACATTGTTAATCAACTATACTCTAATATAAAATAAAAAGTTAAAAAAAGTCTTGTTTGCCCTTTCAAAGAAAAAAAGATCAGAGCGACCTCTATGTTCTGATATAGAACAGCCTCTGAGATATGTTCAATTAGAAAACGAAGGTGCAGAAGAGTCTGCTAACATTTGGGAGGCAAGGAAATGAGGGAAGGACACAGACACACGCTTCTATAAGAATAAAACATCTCTGAAAGAATATTCAAAATATTGGATACAGTAATTACCTCTGTGGAAGGAACTGGGGGCTTGGGGGACAGGGGTCAGTGTGAAGTTTACTTTTTCCTGTGTATCCTTCTGTAGTGTTTAAATTGTTTACTACTTGTTTGTATCATATTTTCCAAATAAAGAAAATAGGAATTTGTGAAAGATGTTTATGGTGAAAGGAAAGAAATGAGCACATATACACATGTAACAAAAGTAGGAACAATAAGAGAGAGTGTAGAGGGGTGATACGTTGAGAATTCTAAACTCTGTGGCTCCAAAATAGAACAGTGGTGCTTGCGGCAAGGGGTCAGGCTGTCATCTTGCTTCAGGGCACGGTGCCTCTCAGGTACCGTGGGCTCCGGACAGGACTATTAAATGCCGCCCTGCCTGTGCACAGCGTGTCTGGTGTCAGAGCCAGGGTGGAGCTGGGAGGGGAGGTTGTTGAGATCTGAGAGCCTGTTCAGTGCCCTCACATGTGTTCTCTTCCAGCTGTGGAATTATTTTCATTGTCCCTCCCAGAAACTGTAACTTCCTACTGAACACAAAGAGCAAAAAGGGGGAAATGGATTTATTACCCGCAGGGATCTTGGACCTAAGGAGGCAGTGCCGGAGCCTGAGGAGGAGTTGAATCAGCCTAACTCTTCTACCAGACAGCTGTGCTTCCAATTACTGGCAGAATGAATCATGTTTCTTGTAAGTAATAGAACTGCCCGTTTTCATTCTATCTTTAACCTGGGCGAAGTCCATTTGTCACAGGCCTGAAACTGTGGATTATATTGGCTTGTCCTAGGCATTTCATGGTGATAACTCGAGTGGAGAGGTCAGACTCCCATCTCCAGGAACTGAGATGGGGTGCAAATTACCCTATGTAGGGAATATTTTCATAAGGGCAGTGTGGTGAAGACAGGAAGGTCAGGATTGTGGACTTGGAGCTCAACTAAATAGAGTTCAAGTCTGGTCCTTCCCACTTTCTAGCAGTGTGACCTTGTTCATTGCTTAGCATCTCTGAGCCTTGATTTTCTTATCTGTAAAATGGGAACAGCAACACCTCTCTGTCACTCTCACTGAGTCGTCATTTCCAGCCTCAGCAAGTGGCTAGACCCAAGGGCTGGAGTTACTAGTTTGGCAGCACAAGGAGCCTCTAGCCAAAACCACCTCACTGTCTTCCTGGCATGGTGGCCAGAGCTGGGGTATGAGTGGGGAAGGGCATGAGTGGGGAAAGGGTGGGGGTGGTGAAGAGTCTTTCAAGTGGTGAAATAAGCAGCAATGTAGGGTGATCAGAGGTAGTGTTGAGCTTCTTCTTCTTTTTATTTTTATACATTTATTTATTTATTTTTGTCTGCATTCTGTCTTCGTTGCTGCGCGCGGGCTTTCTCTAGTTGTGGTGAGCGGGGGCTACTCTTCGTTGTGGTACGCAGGCTTCTCGTTGCGGTGGCTTCTCTTGTTGCAGAGCACGGGCTCTAGGTACACGGGCTTCAGTAGTTGTGGCATGCAGGCTCAGTAGCTGTGGCTCACGGGCTCTAGAGCACAGGCTCAGTAGTTGTGGTGCACGGGCTTAGCTGCTCCACGACATGTAGGATCTTCCCCGATCAGGGCTCAAACCCAAGTCCCCTGCATTGGCAGGAGGATTCTTAACCGCTGCACCACCACAGAAGCCCCGTGAGCTTTCTCTAGTTGCAGCAAGTTGGGGGGCTACTCTTCGTTGTGGTGCACGGGCTTCTCATTGCGGTGGCTTCTCTTGTTGTGGCACACGGACTCTAGAGCGCAGGCTCAGTAGTTGTGGCGCATGGGCTTAGTTGCTCTGTGGCATGTGAGATCTTTCCGGACCAGGGCTTGAACCCGTGTCCCCTGCATTGGCAGACGGATTCTTAACCACTGTGCCACTAGGGAAGCCCCTCCATGGATGATTTTGCTGCAGAGATAGCATTGGCGTGGCCTCAGCCTTGCCTCTCTCCTCCCTTTCCCTGTCCTGCTTCCCACTCCCTGCTGGTTTCTCCCCAGAGCACTCCTGAACAAATCACTGGCACAAGAACCTCCTCTCAGAGTTTGTTTCTGAGCATCTGATGGAAGATAGGCTTTGGAGGGTTTCAGTTTTGTTTTGTTTTCTGTTTTGAAGGAAGGAGAAATTACAGCATGTTTTGTATGCTCAGGGGGATGACATGCGTGAGGGGGAAGGATAACAGAGCAGAAAGGAGATAGAGGGAAGGCTGTGGAGGTGACATCTTTGAGTAAGCAGGATGGCATGTTTCCTGCACAAGGCACTGACTCTTCGGAGTAACATGGGCAGCTCACCCATCGTTGATGGGAGAGAAACCAGCGAATGAGGGTTAAGGTGCCTGTGGACGGGGAGACTTGGTGATGGAAGGTGGAAGTCTCTTCTGATCACTTTGCTTAGAGAAATGAGTGAGACAGACCATCAAATGAAAGTGAGGGGCGTGGAGGATAATAGAGGTCTGAGCAGACAAAAGAAGGTTTAAAATAGTCTGAGAAAGCAGAAGGGTGACAGAACCAGGGAAATGTCACACAATTTCCAGGAAACGCTGAACACCTATTTGAGGTTTGTGGTCATTGGCTTTAAGTGAGACCAGTCTGCAACATTGTGGTTTTACACCAGCCATAACCAAGAATTCCAGTACAAAAGTGGAGTAAGCAGACATATACGATTAACCAGTTTGGATTCCAGGACTGAAGGAAAGGCAAGGGTGTTGTGGGTTGGTGCAAGAGAGTGAGTTTAATGATGACACACGGACTCTAGTTGGGTAAAGAGGGAGTAAGGGAATGAGGGGTGATGTTGACATTGGAAAGATGGCACATAGGGTCAGTGGACTGACTAGAGGCCCCCGTGGCGCTGAAGACAGCTGAAGGGAGGGTCCTAGAGGAAGTGAGATGGAATTGTAGGAGGTGGTTGTCAGAGAGGGGCACACTTGAAGCTGAGACTCGGGTGGCAGTACAGATATTGGTAATGACAAAGCGTACTGGATTCGTGACTGAGCGGACATGGAGGTCGGGCTCACTTAAAGGGGGTGGGGAAGGTCAGGGACAAATGCAGAGTGAAATAATGGGAAAGTGTATGCCAAAATAGAATTACAAGCGAATGAACTCTTCTTTGTGTGTTCTTGTATTTCCCCAATATTCTACAATGAACATATATCACTATATAAGCAGAAAAAAATTATTAAGTAAAAGCAAAGACACTACTCAGAGGTAAAAAGGAAAAAAATGTCTTTATTTATTGGTAAGGCAATTACTACTATTTACAAGTACTCAGTCACAAAACTCATAAAGTTATTCCCATTCTAAAATTGTACCAGTATTTCCAGGCATCTTACAGCATCATTTTAAATAAGACCAAATGAGAGATGTGAGTTTCACAGTATATAATATATACTTTGTTTCAAGAAATTCTTATTTTAAAATGCACATATATTGTTCTTTGTTGTATTTGCATTTGCACTAAGAAACCCTGAAATTATCTATGGGACGAGGAGGACAGAGGACCGGGCAGGCAGTGCACAGACATGGGGGCAAGACGTTTCTTGAACACCCTTTCATATTTTCTTATCTTCGAACAACGTAAAGATAGCACCTATTCAAAAATAAATTTAAACAGTAAAATTTAATATAATCTAAAAATTTTAATAGAAAAACCCTCTTTTAAATTTTCATACATGCAAAAGTTATGTTAAATACGATGTTTGTATTGCCAAATGGATCTTTCTTTAAACAGGAAATTCCCTTATTGCTTTTGTAAAAGGGTTCTACTTTCAGAAATTTAGTTTCTGTTTAAAGATAAAAATATGTCACTATATTTTTACCACATCTTTAAGAGCAAACTGCAGACTTTTGACAAGACTCAGACCCTACCAGAAAAAAGTTAAAAAAAAACTTGTCACATACAACATACACCTCACCAGACGACAGTTACCCTTGCTTGGTATGTCTCCAGAGTTTAGCACCCGTGGTTCTAAGTACATTCTAAGGGGGCAGGTTCAAGTCCAACAGAGAAAAAGAAAATTAAAGCTGTCCGCAGGTGAAACCAGATGGCAGGATTGCAAAGCAAGAGATACACAGGATTGCAAATCCTCCACTAACAGCTGTGAGGCTTTGGTAAGTTTAACATTCTGAAGGCTGGACCACAGGGTCTCTCAAACCCATGACTCTGTGTGTGGTGTGAGTTCCCTCTGCTGGAAGAGTTAAGGGGAGGGATGGTGAAGCAGAGTCTATAGGGTTGAGAGGATGGATTGGAGCAGGTTTCAAACAGATTAACCACTGACACTTGACAAGAAACCTGAGAATCCCCAGCCATGGACCCTAATCTATGCTACATTTAAAAGTGCAATGTAAAGTTCATCACTTTCTGTGGGCACCCAGATGTGAGCACAGAAGTTATGTGGCGGTACTCAAATACGAGGTGGTCATACGGAAGAGAAGGGCACTTGTATTAACTTTTAAAGATTACTCCCACAAGGAATGACAACATTTAAAAATGACAACATTTAAAAATGAAGGGCACTTGTATTAACTTTTAAAGATTACCCCCACAAGGAATGACAACATTTTAAAATGACAACATTTAAAAATGAAGGGCACTTGTATTAACTTTTAAAGATTACCCCCACAAGGAATGACAACATTTTAAAATGACAACATTTAAAAATGAAGGGCACTTGTATTAACTTTTAAAGATTACCCCCACAAGGAATGACAACATTTAAAAATGAAGGTGGAGGACTCTCAGACCCTGAAGATAAATCCACAAAAACCTAAAGGCCCAAGAATTTCAGGTTGAGAACTTGACTATGTCACTCAGAAAGTATCTGACCTGGAAAATTTTGTTAATCCGATAGGGCACACAAGTCGTCTATAAAATGAGGTAAATGTCTAATTGGTTTACCTCAGCGGAGACTTGGTCACTGATCTCTGACTGCTATTCAGCCTATTCACTGTTGTGTTAAACTGATCAGTGTCTGGTCTGATTGGTCAGTAACCACAATGTACTAGTTGCATATATGTTTAAATTACCTGAGTACTGGGGGAATAATTATATTGCTAAGGGAAATGCCACGATATCAAACCTGCCCACCACCATGGTGAGTCCCTGAAGCAGACGCCAGTAGGATGCTATAGTGACTAATAGTCCTAATAATGCTATACACCGGTAGTATCATTATTAAATAACTAATATTCGCATAATACTCTATCAAAAGTTTTCACGTCTTTCATTTTGTTTGGTAGAAGCCAAACTTGTGAGTGATAAAGAGAAAAGAAAAGAAAAAATTAACTACAGCTCTTGTAGGTTGAACAAAACTAGGCAAAATATACAGAAACCTTATTCCATCTGCCATTTTCATCATAAATGTCTGGACAGACAACGGCTGTAGGCACTGCCAAATGGTTGTGATCAATCACTTCCTTTTGTCTCTGGACTCTAAATTCACACACACACACACACACACACACACACACACACACACACACACAAATACAGACAAGGGCCAAGTGTGTATATGCTTCATTTAGGAAAAATGAGCCCAGAACGATTGCACTCCTGCTGTCTGTATAGACCCATGACTCACAGGCATACATGTCTAGTGATTCCTCACATGCTTACTGGAGGCCTCTGTAAAGAAAGTTCATGGAAAGTTTCCTGATTCTAGAGTTTAACCCTGCACATGCACTAAGTTCCAGTGAAACAGAAATATAAAATAGACCACAGGCCCAGGACTTCAACATCAAGCCCCACATATTTCTGATGCAGGAGAATTCATCACCTGTGTTGCCCAGCTAGACTCAGAACCAAGAGCTGGCCTGGTTGTTCCTCAGTCAGAGAATATCAGCGGGTGTTGCTACTGATGATTTGAAGCTAAAAGTCAGCA
>NW_006797096.1:2290713-2296723 GCF_000442215.2 Lipotes vexillifer | reverse complement strand
GCAGGAATTAGATACAAAGGAACTCAAACTCTGCTATTTCCATTAAGGTTACTACCAGAATGCTGCTACCATGGGCCTTATAGGCACCACGCCACAATTAGATTTAAACCTTAATCCTCCCAACAGATAATACTTCTCTGCTATATAGATAAGGCTCAAAAAACTAGCTTGACTTAGTGTCTCAGAGCAAGGAAATCACAGCATACAACAGAAACCCAAGGCTTCTCTCTCCAGACTCTTTGCTCTTTCCTTTGTACCAAATCATCCTTCAACTAGCAAAGGACTGTTCAATGGCCAAAAGCTGTGTATATCCAATGGGACAAAGACGGTACCCACCAGCTGTTAGCTTTGACTTGTATGAACAATGATTTTGGAAGATCATCCTGACATATATGAGATTTGTTTCCTTGGTCAGCCTACATTCAAATCCATGTGATTACTAGCTACATTATAACAAGGTTCTTATGAATATTTCTCATTGCAAATTTGCCAGACATTAATCTGACTTTCATAAAAATAATTATAAAATCAAGCATCACTGAGTTATTTTTTCTTCATTCCCTGACATCTTTCATGAGCACCTACATATCCAAGAAATGTTTATAAAGTCCTGTTATGACCCATGACATTCCAGATCAGTTAAGTGGGAAGTAAAATCCTGTAAACGATAGCTGGCTGGACGTTGTAGCAAATCACTCTGTCTCCTTGGGCTTTAGTTTCTTCATCTATAAATGAAGTCATTAACCACAGGACTTTCGATCTCCCTCCTTCCAGGAACTAACATTTAATTCCTTCCAAGAATTAAAAATTCCTCTTGAAATTAAAAAAAAAAAGCTCACTACATAGGAATGTTGACAACCTTAATTTTTAAAGTATCAAGGCTTCCATACAGAGCCTCCCCCTCTAAGAAGGCATAGCCAGACACTGCCTGGCCAGAGAGAGCAACAAGCCCTGTGAAAATCTTCAGTCCCTGAGGCCACCTCTCTCTTCGTCACTTTGGGTCAGAGGAGCAGAGCGTGTTAGAGCTAAGGCAGGGGCTATTGACTACAGTCAGCTGCCAACCCTGAGGACTCTGACCGAGAGAGATGCTGTGTGCAGATTTAGTCCTGATTCAAGCCTCACCTAAAGCTACTCTCCGCGTTCATGTGTTTTCAGGTGAAAGAAGCAACCAATTTTCTTTTTTGCTTTAGTTGGTGTGAGGTGGGTGTTCTGTGAGCGAAGTCTGAAAGGTCCTGACCAACATGGAATTTAATACAAGGTTGTAAAGTTTGTGCTCCCAGAGCAGCTGGATGTGTCTGTCTTCACGCTGAGCTGTCATCTTCCTAGAGCCAAACCTGTTCCCGGCCCAAGAGAAACATTGCCTGCAGAAACACCTTCCTTACACTAAGGCAGGAAATGGGTGTGGCATAGATCAAATTTTAGGGGAGAACAAGGAGAGGGTCATTGAACCATGATCTCATCATTATCCAGTGTCCAAAACAAGGCCATGCAGAGGGGACACAGAATTATAACAAGGGGTGAGCATATACAGAAGGGAAATCTAAGCTCAGTCAAGGCCACGAACAGTGGTTCTGAGCTAAAAGGAACCTTAAAATACACCAGGTCCCACCTTTTACTTCACAGATGCACAAACCAAAGCTAATCACTTTTTTCTCGGGGTGCACAAATAAATTCAAGACTACAGTCCAAGGCTTCAACAAAGAAAGTTTTCTACCATTTAGACTTATCCAAAAAAAAAACAAACAGATTTTGTTGTGTCAGAAAATAGGGCATATTCTTCTACTAGATAAGACAGGTGGAGGCCAGCTCACTACCTGTCACTGATTTCTATGACAGGTGGGAGGTTGGAAGCGATGCCCAAAGGGTCCTTTCAAGTTTAAGCGCTGATCAAAACTTTCTACTATAGTAAAAGTTCTTCCTGTGGCACAGGGAATACTACTTTTTTACGTAGTGTGAAAGCAGGCTGAGGCATCTGTTTTTTGGTTCCGTGTTTGTCCGCTTGTCGACTCACATCATCGTTGACAGCAGTGAGAATGGATAAGATATCTTCCTGTCTGCAGGCAGAAAAGAAAATATATTTTCAACCAGGAGATAGAAATCACATACCAGGTCTTAGAAAACAGATTTTAAAATACATGGCTTCTTCCCAGTCTAGCATGCCAAGATTCTAACTGGAATTTTGCCAAATATAAAGAAACATTTTTTTCTGAAATTAAAAAAGAAATGTTAAATTATATAAAATTTTTCAATTCTACAGTCAGTATTTAAGAACATCATAATAATAATCACACCTTGCATTTTAATGCACTTAGTCCACAAAGACATTTTGCATATAATTATTTTTCTGTGTTCTTCCTTCAAGCTGGTAGGTAGGTAGGTAGATAGATAGACAGAGATAGATAGAATAGGAGGTGATAGAAATATATAGAGAGAGCGCCTACTATTTTTTTTTTTTTTTTTTTTTTGGCTTTGCCTTTTTAATCATAGTTGTTTTAAATTCCCAGCCTAATAATTACAACATCCTTGCCACAGCTGACTCTGGCTCTAACTCTTCTTCAGTCTTTTCAAACTTTTTTTTTTTTTTTTTTTTTTTTTTTTTTTTTTTTTTTGCGGTACACGGGCCTCTCACTGTTGTGGCCTCTCCTTTTGCCGGAGCACAGGCTCCAGATGCACAGGCCCAGCGGCCATGGCTCACGGGCCCAGCCACTCTGCGGCATGTGGGATCTTCCCGGACCGGGGCACGAACCCGTGTCCCCTGCATCGGCAGGCGGACTCTCAACCACTGCGCCACCAGGGAAGCCCGAGCCTACTATTAATAATACCCTCTCTATTCTAGGTTTTGGGAGGGATAAAGGGCAAACATGACACAATTCCTGAACTTAAACACTTAGAATACAGACATGAAACATGTACCAAGGATAGCATAGAGACAAACTCCATAATACAAGGCAGAATGTGATCAACACCGCATGAAAAGTAGGTCAAAGTTCCCCTGCAAATTCTGAGGAGAAGACAGTGCCTCTGGCTGAGAGAAGAAGAGAAGACTCCATAGAGGAGGCAGCATTTGATCCAGGGCTTGTGGGCATTTACCAGAATGTTCTGGGGGTGGGCAATACATATCACTGGAAGCAAAGCATAGGCTCTGGAGACAGAACTCAAGTTTGAATCATGCCTTCATGACTGGTTCTCAGCACCTGCATCCTGCATCACACGAGCTGTTCTCTCTGTCCCCAGATCTCCCTGTGGCTGACTCATCCATCATTCAGTCTTACTTGAAATATCACCTCTACCAGGAAGCCTTCTCAAGTAGCTCCCTGCTCCACACTCTGTATCATTTTCCTGTTTTGCTTTTCATAGCAGGTATTACTTCCCAAAATTATCTCACTAATTCATATATTCATTTACTTACATTTTTATTATCTGTCTTCCTGTCACTGAGCGGTAAGTCCCATGGAGAAGAAATTTTGTCTCTCTTGTTCTCAACGATACCCCGAACCCCCAGCTCAGTCCCCAGCACAGTAGGCACATAGCAGGCCCTGGATAAATAGTGCATTTTCCCTGGAGCCATAGGAATTGGTCTTTGATGGAGAGGTTGGTAAAGAAGGAAAAGCCAAGGTGACTCAAGGCTCCCATCCTGGTTTCCAATCCTGAATTCCCAGAATTGAAACCACTCCTAGCAATGGGGATTCAGGAGTAGGAACCCCTGGAGAGGGCTAAGAAGATGAATTCAGGACTGTGCATACTGAGGGTGAGGCCCAAAGGCAACAGAGGCGTGGGATGTCTGGCAGGCTGTGAGAAATGCACGGGACTGACCCGAAGAATGAGGTTGACTCAACCCGGCACTCACTGGTCCAGCAAATACTTATCAGCCTCAACAATGTATCAGGTACTGTGTCGGGTGCTAAGGATATAAGGTTAAATGAAACATCTCTGCCTTTCAGAAACTCAGAGATGGCAATTTGAGAGATGTTTTCATGGAGTTGCCAGTGGCCGCCAGGTATAGGTAAAGCTGCCAAAAGGGGCTATAGAGAGACAGCAAAGAAGAGGGGCTGGGGCAGAACCTTGGTGAATGCCCATTTCCATTGTGCCAGGTAAAGAGCATGTGACAGAGACAGAAGGAAAGTTGTCAGAGCAGTGGCAGGAAACCAAGGGTATTATAATGCCAAAGGCAGCACACGGGCATTCAGTAAATATAAGTGATTGATAATAAATAAATGAAGGAACAAATAAAAGGCCTCCCTGCCTATACTGATGCTGTTCCCTCTCCCCAGAATGTCTTTCACCCTGATTATTTACCTAACATCTATTTGGCATCTCTAGACGCTTCCCCTGATCCTCCAAATCTGGGTGAGGTGTTATTTCTATATGTTCCCATAACACCTATGCTTTACAATGTATATTTACCATAGGGAATGATCTTCCCCATATACTTGTCTGTCTTTCCAGATTGTGAGCAACTTGAGGACAGGGACTGTGTCTTTTTTAAAATTCTGTATCTTCCTTTCCAGTTACGTGCCAGTGCTCAATACAGGTGTGTTGGATGGGTGGATGGATGGATGAATGGATGCATGGATGGATGCATGGGTGGGTGGATAGATGGATGAACAGGTAGGTGGATAGATGAATGAATGAACAAGTAGGTGAATGGAACAACTCAAAACTCTCACCTTGGGACCAAGTCCTTCAGTTGATTATACAGAGATTGGATATACCAGCTACCTTCCTCCACGTGCCGAAAGGACACGTAGCCAGGGACAGTGGCCAGGCCAAGAAGGAAATCCGCCTCAACGGGAACACTGTCTTGAAGGGAAGGGGGCACGTGCTCAGGATTTACTGCATCTGCTTCAATGGATACGGAAGGTTGTATTTCTTCACCTTGACAGGCCTGGATGAAAAAGAGTTTGGGTTTGTGAGCCAGAGCAGGACACTGCTGAGCTGTGAAGTGAGACATGATCTGCCGGATGGGAATGAGGTTCCCATCAGAAGAGTAGACAGCTCCAAATTTCCCATGGGTCAGAACACAGAACACAAAGCAGTCTCCATCAGCATGGCCTGGATGAGTCTGAAAATACTGCAGAACCTCCTCTAGTCGGCCTTTAGTCACATTGACAAAAATATGCACGCTGAACCCAAGCCACTGAAACACGCGCTTCAGGCACTCTGTGAAAAAGGAGAGAAAGGGGAAATAGTGAAATGGAGGGAAATAAAACAAAATGAAGGGGTGAAACAATGCTAGTAGTTATAAGAATCTGCATAGCATATAAGCTGAAGCTTTGGATGTTTCTTCTACTTTCATAACAATAAAATTTTACAATTAACCTGCCTTTTTATAGTAGCCACAGTGCTATCACAATGATCCTGTGAGCCAGCAGAGGCCAGAATTTTATCCTATTTCACAGATGAGGAAGCTGAGGCCCCATGAATCTCCCACATGATCACAAACCTGGTTAGTGGTAGAGGCACAACTCTATCCCAGGTTGTCTCATCTGACCCAGGTGCTCTCTCCCAACCAGAGCCGTAAATGGTCAGGGACTCTGGTCACTCTTTAAGCAGGTCGGTGACCCCAGGAGCTATGGTCTGAAAGTCTGTGTTCCCCCTCAACCCCCAAGGTGAGTGTATTAGGAAGTGGAGCCTTTGGGAGGTGCTTAGGTCATCAGGGTGGAGCCCATTAAGAAGAGCCCAAAGAGCAATCTTGCCCTGGCCGCTGAGTAAGGTTACAGAGAGAAGACGGCCACCTGGGAAGTGGGCTCTCACCAGATACCGAAATGCCAGAGCCTTGATCTTGGACTTCCCAGTCTCCAGAACTGTGAGAAATAAATGTTTGCTGTTTAAAAGGCATCTAATGGTATTAGACGCCATCGGATGGACTAAGACACCAGGAATATACAGGAAGCTTAGAAACATTTCTGATATCATCCTTATATTTACATGGAAGATAAAAACTACAGAAAGAGGGCTTCCCTGGTGGCGCAGTGGTTGAGAGTCCGCCTGCCGATGCAGGGGACGCGGG